>NW_027326448.1:0-300000 GCF_048164855.1 Canis lupus baileyi | reverse complement strand
AGCTCCTTCTACAGTCAAGCAGGATGCGGGAGGGTTGTGCCCTGTCCTTAGCTCTCACAGGGAAGCATGCCTTGAAGCCAGCTGTCAACTAGCTGCATACTTATGGCAGGGTGAAGGTAGCAGTATTCTGAGACAGGAGGTTCCCAGATTACCACTCTACTGCACCTGGAGATACCCTCCAGGTCTGCATTGTTAACTTGCGTCTCAGAAGCCTCTGGCAAACGTCTCTGGTGAAGACGTCCGAAACTCACTCTGAAGGCAGTGTGGAACTGTGAGGGACTGAGGGTGAGCTCAACTCTCAGAAGTAAGATGTTTTTGGACAAGGCGTTCAACTACCTACTCACGTATGGAACTTAGTATGTCACACCAGTCTTCCACAGGAATTACTAGGAAATCGCTGGATTGAGCTTGGAGGCACTCTTCTTGTGTGCCGGGAGACTCCAATTACCTCTCCCAACACTTCCGTCAAACAGCGAACCTAGGCCTTTTAGAAATGAAAGGAACCAGCAGGCTGGATGGGGAGGTACAGGCCTTAAGCTCAACTCTCAGAAGTGTGTATGCAGGGGAGACAGATGTCTGCTACCCACTCTGACATGGGAGTTGGAAACTAGCTACACTCTGATTGAAGAAGGCCATTGGATATCGCTGTATTCAACTCAGATACACAGGAGTTCAGGCCCAATGCTTACACATGCTTTCTCCAAAACCTCTCTCAGCCACTAAATTTAGGATGTTAGCAGCTACGCCTACAGTCAGGCAGGATGCGTGAGGGTTCTGCCCTGTCCTCAGCACTCCCAGGAAAGCATGCCTAGAAGCCAGCTCTCAACTAGCTGCATTCTTATGGCAGTGTGAAGGTAGCAGTATTCTGAGTCAGGAGGTTCCAAGATTACCACTCTACTGCACCTGGAGATACCCTCCAGGTCTGCATTGTTAACTTGCGTCTCAAAAGCCTCTGGCAAACGTCTCTGGTGAAGACCTGCGAAACTCACTCTGCAGGCAGTGTGGAACTGTGAGGGACTGAGGGTGAGCTCAACTTTCAGAAGTAAGATGCTTTTGGACAAGGCGTTCACCTTCCTTCTCACTTATGGAACTTAGTATGTAGCACCAGTCTACCACAGGAATTACTAGGAAATCGCTGGATTCAGCTTGGAGGCACTAGTCTTGTTTGCCGGGAGATTCCAATTACCTCTCCCAGCACTTCCGTCAAACAGCGAGGCTAGGCCTTTTAGAAGTGAAAGGAACCAGCAGGCTGGATGGGGAGGTACAGGCCTTAAGCTCAACTCTCAGAAGTGTGTATGCAGGGGAGACAGATGTCTGTTACCCACTCTGACATGGGAGTTGGAAACTAGCTACACTCTGATTGAAGAAGGCCATTGGAAATCGCTGTATTCAACTCAGATACACAGGAGTTCAGGCCCAATGCTTAAACATGCTTTTCCCGCAACCTCTCTCAGCCACTAACATTAGGATGTTAGCAGCTGCGCCTACAGTCAGGCAGGATGCGGGAGGGTTCTGCCCTGTCCTCAGCACTCCCAGGGAAGCATGCCTAGAAGCCAGCTCTCAACTAGCTGCATTCTTATGACAGTGTGAAGGTAGCAGTATTCTGACTAAGGTGGTTCCGAGATTACCACTCTACTGCACCTGGAGATACCCTCCAGGTCTGCATTGTTAACTTGCGTCTCAGAAGCCTGTGGCAAACGTCTCTGGTGAAGACGTGTGAAACTCACTCTGCAGGCAGTGTGGAACTGTGAGGAACTGAGGCGGAGCTCAACTCTCAGCAGTAAGATGATTGTGGACAAGGCGTTCAGCTATCTTCTCACATATGGAACTTAGTATGTAGCACCAGTCTACCCCAGGAATTACTGGGAAATCGCTGGATTGAGCTTGGAGGCACTAGTCTTGTGTGCCGGGAGATTCCAGTTACCTCTCCCAACACTTCGGTGAAGCAGCGAGCCTAGGCCTTTTGGAAGCGAAAGGTAGCTGCAGGCAGGAGGTAGGGTTACAGGCCATAAGCTCAACTCTCAGAAGTGGGTATGCAGGGGAGGCAGATGTCTGCTACCCAGTCCGACATGCGAGGGGGAACCTAGCTACACTCTGATGAAGAAGGACTTTGGAAATCGCTGTATTCAACTCAGATACACGTGGGTTCAGGCACAACGATTCCACATGCTTTTCTCACAACCTTTCCCTGCCACTAACATGAGGACGTTAGCAGCTCCTTCTACAGTCAAGCAGGATGCGGGAGGGTTGTGCCCTGTCCTTAGCTCTCACAGGGAAGCATGCCTTGAAGCCAGCTGTCAACTAGCTGCATACTTATGGCAGGGTGAAGGTAGCAGTATTCTGAGACAGGAGGTTCCCAGATTACCACTCTACTGCACCTGGAGATACCCTCCAGGTCTGCATTGTTAACTTGCGTCTCAGAAGCCTCTGGCAAACGTCTCTGGTGAAGACGTCCGAAACTCACTCTGAAGGCAGTGTGGAACTGTGAGGGACTGAGGGTGAGCTCAACTCTCAGAAGTAAGATGTTTTTGGACAAGGCGTTCAACTACCTACTCACGTATGGAACTTAGTATGTCACACCAGTCTTCCACAGGAATTACTAGGAAATCGCTGGATTGAGCTTGGAGGCACTCTTCTTGTGTGCCGGGAGACTCCAATTACCTCTCCCAACACTTCCGTCAAACAGCGAACCTAGGCCTTTTAGAAATGAAAGGAACCAGCAGGCTGGATGGGGAGGTACAGGCCTTAAGCTCAACTCTCAGAAGTGTGTATGCAGGGGAGACAGATGTCTGCTACCCACTCTGACATGGGAGTTGGAAACTAGCTACACTCTGATTGAAGAAGGCCATTGGATATCGCTGTATTCAACTCAGATACACAGGAGTTCAGGCCCAATGCTTACACATGCTTTCTCCAAAACCTCTCTCAGCCACTAAATTTAGGATGTTAGCAGCTACGCCTACAGTCAGGCAGGATGCGTGAGGGTTCTGCCCTGTCCTCAGCACTCCCAGGAAAGCATGCCTAGAAGCCAGCTCTCAACTAGCTGCATTCTTATGGCAGTGTGAAGGTAGCAGTATTCTGAGTCAGGAGGTTCCAAGATTACCACTCTACTGCACCTGGAGATACCCTCCAGGTCTGCATTGTTAACTTGCGTCTCAGAAGCCTGTGGCAAACGTCTCTGGTGAAGACCTGCGAAACTCACTCTGCAGGCAGTGTGGAACTGTGAGGGACTGAGGGTGAGCTCAACTTTCAGAAGTAAGATGCTTTTGGACAAGGCGTTCACCTTCCTTCTCACTTATGGAACTTAGTATGTAGCACCAGTCTACCACAGGAATTACTAGGAAATCGCTGGATTCAGCTTGGAGGCACTAGTCTTGTTTGCCGGGAGATTCCAATTACCTCTCCCAACACTTCCGTCAAACAGCGAGGCTAGGCCTTTTAGAAGTGAAAGGAACCAGCAGGCTGGATGGGGAGGTACAGGCCTTAAGCTCAACTCTCAGAAGTGTGTATGCAGGGGAGACAGATGTCTGTTACCCACTCTGACATGGGAGTTGGAAACTAGCTACACTCTGATTGAAGAAGGCCATTGGAAATCGCTGTATTCAACTCAGATACACAGGAGTTCAGGCCCAATGCTTAAACATGCTTTTCCCGCAACCTCTCTCAGCCACTAACATTAGGATGTTAGCAGCTGCGCCTACAGTCAGGCAGGATGCGGGTGGGTTCTGCCCTGTCCTCAGCACTCCCAGGGAAGCATGCCTAGAAGCCAGCTCTCAACTAGCTGCATTCTTATGACAGTGTGAAGGTAGCAGTATTCTGACTAAGGTGGTTCCGAGATTACCACTCTACTGCACCTGGAGATACCCTCCAGGTCTGCATTGTTAACTTGCGTCTCAGAAGCCTGTGGCAAACGTCTCTGGTGAAGACGTGTGAAACTCACTCTGCAGGCAGTGTGGAACTGTGAGGAACTGAGGCGGAGCTCAACTCTCAGCAGTAAGATGATTGTGGACAAGGCGTTCAGCTATCTTCTCACATATGGAACTTAGTATGTAGCACCAGTCTACCCCAGGAATTACTGGGAAATCGCTGGATTGAGCTTGGAGGCACTAGTCTTGTGTGCCGGGAGATTCCAGTTACCTCTCCCAACACTTCGGTGAAGCAGCGAGCCTAGGCCTTTTGGAAGCGAAAGGTAGCTGCAGGCAGGAGGTAGGGTTACAGGCCATAAGCTCAACTCTCAGAAGTGGGTATGCAGGGGAGGCAGATGTCTGCTACCCACTCCGACATGCGAGGGGGAACCTAGCTACACTCTGATGAAGAAGGACTTTGGAAATCGCTGTATTCAACTCAGATACACGTGGGTTCAGGCACAACGATTCCACATGCTTTTCTCACAACCTTTCCCTGCCACTAACATGAGGACGTTAGCAGCTCCTTCTACAGTCAAGCAGGATGCGGGAGGGTTGTGCCCTGTCCTTAGCTCTCACAGGGAAGCATGCCTTGAAGCCAGCTGTCAACTAGCTGCATACTTATGGCAGGGTGAAGGTAGCAGTATTCTGAGACAGGAGGTTCCCAGATTACCACTCTACTGCACCTGGAGATACCCTCCAGGTCTGCATTGTTAACTTGCGTCTCAGAAGCCTCTGGCAAACGTCTCTGGTGAAGACGTCCGAAACTCACTCTGAAGGCAGTGTGGAACTGTGAGGGACTGAGGGTGAGCTCAACTCTCAGAAGTAAGATGTTTTTGGACAAGGCGTTCAACTACCTACTCACGTATGGAACTTAGTATGTCACACCAGTCTTCCACAGGAATTACTAGGAAATCGCTGGATTGAGCTTGGAGGCACTCTTCTTGTGTGCCGGGAGACTCCAATTACCTCTCCCAACACTTCCGTCAAACAGCGAACCTAGGCTTTTTAGAAATGAAAGGAACCAGCAGGCTGGATGGGGAGGTACAGGCCTTAAGCTCAACTCTCAGAAGTGTGTATGCAGGGGAGACAGATGTCTGCTACCCACTCTGACATGGGAGTTGGAAACTAGCTACACTCTGATTGAAGAAGGCCATTGGATATCGCTGTATTCAACTCAGATACACAGGAGTTCAGGCCCAATGCTTACACATGCTTTCTCCAAAACCTCTCTCAGCCACTAAATTTAGGATGTTAGCAGCTACGCCTACAGTCAGGCAGGATGCGTGAGGGTTCTGCCCTGTCCTCAGCACTCCCAGGAAAGCATGCCTAGAAGCCAGCTCTCAACTAGCTGCATTCTTATGGCAGTGTGAAGGTAGCAGTATTCTGAGTCAGGAGGTTCCAAGATTACCACTCTACTGCACCTGGAGATACCCTCCAGGTCTGCATTGTTAACTTGCGTCTCAAAAGCCTCTGGCAAACGTCTCTGGTGAAGACCTGCGAAACTCACTCTGCAGGCAGTGTGGAACTGTGAGGGACTGAGGGTGAGCTCAACTTTCAGAAGTAAGATGCTTTTGGACAAGGCGTTCACCTTCCTTCTCACTTATGGAACTTAGTATGTAGCACCAGTCTACCACAGGAATTACTAGGAAATCGCTGGATTCAGCTTGGAGGCACTAGTCTTGTTTGCCGGGAGATTCCAATTACCTCTCCCAGCACTTCCGTCAAACAGCGAGGCTAGGCCTTTTAGAAGTGAAAGGAACCAGCAGGCTGGATGGGGAGGTACAGGCCTTAAGCTCAACTCTCAGAAGTGTGTATGCAGGGGAGACAGATGTCTGTTACCCACTCTGACATGGGAGTTGGAAACTAGCTACACTCTGATTGAAGAAGGCCATTGGAAATCGCTGTATTCAACTCAGATACACAGGAGTTCAGGCCCAATGCTTAAACATGCTTTTCCCGCAACCTCTCTCAGCCACTAACATTAGGATGTTAGCAGCTGCGCCTACAGTCAGGCAGGATGCGGGAGGGTTCTGCCCTGTCCTCAGCACTCCCAGGGAAGCATGCCTAGAAGCCAGCTCTCAACTAGCTGCATTCTTATGACAGTGTGAAGGTAGCAGTATTCTGACTAAGGTGGTTCCGAGATTACCACTCTACTGCACCTGGAGATACCCTCCAGGTCTGCATTGTTAACTTGCGTCTCAGAAGCCTGTGGCAAACGTCTCTGGTGAAGACGTGTGAAACTCACTCTGCAGGCAGTGTGGAACTGTGAGGAACTGAGGCGGAGCTCAACTCTCAGCAGTAAGATGATTGTGGACAAGGCGTTCAGCTATCTTCTCACATATGGAACTTAGTATGTAGCACCAGTCTACCCCAGGAATTACTGGGAAATCGCTGGATTGAGCTTGGAGGCACTAGTCTTGTGTGCCGGGAGATTCCAGTTACCTCTCCCAACACTTCGGTGAAGCAGCGAGCCTAGGCCTTTTGGAAGCGAAAGGTAGCTGCAGGCAGGAGGTAGGGTTACAGGCCATAAGCTCAACTCTCAGAAGTGGGTATGCAGGGGAGGCAGATGTCTGCTACCCAGTCCGACATGCGAGGGGGAACCTAGCTACACTCTGATGAAGAAGGACTTTGGAAATCGCTGTATTCAACTCAGATACACGTGGGTTCAGGCACAACGATTCCACATGCTTTTCTCACAACCTTTCCCTGCCACTAACATGAGGACGTTAGCAGCTCCTTCTACAGTCAAGCAGGATGCGGGAGGGTTGTGCCCTGTCCTTAGCTCTCACAGGGAAGCATGCCTTGAAGCCAGCTGTCAACTAGCTGCATACTTATGGCAGGGTGAAGGTAGCAGTATTCTGAGACAGGAGGTTCCCAGATTACCACTCTACTGCACCTGGAGATACCCTCCAGGTCTGCATTGTTAACTTGCGTCTCAGAAGCCTCTGGCAAACGTCTCTGGTGAAGACGTCCGAAACTCACTCTGAAGGCAGTGTGGAACTGTGAGGGACTGAGGGTGAGCTCAACTCTCAGAAGTAAGATGTTTTTGGACAAGGCGTTCAACTACCTACTCACGTATGGAACTTAGTATGTCACACCAGTCTTCCACAGGAATTACTAGGAAATCGCTGGATTGAGCTTGGAGGCACTCTTCTTGTGTGCCGGGAGACTCCAATTACCTCTCCCAACACTTCCGTCAAACAGCGAACCTAGGCCTTTTAGAAATGAAAGGAACCAGCAGGCTGGATGGGGAGGTACAGGCCTTAAGCTCAACTCTCAGAAGTGTGTATGCAGGGGAGACAGATGTCTGCTACCCACTCTGACATGGGAGTTGGAAACTAGCTACACTCTGATTGAAGAAGGCCATTGGATATCGCTGTATTCAACTCAGATACACAGGAGTTCAGGCCCAATGCTTACACATGCTTTCTCCAAAACCTCTCTCAGCCACTAAATTTAGGATGTTAGCAGCTACGCCTACAGTCAGGCAGGATGCGTGAGGGTTCTGCCCTGTCCTCAGCACTCCCAGGAAAGCATGCCTAGAAGCCAGCTCTCAACTAGCTGCATTCTTATGGCAGTGTGAAGGTAGCAGTATTCTGAGTCAGGAGGTTCCAAGATTACCACTCTACTGCACCTGGAGATACCCTCCAGGTCTGCATTGTTAACTTGCGTCTCAGAAGCCTGTGGCAAACGTCTCTGGTGAAGACCTGCGAAACTCACTCTGCAGGCAGTGTGGAACTGTGAGGGACTGAGGGTGAGCTCAACTTTCAGAAGTAAGATGCTTTTGGACAAGGCGTTCACCTTCCTTCTCACTTATGGAACTTAGTATGTAGCACCAGTCTACCACAGGAATTACTAGGAAATCGCTGGATTCAGCTTGGAGGCACTAGTCTTGTTTGCCGGGAGATTCCAATTACCTCTCCCAACACTTCCGTCAAACAGCGAGGCTAGGCCTTTTAGAAGTGAAAGGAACCAGCAGGCTGGATGGGGAGGTACAGGCCTTAAGCTCAACTCTCAGAAGTGTGTATGCAGGGGAGACAGATGTCTGTTACCCACTCTGACATGGGAGTTGGAAACTAGCTACACTCTGATTGAAGAACGCCATTGGAAATCGCTGTATTCAACTCAGATACACAGGAGTTCAAGCCCAATGCTTAAACATGCTTTTCCCGCAACCTCTCTCAGCCACTAACATTAGGATGTTAGCAGCTGCGCCTACAGTCAGGCAGGATGCGGGAGGGTTCTGCCCTGTCCTCAGCTCTCACAGGGAAGCATGCCTAGAAGCCAGCTCTCAACTAGCTGCATTCTTACGGCAGTGTGAAGGTAGCAGTATTCTGAGTCAGAAGGTTCCAAGATTACCACTCTACTGCACCTGGAGATACCCTCCAGGTCTGCATTGTTAACTTGCGTCTCAGAAGCCTGTGGCAAACGTCTCTGGTGAAGAAGTGCGAAACTCACTCTGCAGGCAGTGTGGAACTGTGAGGGACTGAGGGTGAGCTCAAATCTCAGCAGTAAGATGATTGTGGACAAGGCGTTCAGCTACATTCTCACGTATGGAACTTAGTATGTAGCACCAGTCTACCGCAGGAATTACTGGGAAATCGCTGGATTGAGCTTGGAGGCACTAGTCTTGTGTGCTGGGAGATTCCAGTTACCTCTCCCAACACTTCGGTGAAGCAGCGAGCCTAGGCCTTTTGGAAGCGAAAGGTAGCTGCAGGCAGGAGGTAGGATTACAGGCCATAAGCTCAACTCTCAGAAGTGGGTATGCAGGGGAGGCAGATGTCTGCTACCCACTGCGACATGCGAGGGGGAACCTAGCTACACTCTGATGAAGAAGGGCTTTGGAAATCGCTGTATTCAACTCAGATACACGTGGGTTCAGGCACAACGATTCCACATGCTTTTCTCACAACCTTTCCCTGCCACTAACATGAGGACGTTAGCAGCTCCTTCTACAGTCAAGCAGGATGCGGGAGGGTGTGCCCTGTCCTTAGCTCTCACAGGGAAGCATGCCTTGAAGCCAGCTGTCAACTAGCTGCATACTTATGGCAGGGTGAAGGTAGCAGTATTCTGAGACAGGAGGTTCCCAGATTACCACTCTACTGCACCTGGAGATACCCTCCAGGTCTGCATTGTTAACTTGCATCTCAGAAGCCTCTGGCAAACGTCTCTGGTGAAGACGTCCGAAACTCACTCTGCAGGCAGTGTGGAACTGTGAGGGACTGAGGGTGAGCTCAACTCTCAGAAGTAAGATGTTTTTGGACAAGGCGTTCAACTACCTACTCACGTATGGAACTTAGT
Source organism: Canis lupus baileyi (assembly GCF_048164855.1). Lineage (NCBI taxonomy): Eukaryota > Metazoa > Chordata > Mammalia > Carnivora > Canidae > Canis > Canis lupus. The sequence continues at coordinate 290,791 of NW_027326448.1, read as the reverse complement.
ATGTAGCACCAGTCTACACCAGGAATTACTAGGAAATCGCTTGATTGAGCTTGGAGGCACTCGTCTTGTGTGCCGGGAGATTCCAATTACCTCTCCCAACACTTGCGTCAAGCAGCGAACCTAGGCATTTTGGAAGCGAAAGGTAGCGGCAGGCAGGATGTTGGGTTACAGGCCATAAGCTCAACTCTCAGAAGTGTGTATGCATGGGTGGCAGATGTCTGCTACCCACTCGGACATGGGAGTTGGAACCTAGCTACACTCCTATTGAAGAAGGACTTTGGAAATCGCTGTATTCAACTCAGATACACGGGAGTTCAGGCCCAATGCTTACACATGCTTTTCCCACAAACTATCCCAGCCACTAAGAAAAAGAGGTTAGCAGGTAAGTCTACAGTCAGGCAGGATGCGGGAGGGTCCTGCCCTGTCCTCAGCTCTCACAGGGAAGCATGCCTTGAAGCCAGCTCTCAACTAGCTGCATTCTTATGACAGGGTGAAGGTAGCAGTATTCTGAGTAAGGTGGTTCCGAGATTACCACTCTACTGCACCTGGAGATACCCTCCAGGTCTGCATTGTTAACTTGCGTCTCAGAAGCCTCTGGCAAACGTCTCTGGTGAAGACCTGCGAAACTCACTCTGCAGGCAGTGTGGAACTGTGAGGGACTGAGGGTGAGCTCAACTCTCAGAAGTAAGATGCTTTTGGACAATGCGTTCAGCTACATTCTCACGTATGGAACTTAGTATGTAGCACCAATCTACCACACGAATTACTAGGCAATCGCTGGAATGAGCTTGGAGGCACTAGTCTTGTTTGCCGGGAGATTCCAATTACCTCTCCCAACACTTCCGTCAAACAGCGAGGCTAGGCCTTTTAGAAGTGAAAGGAACCAGCAGGCTGGATGGGGAGGTACAGGCCTTAAGCTCAACTCTCAGAAGTGTGTATGCAGGGGAGACAGATGTCTGTTACCCACTCTGACATGGGAGTTGGAAACTAGCTACACTCTGATTGAAGAAGGCCATTGGAAATCGCTGTATTCAACTCAGATACACGGGAGTTCAGGCCCAATGCTTACACACGCTTTTCCCACAAACTATCCCAGCCACTAACAGAAAGAGGTTAGCAGGTAAGTCTACAGTCAGGCAGGATGCGGGAGGGTCCTCCCCTGTCCTCAGCTCTCACAGGGAAGCATGCCTAGAAGCCAGCTCTCAACTAGCTGCATTCTTATGACAGTGTGAAGGTAGCAGTATTCTGAGTAAGGAGGTTCCCAGATTACCACTCTACTGCACCTGGAGATACCCTCCAGGTCTGCATTGTTAACTTGCGTCTCAGAAGCCTCTGGCAAACGTCTCTGGTGAAGACGTGCGAAACTCAGTCTGCAGGCAGTGTGGAACTGTGAGGGACTGAGGGTGAGCTCAACTCTCAGCAGTAAGATGATTTTGGACAAGGCGTTCAGCTACCTTCTCACATATGGAACTTAGTATGTAGCACCAGTCTACCCCAGGAATTACTGGGAAATCGCTGGATTGAGCTTGGTGGCACTAGTCTTGTGTGCCGGGAGATTCCAGTTACCTCTCCCAACACTTCGGTGAAGCAGCGAGCCTAGGCCTTTTGGAAGCGAAAGGTAGCTGCAGGCAGGAGGTAGGGTTACAGGCCATAAGCTCAACTCTCAGAAGTGGGTACGCAGGGGAGGCAGATGTCTGCTACCCACTCCGACATGCGAGGGGGAACCTAGCTACACTCTGATGAAGAAGGACTTTGGAAATCGCTGTATTCAACTCAGATACACGTGGGTTCAGGCACAACGATTCCACATGCTTTTCTCACAACCTTTCCCTGCCACTAACATGAGGACGTTAGCAGCTCCTTCTACAGTCAAGCAGGATGCGGGAGGGTTGTGCCCTGTCCTTAGCTCTCACAGGGAAGCATGCCTTGAAGCCAGCTGTCAACTAGCTGCATACTTATGGCAGGGTGAAGGTAGCAGTATTCTGAGACAGGAGGTTCCCAGATTACCACTCTACTGCACCTGGAGATACCCTCCAGGTCTGCATTGTTAACTTGCGTCTCAGAAGCCTCTGGCAAACGTCTCTGGTGAAGACGTCCGAAACTCACTCTGAAGGCAGTGTGGAACTGTGAGGGACTGAGAGTGAGCTCAACTCTCAGAAGTAAGATGTTTTTGGACAAGGCGTTCAACTACCTACTCACGTATGGAACTTAGTATGTCACACCAGTCTTCCACAGGAATTACTAGGAAATCGCTGGATTGAGCTTGGAGGCACTCTTCTTGTGTGCCGGGAGACTCCAATTACCTCTCCCAACACTTCCGTCAAACAGCGAACCTAGGCCTTTTAGAAATGAAAGGAACCAGCAGGCTGGATGGGGAGGTACAGGCCTTAAGCTCAACTCTCAGAAGTGTGTATGCAGGGGAGACAGATGTCTGCTACCCACTCTGACATGGGAGTTGGAAACTAGCTACACTCTGATTGAAGAAGGCCATTGGATATCGCTGTATTCAACTCAGATACACAGGAGTTCAGGCCCAATGCTTACACATGCTTTCTCCAAAACCTCTCTCAGCCACTAAATTTAGGATGTTAGCAGCTACGCCTACAGTCAGGCAGGATGCGTGAGGGTTCTGCCCTGTCCTCAGCACTCCCAGGAAAGCATGCCTAGAAGCCAGCTCTCAACTAGCTGCATTCTTATGGCAGTGTGAAGGTAGCAGTATTCTGAGTCAGGAGGTTCCAAGATTACCACTCTACTGCACCTGGAGATACCCTCCAGGTCTGCATTGTTAACTTGCGTCTCAGAAGCCTGTGGCAAACGTCTCTGGTGAAGACCTGCGAAACTCACTCTGCAGGCAGTGTGGAACTGTGAGGGACTGAGGGTGAGCTCAACTTTCAGAAGTAAGATGCTTTTGGACAAGGCGTTCACCTTCCTTCTCACTTATGGAACTTAGTATGTAGCACCAGTCTACCACAGGAATTACTAGGAAATCGCTGGATTCAGCTTGGAGGCACTAGTCTTGTTTGCCGGGAGATTCCAATTACCTCTCCCAACACTTCCGTCAAACAGCGAGGCTAGGCCTTTTAGAAGTGAAAGGAACCAGCAGGCTGGATGGGGAGGTACAGGCCTTAAGCTCAACTCTCAGAAGTGTGTATGCAGGGGAGACAGATGTCTGTTACCCACTCTGACATGGGAGTTGGAAACTAGCTACACTCTGATTGAAGAAGGCCATTGGAAATCGCTGTATTCAACTCAGATACACAGGAGTTCAGGCCCAATGCTTAAACATGCTTTTCCCGCAACCTCTCTCAGCCACTAACATTAGGATGTTAGCAGCTGCGCCTACAGTCAGGCAGGATGCGGGAGGGTTCTGCCCTGTCCTCAGCACTCCCAGGGAAGCATGCCTAGAAGCCAGCTCTCAACTAGCTGCATTCTTATGACAGTGTGAAGGTAGCAGTATTCTGACTAAGGTGGTTCCGAGATTACCACTCTACTGCACCTGGAGATACCCTCCAGGTCTGCATTGTTAACTTGCGTCTCAGAATCCTGTGGCAAACGTCTCTGGTGAAGACGTGTGAAACTCACTCTGCAGGCAGTGTGGAACTGTGAGGAACTGAGGCGGAGCTCAACTCTCAGCAGTAAGATGATTGTGGACAAGGCGTTCAGCTATCTTCTCACATATGGAACTTAGTATGTAGCACCAGTCTACCCCAGGAATTACTGGGAAATCGCTGGATTGAGCTTGGAGGCACTAGTCTTGTGTGCCGGGAGATTCCAGTTACCTCTCCCAACACTTCGGTGAAGCAGCGAGCCTAGGCCTTTTGGAAGCGAAAGGTAGCTGCAGGCAGGAGGTAGGGTTACAGGCCATAAGCTCAACTCTCAGAAGTGGGTATGCAGGGGAGGCAGATGTCTGCTACCCACTCCGACATGCGAGGGGGAACCTAGCTACACTCTGATGAAGAAGGACTTTGGAAATCGCTGTATTCAACTCAGATACACGTGGGTTCAGGCACAACGATTCCACATGCTTTTCTCACAACCTTTCCCTGCCACTAACATGAGGACGTTAGCAGCTCCTTCTACAGTCAAGCAGGATGCGGGAGGGTTGTGCCCTGTCCTTAGCTCTCACAGGGAAGCATGCCTTGAAGCCAGCTGTCAACTAGCTGCATACTTATGGCAGGGTGAAGGTAGCAGTATTCTGAGACAGGAGGTTCCCAGATTACCACTCTACTGCACCTGGAGATACCCTCCAGGTCTGCATTGTTAACTTGCGTCTCAGAAGCCTCTGGCAAACGTCTCTGGTGAAGACGTCCGAAACTCACTCTGCAGGCAGTGTGGAACTGTGAGGGACTGAGGGTGAGCTCAACTCTCAGAAGTAAGATGTTTTTGGACAAGGCGTTCAACTACCTACTCACGTATGGAACTTAGTATGTAGCACCAGTCTACACCAGGAATTACTAGGAAATCGCTTGATTGAGCTTGGAGGCACTCGTCTTGTGTGCCGGGAGATTCCAGTTACCTCTCCCAACACTTGCGTCAAGCAGCGAACCTAGGCATTTTGGAAGCGAAAGGTAGCGGCAGGCAGGATGTTGGGTTACAGGCCATAAGCTCAACTCTCAGAAGTGTGTATGCATGGGTGGCAGATGTCTGCTACCCACTCGGACATGGGAGTTGGAACCTAGCTACACTCCTATTGAAGAAGGATGTTGGAAATCGCTGTATTCAACTCAGATACACGGGAGTTCAGGCCCAATGCTTACACATGCTTTTCCCACAAACTATCCCAGCCACTAACAAAAAGAGGTTAGCAGGTAAGTCTACAGTCAGGCAGGATGCGGGAGGGTCCTGCCCTGTCCTCAGCTCTCACAGGGAAGCATGCCTTGAAGCCAGCTCTCAACTAGCTGCATTCTTATGACAGTGTGAAGGTAGCAGTATTCTGAGTAAGGTGGTTCCGAGATTACCACTCTACTGCACCTGGAGATACCCTCCAGGTCTGCATTGTTAACTTGCGTCTCAGAAGCCTCTGGCAAACGTCTCTGGTGAAGACCTGCGAAACTCACTCTGCAGGCAGTGTGGAACTGTGAGGGACTGAGGGTGAGCTCAACTCTCAGAAGTAAGATGCTTTTGGACAAGGCGTTCAGCTACATTCTCACGTATGGAACTTAGTATGTAGCACCAGTCTACCACACGAATTACTAGGCAATCGCTGGAATGAGCTTGGAGGCACTAGTCTTGTTTGCCGGGAGATTCCAATTACCTCTCCCAACACTTCCGTCAAACAGCGAGGCTAGGCCTTTTAGAAGTGAAAGGAACCAGCAGGCTGGATGGGGAGGTACAGGCCTTAAGCTCAACTCTCAGAAGTGTGTATGCAGGGGAGACAGATGTCTGTTACCCACTCTGACATGGGAGTTGGAAACTAGCTACACTCTGATTGAAGAAGGCCATTGGAAATCGCTGTATTCAACTCAGATACACGGGAGTTCAGGCCCAATGCTTACACACGCTTTTCCCACAAACTATCCCAGCCACTAACAGAAAGAGGTTAGCAGGTAAGTCTACAGTCAGGCAGGATGCGGGAGGGTCCTCCCCTGTCCTCAGCTCTCACAGGGAAGCATGCCTAGAAGCCAGCTCTCAACTAGCTGCATTCTTATGACAGTGTGAAGGTAGCAGTATTCTGAGTAAGGAGGTTCCCAGATTACCACTCTACTGCACCTGGAGATACCCTCCAGGTCTGCATTGTTAACTTGCGTCTCAGAAGCCTCTGGCAAACGTCTCTGGTGAAGACGTGCGAAACTCACTCTGCAGGCAGTGTGGAACTGTGAGGGACTGAGGGTGAGCTCAACTCTCAGCAGTAAGATGATTTTGGACAAGGCGTTCAGCTACCTTCTCACATATGGAACTTAGTATGTAGCACCAGTCTACCCCAGGAATTACTGGGAAATCGCTGGATTGAGCTTGGTGGCACTAGTCTTGTGTGCCGGGAGATTCCAGTTACCTCTCCCAACACTTCGGTGAAGCAGCGAGCCTAGGCCTTTTGGAAGCGAAAGGTAGCTGCAGGCAGGAGGTAGGGTTACAGGCCATAAGCTCAACTCTCAGAAGTGGGTATGCAGGGGAGGCAGATGTCTGCTACCCAGTCCGACATGCGAGGGGGAACCTAGCTACACTCTGATGAAGAAGGACTTTGGAAATCGCTGTATTCAACTCAGATACACGTGGGTTCAGGCACAACGATTCCACATGCTTTTCTCACAACCTTTCCCTGCCACTAACATGAGGACGTTAGCAGCTCCTTCTACAGTCAAGCAGGATGCGGGAGGGTTGTGCCCTGTCCTTAGCTCTCACAGGGAAGCATGCTTTGAAGCCAGCTGTCAACTAGCTGCATACTTATGGCAGGGTGAAGGTAGCAGTATTCTGAGACAGGAGGTTCCCAGATTACCACTCTACTGCACCTGGAGATACCCTCCAGGTCTGCATTGTTAACTTGCGTCTCAGAAGCCTCTGGCAAACGTCTCTGGTGAAGACGTCCGAAACTCACTCTGAAGGCAGTGTGGAACTGTGAGGGACTGAGGGTGAGCTCAACTCTCAGAAGTAAGATGTTTTTGGACAAGGCGTTCAACTACCTACTCACGTATGGAACTTAGTATGTCACACCAGTCTTCCACAGGAATTACTAGGAAATCGCTGGATTGAGCTTGGAGGCACTCTTCTTGTGTGCCGGGAGACTCCAATTACCTCTCCCAACACTTCCGTCAAACAGCGAACCTAGGCCTTTTAGAAATGAAAGGAACCAGCAGGCTGGATGGGGAGGTACAGGCCTTAAGCTCAACTCTCAGAAGTGTGTATGCAGGGGAGACAGATGTCTGCTACCCACTCTGACATGGGAGTTGGAAACTAGCTACACTCTGATTGAAGAAGGCCATTGGATATCGCTGTATTCAACTCAGATACACAGGAGTTCAGGCCCAATGCTTACACATGCTTTCTCCAAAACCTCTCTCAGCCACTAAATTTAGGATGTTAGCAGCTACGCCTACAGTCAGGCAGGATGCGTGAGGGTTCTGCCCTGTCCTCAGCACTCCCAGGAAAGCATGCCTAGAAGCCAGCTCTCAACTAGCTGCATTCTTATGGCAGTGTGAAGGTAGCAGTATTCTGAGTCAGGAGGTTCCAAGATTACCACTCTACTGCACCTGGAGATACCCTCCAGGTCTGCATTGTTAACTTGCGTCTCAGAAGCCTGTGGCAAACGTCTCTGGTGAAGACCTGCGAAACTCACTCTGCAGGCAGTGTGGAACTGTGAGGGACTGAGGGTGAGCTCAACTTTCAGAAGTAAGATGCTTTTGGACAAGGCGTTCACCTTCCTTCTCACTTATGGAACTTAGTATGTAGCACCAGTCTACCACAGGAATTACTAGGAAATCGCTGGATTCAGCTTGGAGGCACTAGTCTTGTTTGCCGGGAGATTCCAATTACCTCTCCCAACACTTCCGTCAAACAGCGAGGCTAGGCCTTTTAGAAGTGAAAGGAACCAGCAGGCTGGATGGGGAGGTACAGGCCTTAAGCTCAACTCTCAGAAGTGTGTATGCAGGGGAGACAGATGTCTGTTACCCACTCTGACATGGGAGTTGGAAACTAGCTACACTCTGATTGAAGAAGGCCATTGGAAATCGCTGTATTCAACTCAGATACACAGGAGTTCAGGCCCAATGCTTAAACATGCTTTTCCCGCAACCTCTCTCAGCCACTAACATTAGGATGTTAGCAGCTGCGCCTACAGTCAGGCAGGATGCGGGAGGGTTCTGCCCTGTCCTCAGAACTCCCAGGGAAGCATGCCTAGAAGCCAGCTCTCAACTAGCTGCATTCTTATGACAGTGTGAAGGTAGCAGTATTCTGACTAAGGTGGTTCCGAGATTACCACTCTACTGCACCTGGAGATACCCTCCAGGTCTGCATTGTTAACTTGCGTCTCAGAGGCCTGTGGCAAACGTCTCTGGTGAAGACGTGTGAAACTCACTCTGCAGGCAGTGTGGAACTGTGAGGAACTGAGGCGGAGCTCAACTCTCAGCAGTAAGATGATTGTGGACAAGGCGTTCAGCTATCTTCTCACATATGGAACTTAGTATGTAGCACCAGTCTACCCCAGGAATTACTGGGAAATCGCTGGATTGAGCTTGGAGGCACTAGTCTTGTGTGCCGGGAGATTCCAGTTACCTCTCCCAACACTTCGGTGAAGCAGCGAGCCTAGGCCTTTTGGAAGCGAAAGGTAGCTGCAGGCAGGAGGTAGGGTTACAGGCCATAAGCTCAACTCTCAGAAGTGGGTATGCAGGGGAGGCAGATGTCTGCTACCCACTCCGACATGCGAGGGGGAACCTAGCTACACTCTGATGAAGAAGGACTTTGGAAATCGCTGTATTCAACTCAGATACACGTGGGTTCAGGCACAACGATTCCACATGCTTTTCTCACAACCTTTCCCTGCCACTAACATGAGGACGTTAGCAGCTCCTTCTACAGTCAAGCAGGATGCGGGAGGGTTGTGCCCTGTCCTTAGCTCTCACAGGGAAGCATGCCTTGAAGCCAGCTGTCAACTAGCTGCATACTTATGGCAGGGTGAAGGTAGCAGTATTCTGAGACAGGAGGTTCCCAGATTACCACTCTACTGCACCTGGAGATACCCTCCAGGTCTGCATTGTTAACTTGCGTCTCAGAAGCCTCTGGCAAACGTCTCTGGTGAAGACGTCCGAAACTCACTCTGCAGGCAGTGTGGAACTGTGAGGGACTGAGGCTGAGCTCAACTCTCAGAAGTAAGATGTTTTTGGACAAGGCGTTCAACTACCTACTCACGTATGGAACTTAGTATGTAGCACCAGTCTACCCCAGGAATTACTAGGAAATCGCTTGATTGAGCTTGGAGGCACTCGTCTTGTGTGCCGGGAGATTCAAGTTACCTCTCCCAACACTTGCGTCAAGCAGCGAACCTAGGCATTTTGGAAGCGAAAGGTAGCGGCAGGCAGGATGTTGGGTTACAGGCCATAAGCTCAACTCTCAGAAGTGTGTATGCATGGGTGGCAGATGTCTGCTACCCACTCGGACATGGGAGTTGGAACCTAGCTACACTCCTATTGAAGAAGGACTTTGGAAATCGCTGTATTCAACTCAGATACACGGGAGTTCAGGCCCAATGCTTACACATGCTTTTCCCACAAACTATCCCAGCCACTAACAAAAAGAGGTTAGCAGGTAAGTCTACAGTCAGGCAGGATGCGGGAGGGTCCTGCCCTGTCCTCAGCTCTCACAGGGAAGCATGCCTTGAAGCCAGCTCTCAACTAGCTGCATTCTTATGACAGTGTGAAGGTAGCAGTATTCTGAGTAAGGTGGTTCCGAGATTACCACTCTACTGCACCTGGAGATACCCTCCAGGTCTGCATTGTTAACTTGCGTCTCAGAAGCCTCTGGCAAACGTCTCTGGTGAAGACCTGCGAAACTCACTCTGCAGGCAGTGTGGAACTGTGAGGGACTGAGGGTGAGCTCAACTCTCAGAAGTAAGATGCTTTTGGACAAGGCGTTCAGCTACATTCTCACGTATGGAACTTAGTATGTAGCACCAGTCTACCACACGAATTACTAGGCAATCGCTGGAATGAGCTTGGAGGCACTAGTCTTGTTTGCCGGGAGATTCCAATTACCTCTCCCAACACTTCCGTCAAACAGCGAGGCTAGGCCTTTTAGAAGTGAAAGGAACCAGCAGGCTGGATGGGGAGGTACAGGCCTTAAGCTCAACTCTCAGAAGTGTGTATGCAGGGGAGACAGATGTCTGTTACCCACTCTGACATGGGAGTTGGAAACTAGCTACACTCTGATTGAAGAAGGCCATTGGAAATCGCTGTATTCAACTCAGATACACGGGAGTTCAGGCCCAATGCTTACACACGCTTTTCCCACAAACTATCCCAGCCACTAACAGAAAGAGGTTAGCAGGTAAGTCTACAGTCAGGCAGGATGCGGGAGGGTCCTCCCCTGTCCTCAGCTCTCACAGGGAAGCATGCCTAGAAGCCAGCTCTCAACTAGCTGCATTCTTATGACAGTGTGAAGGTAGCAGTATTCTGAGTAAGGAGGTTCCCAGATTACCACTCTACTGCACCTGGAGATACCCTCCAGGTCTGCATTGTTAACTTGCGTCTCAGAAGCCTCTGGCAAACGTCTCTGGTGAAGACGTGCGAAACTCACTCTGCAGGCAGTGTGGAACTGTGAGGGACTGAGGGTGAGCTCAACTCTCAGCAGTAAGATGATTTTGGACAAGGCGTTCAGCTACCTTCTCACATATGGAACTTAGTATGTAGCACCAGTCTACCCCAGGAATTACTGGGAAATCGCTGGATTGAGCTTGGTGGCACTAGTCTTGTGTGCCGGGAGATTCCAGTTACCTCTCCCAACACTTCGGTGAAGCAGCGAGCCTAGGCCTTTTGGAAGCGAAAGGTAGCTGCAGGCAGGAGGTAGGGTTACAGGCCATAAGCTCAACTCTCAGAAGTGGGTATGCAGGGGAGGCAGATGTCTGCTACCCACTCCGACATGCGAGGGGGAACCTAGCTACACTCTGATGAAGAAGGACTTTGGAAATCGCTGTATTCAACTCAGATACACGTGGGTTCAGGCACAACGATTCCACATGCTTTTCTCACAACCTTTCCCTGCCACTAACATGAGGACGTTAGCAGCTCCTTCTACAGTCAAGCAGGATGCGGGAGGGTTGTGCCCTGTCCTTAGCTCTCACAGGGAAGCATGCTTTGAAGCCAGCTGTCAACTAGCTGCATACTTATGGCAGGGTGAAGGTAGCAGTATTCTGAGACAGGAGGTTCCCAGATTACCACTCTACTGCACCTGGAGATACCCTCCAGGTCTGCATTGTTAACTTGCGTCTCAGAAGCCTCTGGCAAACGTCTCTGGTGAAGACGTCCGAAACTCACTCTGAAGGCAGTGTGGAACTGTGAGGGACTGAGGGTGAGCTCAACTCTCAGAAGTAAGATGTTTTTGGACAAGGCGTTCAACTACCTACTCACGTATGGAACTTAGTATGTCACACCAGTCTTCCACAGGAATTACTAGGAAATCGCTGGATTGAGCTTGGAGGCACTCTTCTTGTGTGCCGGGAGACTCCAATTACGTCTCCCAACACTTCCGTCAAACAGCGAACCTAGGCCTTTTAGAAATGAAAGGAACCAGCAGGCTGGATGGGGAGGTACAGGCCTTAAGCTCAACTCTCAGAAGTGTGTATGCAGGGGAGACAGATGTCTGCTACCCACTCTGACATGGGAGTTGGAAACTAGCTACACTCTGATTGAAGAAGGCCATTGGATATCGCTGTATTCAACTCAGATACACAGGAGTTCAGGCCCAATGCTTACACATGCTTTCTCCAAAACCTCTCTCAGCCACTAAATTTAGGATGTTAGCAGCTACGCCTACAGTCAGGCAGGATGCGTGAGGGTTCTGCCCTGTCCTCAGCACTCCCAGGAAAGCATGCCTAGAAGCCAGCTCTCAACTAGCTGCATTCTTATGGCAGTGTGAAGGTAGCAGTATTCTGAGTCAGGAGGTTCCAAGATTACCACTCTACTGCACCTGGAGATACCCTCCAGGTCTGCATTGTTAACTTGCGTCTCAGAAGCCTGTGGCAAACGTCTCTGGTGAAGACCTGCGAAACTCACTCTGCAGGCAGTGTGGAACTGTGAGGGACTGAGGGTGAGCTCAACTTTCAGAAGTAAGATGCTTTTGGACAAGGCGTTCACCTTCCTTCTCACTTATGGAACTTAGTATGTAGCACCAGTCTACCACAGGAATTACTAGGAAATCGCTGGATTCAGCTTGGAGGCACTAGTCTTGTTTGCCGGGAGATTCCAATTACCTCTCCCAACACTTCCGTCAAACAGCGAGGCTAGGCCTTGTAGAAGTGAAAGGAACCAGCAGGCTGGATGGGGAGGTACAGGCCTTAAGCTCAACTCTCAGAAGTGTGTATGCAGGGGAGACAGATGTCTGTTACCCACTCTGACATGGGAGTTGGAAACTAGCTACACTCTGATTGAAGAAGGCCATTGGAAATCGCTGTATTCAACTCAGATACACAGGAGTTCAGGCCCAATGCTTAAACATGCTTTTCCCGCAACCTCTCTCAGCCACTAACATTAGGATGTTAGCAGCTGCGCCTACAGTCAGGCAGGATGCGGGAGGGTTCTGCCCTGTCCTCAGCACTCCCAGGGAAGCATGCCTAGAAGCCAGCTCTCAACTAGCTGCATTCTTATGACAGTGTGAAGGTAGCAGTATTCTGACTAAGGTGGTTCCGAGATTACCACTCTACTGCACCTGGAGATACCCTCCAGGTCTGCATTGTTAACTTGCGTCTCAGAAGCCTGTGGCAAACGTCTCTGGTGAAGACGTGTGAAACTCACTCTGCAGGCAGTGTGGAACTGTGAGGAACTGAGGCGGAGCTCAACTCTCAGCAGTAAGATGATTGTGGACAAGGCGTTCAGCTATCTTCTCACATATGGAACTTAGTATGTAGCACCAGTCTACCCCAGGAATTACTGGGAAATCGCTGGATTGAGCTTGGAGGCACTAGTCTTGTGTGCCGGGAGATTCCAGTTACCTCTCCCAACACTTCGGTGAAGCAGCGAGCCTAGGCCTTTTGGAAGCGAAAGGTAGCTGCAGGCAGGAGGTAGGGTTACAGGCCATAAGCTCAACTCTCAGAAGTGGGTATGCAGGGGAGGCAGATGTCTGCTACCCACTCCGACATGCGAGGGGGAACCTAGCTACACTCTGATGAAGAAGGACTTTGGAAATCGCTGTATTCAACTCAGATACACGTGGGTTCAGGCACAACGATTCCACATGCTTTTCTCACAACCTTTCCCTGCCACTAACATGAGGACGTTAGCAGCTCCTTCTACAGTCAAGCAGGATGCGGGAGGGTTGTGCACTGTCCTTAGCTCTCACAGGGAAGCATGCCTTGAAGCCAGCTGTCAACTAGCTGCATACTTATGGCAGGGTGAAGGTAGCAGTATTCTGAGACAGGAGGTTCCCAGATTACCACTCTACTGCACCTGGAGATACCCTCCAGGTCTGCATTGTTAACTTGCGTCTCAGAAGCCTCTGGCAAACGTCTCTGGTGAAGACGTCCGAAACTCACTCTGCAGGCAGTGTGGAACTGTGAGGGACTGAGGGTGAGCTCAACTCTCAGAAGTAAGATGTTTTTGGACAAGGCGTTCAACTACCTACTCACGTATGGAACTTAGTATGTAGCACCAGTCTACCCCAGGAATTACTAGGAAATCGCTTGATTGAGCTTGGAGGCACTCGTCTTGTGTGCCGGGAGATTCAAGTTACCTCTCCCAACACTTGCGTCAAGCAGCGAACCTAGGCATTTTGGAAGCGAAAGGTAGCGGCAGGCAGGATGTTGGGTTACAGGCCATAAGCTCAACTCTCAGAAGTGTGTATGCATGGGTGGCAGATGTCTGCTACCCACTCGGACATGGGAGTTGGAACCTAGCTACACTCCTATTGAAGAAGGACTTTGGAAATCGCTGTATTCAACTCAGATACACGGGAGTTCAGGCCCAATGCTTACACATGCTTTTCCCACAAACTATCCCAGCCACTAACAAAAAGAGGTTAGCAGGTAAGTCTACAGTCAGGCAGGATGCGGGAGGGTCCTGCCCTGTCCTCAGCTCTCACAGGGAAGCATGCCTTGAAGCCAGCTCTCAACTAGCTGCATTCTTATGACAGTGTGAAAGTAGCAGTATTCTGAGTAAGGTGGTTCCGAGATTACCACTCTACTGCACCTGGAGATACCCTCCAGGTCTGCATCGTTAACTTGCGTCTCAGAAGCCTCTGGCAAACGTCTCTGGTGAAGACCTGCGAAACTCACTCTGCAGGCAGTGTGGAACTGTGAGGGACTGAGGGTGAGCTCAACTCTCAGAAGTAAGATGCTTTTGGACAAGGCGTTCAGCTACATTCTCACGTATGGAACTTAGTATGTAGCACCAGTCTACCACACGAATTACTAGGCAATCGCTGGAATGAGCTTGGAGGCACTAGTCTTGTTTGCCGGGAGATTCCAATTACCTCTCCCAACACTTCCGTCAAACAGCGAGGCTAGGCCTTTTAGAAGTGAAAGGAACCAGCAGGCTGGATGGGGAGGTACAGGCCTTAAGCTCAACTCTCAGAAGTGTGTATGCAGGGGAGACAGATGTCTGTTACCCACTCTGACATGGGAGTTGGAAACTAGCTACACTCTGATTGAAGAAGGCCATTGGAAATCGCTGTATTCAACTCAGATACACGGGAGTTCAGGCCCAATGCTTACACACGCTTTTCCCACAAACTATCCCAGCCACTAACAGAAAGAGGTTAGCAGGTAAGTCTACAGTCAGGCCGGATGCGGGAGGGTCCTCCCCTGTCCTCAGCTCTCACAGGGAAGCATGCCTAGAAGCCAGCTCTCAACTAGCTGCATTCTTATGACAGTGTGAAGGTAGCAGTATTCTGAGTAAGGAGGTTCCCAGATTACCACTCTACTGCACCTGGAGATACCCTCCAGGTCTGCATTGTTAACTTGCGTCTCAGAAGCCTCTGGCAAACGTCTCTGGTGAAGACGTGCGAAACTCACTCTGCAGGCAGTGTGGAACTGTGAGGGACTGAGGGTGAGCTCAACTCTCAGCAGTAAGATGATTTTGGACAAGGCGTTCAGCTACCTTCTCACATATGGAACTTAGTATGTAGCACCAGTCTACCCCAGGAATTACTGGGAAATCGCTGGATTGAGCTTGGTGGCACTAGTCTTGTGTGCCGGGAGATTCCAGTTACCTCTCCCAACACTTCGGTGAAGCAGCGAGCCTAGGCCTTTTGGAAGCGAAAGGTAGCTGCAGGCAGGAGGTAGGGTTACAGGCCATAAGCTCAACTCTCAGAAGTGGGTATGCAGGGGAGGCAGATGTCTGCTACCCACTCCGACATGCGAGGGGGAACCTAGCTACACTCTGATGAAGAAGGACGTTGGAAATCGCTGTATTCAACTCAGATACACGTGGGTTCAGGCACAACGATTCCACATGCTTTTCTCACAACCTTTCCCTGCCACTAACATGAGGACGTTAGCAGCTCCTTCTACAGTCAAGCAGGATGCGGGAGGGTTGTGCCCTGTCCTTAGCTCTCACAGGGAAGCATGCCTTGAAGCCAGCTGTCAACTAGCTGCATACTTATGGCAGGGTGAAGGTAGCAGTATTCTGAGACAGGAGGTTCCCAGATTACCACTCTACTGCACCTGGAGATACCCTCCAGGTCTGCATTGTTAACTTGCGTCTCAGAAGCCTCTGGCAAACGTCTCTGGTGAAGACGTCCGAAACTCACTCTGAAGGCAGTGTGGAACTGTGAGGGACTGAGGGTGAGCTCAACTCTCAGAAGTAAGATGTTTTTGGACAAGGCGTTCAACTACCTACTCACGTATGGAACTTAGTATGTCACACCAGTCTTCCACAGGAATTACTAGGAAATCGCTGGATTGAGCTTGGAGGCACTCTTCTTGTGTGCCGGGAGACTCCAATTACCTCTCCCAACACTTCCGTCAAACAGCGAACCTAGGCCTTTTAGAAATGAAAGGAACCAGCAGGCTGGATGGGGAGGTACAGGCCTTAAGCTCAACTCTCAGAAGTGTGTATGCAGGGGAGACAGATGTCTGCTACCCACTCTGACATGGGAGTTGGAAACTAGCTACACTCTGATTGAAGAAGGCCATTGGATATCGCTGTATTCAACTCAGATACACAGGAGTTCAGGCCCAATGCTTACACATGCTTTCTCCAAAACCTCTCTCAGCCACTAAATTTAGGATGTTAGCAGCTACGCCTACAGTCAGGCAGGATGCGTGAGGGTTCTGCCCTGTCCTCAGCACTCCCAGGAAAGCATGCCTAGAAGCCAGCTCCAACTAGCTGCATTCTTATGGCAGTGTGAAGGTAGCAGTATTCTGAGACAGGAGGTTCCCAGATTACCACTCTACTGCACCTGGAGATACCCTCCAGGTCTGCATTGTTAACTTGCGTCTCAGAAGCCTCTGGCAAACGTCTCTGGTGAAGACCTGCGAAACTCACTCTGCAGGCAGTGTGGAACTGTGAGGGACTGAGGGTGAGCTCAACTTTCAGAAGTAAGATGCTTTTGGACAAGGCGTTCACCTTCCTTCTCACTTATGGAACTTAGTATGTAGCACCAGTCTACCACAGGAATTACTAGGAAATCGCTGGATTCAGCTTGGAGGCACTAGTCTTGTTTGCCGGGAGATTCCAATTACCTCTCCCAACACTTCCGTCAAACAGCGAGGCTAGGCCTTTTAGAAGTGAAAGGAACCAGCAGGCTGGATGGGGAGGTACAGGCCTTAAGCTCAACTCTCAGAAGTGTGTATGCAGGGGAGACAGATGTCTGTTACCCACTCTGACATGGGAGTTGGAAACTAGCTACACTCTGATTGAAGAAGGCCATTGGAAATCGCTGTATTCAACTCAGATACACAGGAGTTCAGGCCCAATGCTTAAACATGCTTTTCCCGCAACCTCTCTCAGCCACTAACATTAGGATGTTAGCAGCTGCGCCTACAGTCAGGCAGGATGCGGGAGGGTTCTGCCCTGTCCTCAGCACTCCCAGGGAAGCATGCCTAGAAGCCAGCTCTCAACTAGCTGCATTCTTATGACAGTGTGAAGGTAGCAGTATTCTGACTAAGGTGGTTCCGAGATTACCACTCTACTGCACCTGGAGATACCCTCCAGGTCTGCATTGTTAACTTGCGTCTCAGAAGCCTGTGGCAAACGTCTCTGGTGAAGACGTGTGAAACTCACTCTGCAGGCAGTGTGGAACTGTGAGGAACTGAGGCGGAGCTCAACTCTCAGCAGTAAGATGATTGTGGACAAGGCGTTCAGCTATCTTCTCACATATGGAACTTAGTATGTAGCACCAGTCTACCCCAGGAATTACTGGGAAATCGCTGGATTGAGCTTGGAGGCACTAGTCTTGTGTGCCGGGAGATTCCAGTTACCTCTCCCAACACTTCGGTGAAGCAGCGAGCCTAGGCCTTTTGGAAGCGAAAGGTAGCTGCAGGCAGGAGGTAGGGTTACAGGCCATAAGCTCAACTCTCAGAAGTGGGTATGCAGGGGAGGCAGATGTCTGCTACCCACTCCGACATGCGAGGGGGAACCTAGCTACACTCTGATGAAGAAGGACTTTGGAAATCGCTGTATTCAACTCAGATACACGTGGGTTCAGGCACAACGATTCCACATGCTTTTCTCACAACCTTTCCCTGCCACTAACATGAGGACGTTAGCAGCTCCTTCTACAGTCAAGCAGGATGCGGGAGGGTTGTGCCCTGTCCTTAGCTCTCACAGGGAAGCATGCCTTGAAGCCAGCTGTCAACTAGCTGCATACTTATGGCAGGGTGAAGGTAGCAGTATTCTGAGACAGGAGGTTCCCAGATTACCACTCTACTGCACCTGGAGATACCCTCCAGGTCTGCATTGTTAACTTGCGTCTCAGAAGCCTCTGGCAAACGTCTCTGGTGAAGACGTCCGAAACTCACTCTGCAGGCAGTGTGGAACTGTGAGGGACTGAGGGTGAGCTCAACTCTCAGAAGTAAGATGTTTTTGGACAAGGCGTTCAACTACCTACTCACGTATGGAACTTAGTATGTAGCACCAGTCTACCCCAGGAATTACTAGGAAATCGCTTGATTGAGCTTGGAGGCACTCGTCTTGTGTGCCGGGAGATTCAAGTTACCTCTCCCAACACTTGCGTCAAGCAGCGAACCTAGGCATTTTGGAAGCGAAAGGTAGCGGCAGGCAGGATGTTGGGTTACAGGCCATAAGCTCAACTCTCAGAAGTGTGTATGCATGGGTGGCAGATGTCTGCTACCCACTCGGACATGGGAGTTGGAACCTAGCTACACTCCTATTGAAGAAGGACTTTGGAAATCGCTGTATTCAACTCAGATACACGGGAGTTCAGGCCCAATGCTTACACATGCTTTTCCCACAAACTATCCCAGCCACTAACAAAAAGAGGTTAGCAGGTAAGTCTACAGTCAGGCAGGATGCGGGAGGGTCCTGCCCTGTCCTCAGCTCTCACAGGGAAGCATGCCTTGAAGCCAGCTCTCAACTAGCTGCATTCTTAAGACAGTGTGAAGGTAGCAGTATTCTGAGTAAGGTGGTTCCGAGATTACCACTCTACTGCACCTGGAGATACCCTCCAGGTCTGCATTGTTAACTTGCGTCTCAGAAGCCTCTGGCAAACGTCTCTGGTGAAGACCTGCGAAACTCACTCTGCAGGCAGTGTGGAACTGTGAGGGACTGAGGGTGAGCTCAACTCTCAGAAGTAAGATGCTTTTGGACAAGGCGTTCAGCTACATTCTCACGTATGGAACTTAGTATGTAGCACCAGTCTACCACACGAATTACTAGGCAATCGCTGGAATGAGCTTGGAGGCACTAGTCTTGTTTGCCGGGAGATTCCAATTACCTCTCCCAACACTTCCGTCAAACAGCGAGGCTAGGCCTTTTAGAAGTGAAAGGAACCAGCAGGCTGGATGGGGAGGTACAGGCCTTAAGCTCAACTCTCAGAAGTGTGTATGCAGGGGAGACAGATGTCTGTTACCCACTCTGACATGGGAGTTGGAAACTAGCTACACTCTGATTGAAGAAGGCCATTGGAAATCGCTGTATTCAACTCAGATACACGGGAGTTCAGGCCCAATGCTTACACACGCTTTTCCCACAAACTATCCCAGCCACTAACAGAAAGAGGTTAGCAGGTAAGTCTACAGTCAGGCAGGATGCGGGAGGGTCCTCCCCTGTCCTCAGCTCTCACAGGGAAGCATGCCTAGAAGCCAGCTCTCAACTAGCTGCATTCTTATGACAGTGTGAAGGTAGCAGTATTCTGAGTAAGGAGGTTCCCAGATTACCACTCTACTGCACCTGGAGATACCCTCCAGGTCTGCATTGTTAACTTGCGTCTCAGAAGCCTCTGGCAAACGTCTCTGGTGAAGACGTGCGAAACTCACTCTGCAGGCAGTGTGGAACTGTGAGGGACTGAGGGTGAGCTCAACTCTCAGCAGTAAGATGATTTTGGACAAGGCGTTCAGCTACCTTCTCACATATGGAACTTAGTATGTAGCACCAGTCTACCCCAGGAATTACTGGGAAATCGCTGGATTGAGCTTGGTGGCACTAGTCTTGTGTGCCGGGAGATTCCAGTTACCTCTCCCAACACTTCGGTGAAGCAGCGAGCCTAGGCCTTTTGGAAGCGAAAGGTAGCTGCAGGCAGGAGGTAGGGTTACAGGCCATAAGCTCAACTCTCAGAAGTGGGTATGCAGGGGAGGCAGATGTCTGCTACCCACTCCGACATGCGAGGGGGAACCTAGCTACACTCTGATGAAGAAGGACGTTGGAAATCGCTGTATTCAACTCAGATACACGTGGGTTCAGGCACAACGATTCCACATGCTTTTCTCACAACCTTTCCCTGCCACTAACATGAGGACGTTAGCAGCTCCTTCTACAGTCAAGCAGGATGCGGGAGGGTTGTGCCCTGTCCTTAGCTCTCACAGGGAAGCATGCCTTGAAGCCAGCTGTCAACTAGCTGCATACTTATGGCAGGGTGAAGGTAGCAGTATTCTGAGACAGGAGGTTCCCAGATTACCACTCTACTGCACCTGGAGATACCCTCCAGGTCTGCATTGTTAACTTGCGTCTCAGAAGCCTCTGGCAAACGTCTCTGGTGAAGACGTCCGAAACTCACTCTGAAGGCAGTGTGGAACTGTGAGGGACTGAGGGTGAGCTCAACTCTCAGAAGTAAGATGTTTTTGGACAAGGCGTTCAACTACCTACTCACGTATGGAACTTAGTATGTCACACCAGTCTTCCACAGGAATTACTAGGAAATCGCTGGATTGAGCTTGGAGGCACTCTTCTTGTGTGCCGGGAGACTCCAATTACCTCTCCCAACACTTCCGTCAAACAGCGAACCTAGGCCTTTTAGAAATGAAAGGAACCAGCAGGCTGGATGGGGAGGTACAGGCCTTAAGCTCAACTCTCAGAAGTGTGTATGCAGGGGAGACAGATGTCTGCTACCCACTCTGACATGGGAGTTGGAAACTAGCTACACTCTGATTGAAGAAGGCCATTGGATATCGCTGTATTCAACTCAGATACACAGGAGTTCAGGCCCAATGCTTACACATGCTTTCTCCAAAACCTCTCTCAGCCACTAAATTTAGGATGTTAGCAGCTACGCCTACAGTCAGGCAGGATGCGTGAGGGTTCTGCCCTGTCCTCAGCACTCCCAGGAAAGCATGCCTAGAAGCCAGCTCCAACTAGCTGCATTCTTATGGCAGTGTGAAGGTAGCAGTATTCTGAGACAGGAGGTTCCCAGATTACCACTCTACTGCACCTGGAGATACCCTCCAGGTCTGCATTGTTAACTTGCGTCTCAGAAGCCTCTGGCAAACGTCTCTGGTGAAGACCTGCGAAACTCACTCTGCAGGCAGTGTGGAACTGTGAGGGACTGAGGGTGAGCTCAACTTTCAGAAGTAAGATGCTTTTGGACAAGGCGTTCACCTTCCTTCTCACTTATGGAACTTAGTATGTAGCACCAGTCTACCACAGGAATTACTAGGAAATCGCTGGATTCAGCTTGGAGGCACTAGTCTTGTTTGCCGGGAGATTCCAATTACCTCTCCCAACACTTCCGTCAAACAGCGAGGCTAGGCCTTTTAGAAGTGAAAGGAACCAGCAGGCTGGATGGGGAGGTACAGGCCTTAAGCTCAACTCTCAGAAGTGTGTATGCAGGGGAGACAGATGTCTGTTACCCACTCTGACATGGGAGTTGGAAACTAGCTACACTCTGATTGAAGAAGGCCATTGGAAATCGCTGTATTCAACTCAGATACACAGGAGTTCAGGCCCAATGCTTAAACATGCTTTTCCCGCAACCTCTCTCAGCCACTAACATTAGGATGTTAGCAGCTGCGCCTACAGTCAGGCAGGATGCGGGAGGGTTCTGCCCTGTCCTCAGCACTCCCAGGGAAGCATGCCTAGAAGCCAGCTCTCAACTAGCTGCATTCTTATGACAGTGTGAAGGTAGCAGTATTCTGACTAAGGTGGTTCCGAGATTACCACTCTACTGCACCTGGAGATACCCTCCAGGTCTGCATTGTTAACTTGCGTCTCAGAAGCCTGTGGCAAACGTCTCTGGTGAAGACGTGTGAAACTCACTCTGCAGGCAGTGTGGAACTGTGAGGAACTGAGGCGGAGCTCAACTCTCAGCAGTAAGATGATTGTGGACAAGGCGTTCAGCTATCTTCTCACATATGGAACTTAGTATGTAGCACCAGTCTACCCCAGGAATTACTGGGAAATCGCTGGATTGAGCTTGGAGGCACTAGTCTTGTGTGCCGGGAGATTCCAGTTACCTCTCCCAACACTTCGGTGAAGCAGCGAGCCTAGGCCTTTTGGAAGCGAAAGGTAGCTGCAGGCAGGAGGTAGGGTTACAGGCCATAAGCTCAACTCTCAGAAGTGGGTATGCAGGGGAGGCAGATGTCTGCTACCCACTCCGACATGCGAGGGGGAACCTAGCTACACTCTGATGAAGAAGGACTTTGGAAATCGCTGTATTCAACTCAGATACACGTGGGTTCAGGCACAACGATTCCACATGCTTTTCTCACAACCTTTCCCTGCCACTAACATGAGGACGTTAGCAGCTCCTTCTACAGTCAAGCAGGATGCGGGAGGGTTGTGCCCTGTCCTTAGCTCTCACAGGGAAGCATGCCTTGAAGCCAGCTGTCAACTAGCTGCATACTTATGGCAGGGTGAAGGTAGCAGTATTCTGAGACAGGAGGTTCCCAGATTACCACTCTACTGCACCTGGAGATACCCTCCAGGTCTGCATTGTTAACTTGCGTCTCAGAAGCCTCTGGCAAACGTCTCTGGTGAAGACGTCCGAAACTCACTCTGCAGGCAGTGTGGAACTGTGAGGGACTGAGGGTGAGCTCAACTCTCAGAAGTAAGATGTTTTTGGACAAGGCGTTCAACTACCTACTCACGTATGGAACTTAGTATGTAGCACCAGTCTACCCCAGGAATTACTAGGAAATCGCTTGATTGAGCTTGGAGGCACTCGTCTTGTGTGCCGGGAGATTCAAGTTACCTCTCCCAACACTTGCGTCAAGCAGCGAACCTAGGCATTTTGGAAGCGAAAGGTAGCGGCAGGCAGGATGTTGGGTTACAGGCCATAAGCTCAACTCTCAGAAGTGTGTATGCATGGGTGGCAGATGTCTGCTACCCACTCGGACATGGGAGTTGGAACCTAGCTACACTCCTATTGAAGAAGGACTTTGGAAATCGCTGTATTCAACTCAGATACACGGGAGTTCAGGCCCAATGCTTACACATGCTTTTCCCACAAACTATCCCAGCCACTAACAAAAAGAGGTTAGCAGGTAAGTCTACAGTCAGGCAGGATGCGGGAGGGTCCTGCCCTGTCCTCAGCTCTCACAGGGAAGCATGCCTTGAAGCCAGCTCTCAACTAGCTGCATTCTTAAGACAGTGTGAAGGTAGCAGTATTCTGAGTAAGGTGGTTCCGAGATTACCACTCTACTGCACCTGGAGATACCCTCCAGGTCTGCATTGTTAACTTGCGTCTCAGAAGCCTCTGGCAAACGTCTCTGGTGAAGACCTGCGAAACTCACTCTGCAGGCAGTGTGGAACTGTGAGTGACTGAGGGTGAGCTCAACTCTCAGAAGTAAGATGCTTTTGGACAAGGCGTTCAGCTACATTCTCACGTATGGAACTTAGTATGTAGCACCAGTCTACCACACGAATTACTAGGCAATCGCTGGAATGAGCTTGGAGGCACTAGTCTTGTTTGCCGGGAGATTCCAATTACCTCTCCCAACACTTCCGTCAAACAGCGAGGCTAGGCCTTTTAGAAGTGAAAGGAACCAGCAGGCTGGATGGGGAGGTACAGGCCTTAAGCTCAACTCTCAGAAGTGTGTATGCAGGGGAGACAGATGTCTGTTACCCACTCTGACATGGGAGTTGGAAACTAGCTACACTCTGATTGAAGAAGGCCATTGGAAATCGCTGTATTCAACTCAGATACACGGGAGTTCAGGCCCAATGCTTACACACGCTTTTCCCACAAACTATCCCAGCCACTAACAGAAAGAGGTTAGCAGGTAAGTCTACAGTCAGGCAGGATGCGGGAGGGTCCTCCCCTGTCCTCAGCTCTCACAGGGAAGCATGCCTAGAAGCCAGCTCTCAACTAGCTGCATTCTTATGACAGTGTGAAGGTAGCAGTATTCTGAGTAAGGAGGTTCCCAGATTACCACTCTACTGCACCTGGAGATACCCTCCAGGTCTGCATTGTTAACTTGCGTCTCAGAAGCCTCTGGCAAACGTCTCTGGTGAAGACGTGCGAAACTCACTCTGCAGGCAGTGTGGAACTGTGAGGGACTGAGGGTGAGCTCAACTCTCAGCAGTAAGATGATTTTGGACAAGGCGTTCAGCTACCTTCTCACATATGGAACTTAGTATGTAGCACCAGTCTACCCCAGGAATTACTGGGAAATCGCTGGATTGAGCTTGGTGGCACTAGTCTTGTGTGCCGGGAGATTCCAGTTACCTCTCCCAACACTTCGGTGAAGCAGCGAGCCTAGGCCTTTTGGAAGCGAAAGGTAGCTGCAGGCAGGAGGTAGGGTTACAGGCCATAAGCTCAACTCTCAGAAGTGGGTATGCAGGGGAGGCAGATGTCTGCTACCCACTCCGACATGCGAGGGGGAACCTAGCTACACTCTGATGAAGAAGGACGTTGGAAATCGCTGTATTCAACTCAGATACACGTGGGTTCAGGCACAACGATTCCACATGCTTTTCTCACAACCTTTCCCTGCCACTAACATGAGGACGTTAGCAGCTCCTTCTACAGTCAAGCAGGATGCGGGAGGGTTGTGCCCTGTCCTTAGCTCTCACAGGGAAGCATGCCTTGAAGCCAGCTGTCAACTAGCTGCATACTTATGGCAGGGTGAAGGTAGCAGTATTCTGAGACAGGAGGTTCCCAGATTACCACTCTACTGCACCTGGAGATACCCTCCAGGTCTGCATTGTTAACTTGCGTCTCAGAAGCCTCTGGCAAACGTCTCTGGTGAAGACGTCCGAAACTCACTCTGAAGGCAGTGTGGAACTGTGAGGGACTGAGGGTGAGCTCAACTCTCAGAAGTAAGATGTTTTTGGACAAGGCGTTCAACTACCTACTCACGTATGGAACTTAGTATGTCACACCAGTCTTCCACAGGAATTACTAGGAAATCGCTGGATTGAGCTTGGAGGCACTCTTCTTGTGTGCCGGGAGACTCCAATTACCTCTCCCAACACTTCCGTCAAACAGCGAACCTAGGCCTTTTAGAAATGAAAGGAACCAGCAGGCTGGATGGGGAGGTACAGGCCTTAAGCTCAACTCTCAGAAGTGTGTATGCAGGGGAGACAGATGTCTGCTACCCACTCTGACATGGGAGTTGGAAACTAGCTACACTCTGATTGAAGAAGGCCATTGGATATCGCTGTATTCAACTCAGATACACAGGAGTTCAGGCCCAATGCTTACACATGCTTTCTCCAAAACCTCTCTCAGCCACTAAATTTAGGATGTTAGCAGCTACGCCTACAGTCAGGCAGGATGCGTGAGGGTTCTGCCCTGTCCTCAGCACTCCCAGGAAAGCATGCCTAGAAGCCAGCTCCAACTAGCTGCATTCTTATGGCAGTGTGAAGGTAGCAGTATTCTGAGACAGGAGGTTCCCAGATTACCACTCTACTGCACCTGGAGATACCCTCCAGGTCTGCATTGTTAACTTGCGTCTCAGAAGCCTCTGGCAAACGTCTCTGGTGAAGACCTGCGAAACTCACTCTGCAGGCAGTGTGGAACTGTGAGGGACTGAGGGTGAGCTCAACTTTCAGAAGTAAGATGCTTTTGGACAAGGCGTTCACCTTCCTTCTCACTTATGGAACTTAGTATGTAGCACCAGTCTACCACAGGAATTACTAGGAAATCGCTGGATTCAGCTTGGAGGCACTAGTCTTGTTTGCCGGGAGATTCCAATTACCTCTCCCAACACTTCCGTCAAACAGCGAGGCTAGGCCTTTTAGAAGTGAAAGGAACCAGCAGGCTGGATGGGGAGGTACAGGCCTTAAGCTCAACTCTCAGAAGTGTGTATGCAGGGGAGACAGATGTCTGTTACCCACTCTGACATGGGAGTTGGAAACTAGCTACACTCTGATTGAAGAAGGCCATTGGAAATCGCTGTATTCAACTCAGATACACAGGAGTTCAGGCCCAATGCTTAAACATGCTTTTCCCGCAACCTCTCTCAGCCACTAACATTAGGATGTTAGCAGCTGCGCCTACAGTCAGGCAGGATGCGGGAGGGTTCTGCCCTGTCCTCAGCACTCCCAGGGAAGCATGCCTAGAAGCCAGCTCTCAACTAGCTGCATTCTTATGACAGTGTGAAGGTAGCAGTATTCTGACTAAGGTGGTTCCGAGATTACCACTCTACTGCACCTGGAGATACCCTCCAGGTCTGCATTGTTAACTTGCGTCTCAGAAGCCTGTGGCAAACGTCTCTGGTGAAGACGTGTGAAACTCACTCTGCAGGCAGTGTGGAACTGTGAGGAACTGAGGCGGAGCTCAACTCTCAGCAGTAAGATGATTGTGGACAAGGCGTTCAGCTATCTTCTCACATATGGAACTTAGTATGTAGCACCAGTCTACCCCAGGAATTACTGGGAAATCGCTGGATTGAGCTTGGAGGCACTAGTCTTGTGTGCCGGGAGATTCCAGTTACCTCTCCCAACACTTCGGTGAAGCAGCGAGCCTAGGCCTTTTGGAAGCGAAAGGTAGCTGCAGGCAGGAGGTAGGGTTACAGGCCATAAGCTCAACTCTCAGAAGTGGGTATGCAGGGGAGGCAGATGTCTGCTACCCACTCCGACATGCGAGGGGGAACCTAGCTACACTCTGATGAAGAAGGACTTTGGAAATCGCTGTATTCAACTCAGATACACGTGGGTTCAGGCACAACGATTCCACATGCTTTTCTCACAACCTTTCCCTGCCACTAACATGAGGACGTTAGCAGCTCCTTCTACAGTCAAGCAGGATGCGGGAGGGTTGTGCCCTGTCCTTAGCTCTCACAGGGAAGCATGCCTTGAAGCCAGCTGTCAACTAGCTGCATACTTATGGCAGGGTGAAGGTAGCAGTATTCTGAGACAGGAGGTTCCCAGATTACCACTCTACTGCACCTGGAGATACCCTCCAGGTCTGCATTGTTAACTTGCGTCTCAGAAGCCTCTGGCAAACGTCTCTGGTGAAGACGTCCGAAACTCACTCTGCAGGCAGTGTGGAACTGTGAGGGACTGAGGGTGAGCTCAACTCTCAGAAGTAAGATGTTTTTGGACAAGGCGTTCAACTACCTACTCACGTATGGAACTTAGTATGTAGCACCAGTCTACCCCAGGAATTACTAGGAAATCGCTTGATTGAGCTTGGAGGCACTCGTCTTGTGTGCCGGGAGATTCAAGTTACCTCTCCCAACACTTGCGTCAAGCAGCGAACCTAGGCATTTTGGAAGCGAAAGGTAGCGGCAGGCAGGATGTTGGGTTACAGGCCATAAGCTCAACTCTCAGAAGTGTGTATGCATGGGTGGCAGATGTCTGCTACCCACTCGGACATGGGAGTTGGAACCTAGCTACACTCCTATTGAAGAAGGACTTTGGAAATCGCTGTATTCAACTCAGATACACGGGAGTTCAGGCCCAATGCTTACACATGCTTTTCCCACAAACTATCCCAGCCACTAACAAAAAGAGGTTAGCAGGTAAGTCTACAGTCAGGCAGGATGCGGGAGGGTCCTGCCCTGTCCTCAGCTCTCACAGGGAAGCATGCCTTGAAGCCAGCTCTCAACTAGCTGCATTCTTAAGACAGTGTGAAGGTAGCAGTATTCTGAGTAAGGTGGTTCCGAGATTACCACTCTACTGCACCTGGAGATACCCTCCAGGTCTGCATTGTTAACTTGCGTCTCAGAAGCCTCTGGCAAACGTCTCTGGTGAAGACCTGCGAAACTCACTCTGCAGGCAGTGTGGAACTGTGAGTGACTGAGGGTGAGCTCAACTCTCAGAAGTAAGATGCTTTTGGACAAGGCGTTCAGCTACATTCTCACGTATGGAACTTAGTATGTAGCACCAGTCTACCACACGAATTACTAGGCAATCGCTGGAATGAGCTTGGAGGCACTAGTCTTGTTTGCCGGGAGATTCCAATTACCTCTCCCAACACTTCCGTCAAACAGCGAGGCTAGGCCTTTTAGAAGTGAAAGGAACCAGCAGGCTGGATGGGGAGGTACAGGCCTTAAGCTCAACTCTCAGAAGTGTGTATGCAGGGGAGACAGATGTCTGTTACCCACTCTGACATGGGAGTTGGAAACTAGCTACACTCTGATTGAAGAAGGCCATTGGAAATCGCTGTATTCAACTCAGATACACGGGAGTTCAGGCCCAATGCTTACACACGCTTTTCCCACAAACTATCCCAGCCACTAACAGAAAGAGGTTAGCAGGTAAGTCTACAGTCAGGCAGGATGCGGGAGGGTCCTCCCCTGTCCTCAGCTCTCACAGGGAAGCATGCCTAGAAGCCAGCTCTCAACTAGCTGCATTCTTATGACAGTGTGAAGGTAGCAGTATTCTGAGTAAGGAGGTTCCCAGATTACCACTCTACTGCACCTGGAGATACCCTCCAGGTCTGCATTGTTAACTTGCGTCTCAGAAGCCTCTGGCAAACGTCTCTGGTGAAGACGTGCGAAACTCACTCTGCAGGCAGTGTGGAACTGTGAGGGACTGAGGGTGAGCTCAACTCTCAGCAGTAAGATGATTTTGGACAAGGCGTTCAGCTACCTTCTCACATATGGAACTTAGTATGTAGCACCAGTCTACCCCAGGAATTACTGGGAAATCGCTGGATTGAGCTTGGTGGCACTAGTCTTGTGTGCCGGGAGATTCCAGTTACCTCTCCCAACACTTCGGTGAAGCAGCGAGCCTAGGCCTTTTGGAAGCGAAAGGTAGCTGCAGGCAGGAGGTAGGGTTACAGGCCATAAGCTCAACTCTCAGAAGTGGGTATGCAGGGGAGGCAGATGTCTGCTACCCACTCCGACATGCGAGGGGGAACCTAGCTACACTCTGATGAAGAAGGACGTTGGAAATCGCTGTATTCAACTCAGATACACGTGGGTTCAGGCACAACGATTCCACATGCTTTTCTCACAACCTTTCCCTGCCACTAACATGAGGACGTTAGCAGCTCCTTCTACAGTCAAGCAGGATGCGGGAGGGTTGTGCCCTGTCCTTAGCTCTCACAGGGAAGCATGCCTTGAAGCCAGCTGTCAACTAGCTGCATACTTATGGCAGGGTGAAGGTAGCAGTATTCTGAGACAGGAGGTTCCCAGATTACCACTCTACTGCACCTGGAGATACCCTCCAGGTCTGCATTGTTAACTTGCGTCTCAGAAGCCTCTGGCAAACGTCTCTGGTGAAGACGTCCGAAACTCACTCTGAAGGCAGTGTGGAACTGTGAGGGACTGAGGGTGAGCTCAACTCTCAGAAGTAAGATGTTTTTGGACAAGGCGTTCAACTACCTACTCACGTATGGAACTTAGTATGTCACACCAGTCTTCCACAGGAATTACTAGGAAATCGCTGGATTGAGCTTGGAGGCACTCTTCTTGTGTGCCGGGAGACTCCAATTACCTCTCCCAACACTTCCGTCAAACAGCGAACCTAGGCCTTTTAGAAATGAAAGGAACCAGCAGGCTGGATGGGGAGGTACAGGCCTTAAGCTCAACTCTCAGAAGTGTGTATGCAGGGGAGACAGATGTCTGCTACCCACTCTGACATGGGAGTTGGAAACTAGCTACACTCTGATTGAAGAAGGCCATTGGATATCGCTGTATTCAACTCAGATACACAGGAGTTCAGGCCCAATGCTTACACATGCTTTCTCCAAAACCTCTCTCAGCCACTAAATTTAGGATGTTAGCAGCTACGCCTACAGTCAGGCAGGATGCGTGAGGGTTCTGCCCTGTCCTCAGCACTCCCAGGAAAGCATGCCTAGAAGCCAGCTCCAACTAGCTGCATTCTTATGGCAGTGTGAAGGTAGCAGTATTCTGAGACAGGAGGTTCCCAGATTACCACTCTACTGCACCTGGAGATACCCTCCAGGTCTGCATTGTTAACTTGCGTCTCAGAAGCCTCTGGCAAACGTCTCTGGTGAAGACCTGCGAAACTCACTCTGCAGGCAGTGTGGAACTGTGAGGGACTGAGGGTGAGCTCAACTTTCAGAAGTAAGATGCTTTTGGACAAGGCGTTCACCTTCCTTCTCACTTATGGAACTTAGTATGTAGCACCAGTCTACCACAGGAATTACTAGGAAATCGCTGGATTCAGCTTGGAGGCACTAGTCTTGTTTGCCGGGAGATTCCAATTACCTCTCCCAACACTTCCGTCAAACAGCGAGGCTAGGCCTTTTAGAAGTGAAAGGAACCAGCAGGCTGGATGGGGAGGTACAGGCCTTAAGCTCAACTCTCAGAAGTGTGTATGCAGGGGAGACAGATGTCTGTTACCCACTCTGACATGGGAGTTGGAAACTAGCTACACTCTGATTGAAGAAGGCCATTGGAAATCGCTGTATTCAACTCAGATACACAGGAGTTCAGGCCCAATGCTTAAACATGCTTTTCCCGCAACCTCTCTCAGCCACTAACATTAGGATGTTAGCAGCTGCGCCTACAGTCAGGCAGGATGCGGGAGGGTTCTGCCCTGTCCTCAGCACTCCCAGGGAAGCATGCCTAGAAGCCAGCTCTCAACTAGCTGCATTCTTATGACAGTGTGAAGGTAGCAGTATTCTGACTAAGGTGGTTCCGAGATTACCACTCTACTGCACCTGGAGATACCCTCCAGGTCTGCATTGTTAACTTGCGTCTCAGAAGCCTGTGGCAAACGTCTCTGGTGAAGACGTGTGAAACTCACTCTGCAGGCAGTGTGGAACTGTGAGGAACTGAGGCGGAGCTCAACTCTCAGCAGTAAGATGATTGTGGACAAGGCGTTCAGCTATCTTCTCACATATGGAACTTAGTATGTAGCACCAGTCTACCCCAGGAATTACTGGGAAATCGCTGGATTGAGCTTGGAGGCACTAGTCTTGTGTGCCGGGAGATTCCAGTTACCTCTCCCAACACTTCGGTGAAGCAGCGAGCCTAGGCCTTTTGGAAGCGAAAGGTAGCTGCAGGCAGGAGGTAGGGTTACAGGCCATAAGCTCAACTCTCAGAAGTGGGTATGCAGGGGAGGCAGATGTCTGCTACCCACTCCGACATGCGAGGGGGAACCTAGCTACACTCTGATGAAGAAGGACTTTGGAAATCGCTGTATTCAACTCAGATACACGTGGGTTCAGGCACAACGATTCCACATGCTTTTCTCACAACCTTTCCCTGCCACTAACATGAGGACGTTAGCAGCTCCTTCTACAGTCAAGCAGGATGCGGGAGGGTTGTGCCCTGTCCTTAGCTCTCACAGGGAAGCATGCCTTGAAGCCAGCTGTCAACTAGCTGCATACTTATGGCAGGGTGAAGGTAGCAGTATTCTGAGACAGGAGGTTCCCAGATTACCACTCTACTGCACCTGGAGATACCCTCCAGGTCTGCATTGTTAACTTGCGTCTCAGAAGCCTCTGGCAAACGTCTCTGGTGAAGACGTCCGAAACTCACTCTGCAGGCAGTGTGGAACTGTGAGGGACTGAGGGTGAGCTCAACTCTCAGAAGTAAGATGTTTTTGGACAAGGCGTTCAACTACCTACTCACGTATGGAACTTAGTATGTAGCACCAGTCTACCCCAGGAATTACTAGGAAATCGCTTGATTGAGCTTGGAGGCACTCGTCTTGTGTGCCGGGAGATTCAAGTTACCTCTCCCAACACTTGCGTCAAGCAGCGAACCTAGGCATTTTGGAAGCGAAAGGTAGCGGCAGGCAGGATGTTGGGTTACAGGCCATAAGCTCAACTCTCAGAAGTGTGTATGCATGGGTGGCAGATGTCTGCTACCCACTCGGACATGGGAGTTGGAACCTAGCTACACTCCTATTGAAGAAGGACTTTGGAAATCGCTGTATTCAACTCAGATACACGGGAGTTCAGGCCCAATGCTTACACATGCTTTTCCCACAAACTATCCCAGCCACTAACAAAAAGAGGTTAGCAGGTAAGTCTACAGTCAGGCAGGATGCGGGAGGGTCCTGCCCTGTCCTCAGCTCTCACAGGGAAGCATGCCTTGAAGCCAGCTCTCAACTAGCTGCATTCTTATGACAGTGTGAAGGTAGCAGTATTCTGAGTAAGGTGGTTCCGAGATTACCACTCTACTGCACCTGGAGATACCCTCCAGGTCTGCATCGTTAACTTGCGTCTCAGAAGCCTCTGGCAAACGTCTCTGGTGAAGACCTGCGAAACTCACTCTGCAGGCAGTGTGGAACTGTGAGGGACTGAGGGTGAGCTCAACTCTCAGAAGTAAGATGCTTTTGGACAAGGCGTTCAGCTACATTCTCACGTATGGAACTTAGTATGTAGCACCAGTCTACCACACGAATTACTAGGCAATCGCTGGAATGAGCTTGGAGGCACTAGTCTTGTTTGCCGGGAGATTCCAATTACCTCTCCCAACACTTCCGTCAAACAGCGAGGCTAGGCCTTTTAGAAGTGAAAGGAACCAGCAGGCTGGATGGGGAGGTACAGGCCTTAAGCTCAACTCTCAGAAGTGTGTATGCAGGGGAGACAGATGTCTGTTACCCACTCTGACATGGGAGTTGGAAACTAGCTACACTCTGATTGAAGAAGGCCATTGGAAATCGCTGTATTCAACTCAGATACACGGGAGTTCAGGCCCAATGCTTACACATGCTTTTCCCACAAACTATCCCAGCCACTAACAGAAAGAGGTTAGCAGGTAAGTCTACAGTCAGGCAGGATGCGGGAGGGTCCTCCCCTGTCCTCAGCTCTCACAGGGAAGCATGCCTAGAAGCCAGCTCTCAACTAGCTGCATTCTTATGACAGTGTGAAGGTAGCAGTATTCTGAGTAAGGAGGTTCCCAGATTACCACTCTACTGCACCTGGAGATACCCTCCAGGTCTGCATTGTTAACTTGCGTCTCAGAAGCCTCTGGCAAACGTCTCTGGTGAAGACCTGCGAAACTCACTCTGCAAGCAGTGTGGAACTGTGAGGGACTGAGGGTGAGCTCAACTCTCAGAAGTAAGATGCTTTTGGACAAGGAGTTCAGCTACATTCTCACGTATGGAACTTAGTATGTAGCACCAGTCTACCACACGAATTACTAGGAAATCGCTGGATTCAGCTTGGAGGCACTAGTCTTGTTTGCCGGGAGATTCCAATTACCTCTCCCAACACTTCCGTCAAACAGCGAGGCTAGGCCTTTTAGAAGTGAAAGGAACCAGCAGGCTGGATGGGGAGGTACAGGCCTTAAGCTCAACTCTCAGAAGTGTGTATGCAGGGGAGACAGATGTCTGTTACCCACTCTGACATGGGAGTTGGAAACTAGCTACACTCTGATTGAAGAAGGCCATTGGAAATCGCTGTATTCAACTCAGATACACGGGAGTTCAGGCCCAATGCTTACACACGCTTTTCCCACAAACTATCCCAGCCACTAACAGAAAGAGGTTAGCAGGTAAGTCTACAGTCAGGCAGGATGCGGGAGGGTCCTCCCCTGTCCTCAGCTCTCACAGGGAAGCATGCCTAGAAGCCAGCTCTCAACTAGCTGCATTCTTATGACAGTGTGAAGGTAGCAGTATTCTGAGTAAGGAGGTTCCCAGATTACCACTCTACTGCACCTGGAGATACCCTCCAGGTCTGCATTGTTAACTTGCGTCTCAGAAGCCTCTGGCAAACGTCTCTGGTGAAGACGTGCGAAACTCACTCTGCAGGCAGTGTGGAACTGTGAGGGACTGAGGGTGAGCTCAACTCTCAGCAGTAAGATGATTTTGGACAAGGCGTTCAGCTACCTTCTCACATATGGAACTTAGTATGTAGCACCAGTCTACCCCAGGAATTACTGGGAAATCGCTGGATTGAGCTTGGTGGCACTAGTCTTGTGTGCCGGGAGATTCCAGTTACCTCTCCCAACACTTCGGTGAAGCAGCGAGCCTAGGCCTTTTGGAAGCGAAAGGTAGCTGCAGGCAGGAGGTAGGGTTACAGGCCATAAGCTCAACTCTCAGAAGTGGGTATGCAGGGGAGGCAGATGTCTGCTACCCACTCCGACATGCGAGGGGGAACCTAGCTACACTCTGATGAAGAAGGACGTTGGAAATCGCTGTATTCAACTCAGATACACGTGGGTTCAGGCACAACGATTCCACATGCTTTTCTCACAACCTTTCCCTGCCACTAACATGAGGACGTTAGCAGCTCCTTCTACAGTCAAGCAGGATGCGGGAGGGTTGTGCCCTGTCCTTAGCTCTCACAGGGAAGCATGCCTTGAAGCCAGCTGTCAACTAGCTGCATACTTATGGCAGGGTGAAGGTAGCAGTATTCTGAGACAGGAGGTTCCCAGATTACCACTCTACTGCACCTGGAGATACCCTCCAGGTCTGCATTGTTAACTTGCGTCTCAGAAGCCTCTGGCAAACGTCTCTGGTGAAGACGTCCGAAACTCACTCTGCAGGCAGTGTGGAACTGTGAGGGACTGAGGGTGAGCTCAACTCTCAGAAGTAAGATGTTTTTGGACAAGGCGTTCAACTACCTACTCACGTATGGAACTTAGTATGTAGCACCAGTCTACCCCAGGAATTACTAGGAAATCGCTTGATTGAGCTTGGAGGCACTCGTCTTGTGTGCCGGGAGATTCAAGTTACCTCTCCCAACACTTGCGTCAAGCAGCGAACCTAGGCATTTTGGAAGCGAAAGGTAGCGGCAGGCAGGATGTTGGGTTACAGGCCATAAGCTCAACTCTCAGAAGTGTGTATGCATGGGTGGCAGATGTCTGCTACCCACTCGGACATGGGAGTTGGAACCTAGCTACACTCCTATTGAAGAAGGACTTTGGAAATCGCTGTATTCAACTCAGATACACGGGAGTTCAGGCCCAATGCTTACACATGCTTTTCCCACAAACTATCCCAGCCACTAACAAAAAGAGGTTAGCAGGTAAGTCTACAGTCAGGCAGGATGCGGGAGGGTCCTGCCCTGTCCTCAGCTCTCACAGGGAAGCATGCCTTGAAGCCAGCTCTCAACTATCTGCATTCTTAAGACAGTGTGAAGGTAGCAGTATTCTGAGTAAGGTGGTTCCGAGATTACCACTCTACTGCACCTGGAGATACCCTCCAGGTCTGCATTGTTAACTTGCGTCTCAGAAGCCTCTGGCAAACGTCTCTGGTGAAGACCTGCGAAACTCACTCTGCAGGCAGTGTGGAACTGTGAGTGACTGAGGGTGAGCTCAACTCTCAGAAGTAAGATGCTTTTGGACAAGGCGTTCAGCTACATTCTCACGTATGGAACTTAGTATGTAGCACCAGTCTACCACACGAATTACTAGGCAATCGCTGGAATGAGCTTGGAGGCACTAGTCTTGTTTGCCGGGAGATTCCAATTACCTCTCCCAACACTTCCGTCAAACAGCGAGGCTAGGCCTTTTAGAAGTGAAAGGAACCAGCAGGCTGGATGGGGAGGTACAGGCCTTAAGCTCAACTCTCAGAAGTGTGTATGCAGGGGAGACAGATGTCTGTTACCCACTCTGACATGGGAGTTGGAAACTAGCTACACTCTGATTGAAGAAGGCCATTGGAAATCGCTGTATTCAACTCAGATACACGGGAGTTCAGGCCCAATGCTTACACACGCTTTTCCCACAAACTATCCCAGCCACTAACAGAAAGAGGTTAGCAGGTAAGTCTACAGTCAGGCAGGATGCGGGAGGGTCCTCCCCTGTCCTCAGCTCTCACAGGGAAGCATGCCTAGAAGCCAGCTCTCAACTAGCTGCATTCTTATGACAGTGTGAAGGTAGCAGTATTCTGAGTAAGGAGGTTCCCAGATTACCACTCTACTGCACCTGGAGATACCCTCCAGGTCTGCATTGTTAACTTGCGTCTCAGAAGCCTCTGGCAAACGTCTCTGGTGAAGACGTG
Organism: Canis lupus baileyi; assembly: GCF_048164855.1. Lineage (NCBI taxonomy): Eukaryota > Metazoa > Chordata > Mammalia > Carnivora > Canidae > Canis > Canis lupus. The sequence continues at coordinate 255,503 of NW_027326448.1, read as the reverse complement.
CGAAACTCACTCTGCAGGCAGTGTGGAACTGTGAGGGACTGAGGGTGAGCTCAACTCTCAGCAGTAAGATGATTTTGGACAAGGCGTTCAGCTACCTTCTCACATATGGAACTTAGTATGTAGCACCAGTCTACCCCAGGAATTACTGGGAAATCGCTGGATTGAGCTTGGTGGCACTAGTCTTGTGTGCCGGGAGATTCCAGTTACCTCTCCCAACACTTCGGTGAAGCAGCGAGCCTAGGCCTTTTGGAAGCGAAAGGTAGCTGCAGGCAGGAGGTAGGGTTACAGGCCATAAGCTCAACTCTCAGAAGTGGGTATGCAGGGGAGGCAGATGTCTGCTACCCACTCCGACATGCGAGGGGGAACCTAGCTACACTCTGATGAAGAAGGACGTTGGAAATCGCTGTATTCAACTCAGATACACGTGGGTTCAGGCACAACGATTCCACATGCTTTTCTCACAACCTTTCCCTGCCACTAACATGAGGACGTTAGCAGCTCCTTCTACAGTCAAGCAGGATGCGGGAGGGTTGTGCCCTGTCCTTAGCTCTCACAGGGAAGCATGCCTTGAAGCCAGCTGTCAACTAGCTGCATACTTATGGCAGGGTGAAGGTAGCAGTATTCTGAGACAGGAGGTTCCCAGATTACCACTCTACTGCACCTGGAGATACCCTCCAGGTCTGCATTGTTAACTTGCGTCTCAGAAGCCTCTGGCAAACGTCTCTGGTGAAGACGTCCGAAACTCACTCTGAAGGCAGTGTGGAACTGTGAGGGACTGAGGGTGAGCTCAACTCTCAGAAGTAAGATGTTTTTGGACAAGGCGTTCAACTACCTACTCACGTATGGAACTTAGTATGTCACACCAGTCTTCCACAGGAATTACTAGGAAATCGCTGGATTGAGCTTGGAGGCACTCTTCTTGTGTGCCGGGAGACTCCAATTACCTCTCCCAACACTTCCGTCAAACAGCGAACCTAGGCCTTTTAGAAATGAAAGGAACCAGCAGGCTGGATGGGGAGGTACAGGCCTTAAGCTCAACTCTCAGAAGTGTGTATGCAGGGGAGACAGATGTCTGCTACCCACTCTGACATGGGAGTTGGAAACTAGCTACACTCTGATTGAAGAAGGCCATTGGATATCGCTGTATTCAACTCAGATACACAGGAGTTCAGGCCCAATGCTTACACATGCTTTCTCCAAAACCTCTCTCAGCCACTAAATTTAGGATGTTAGCAGCTACGCCTACAGTCAGGCAGGATGCGTGAGGGTTCTGCACTGTCCTCAGCACTCCCAGGAAAGCATGCCTAGAAGCCAGCTCCAACTAGCTGCATTCTTATGGCAGTGTGAAGGTAGCAGTATTCTGAGACAGGAGGTTCCCAGATTACCACTCTACTGCACCTGGAGATACCCTCCAGGTCTGCATTGTTAACTTGCGTCTCAGAAGCCTCTGGCAAACGTCTCTGGTGAAGACCTGCGAAACTCACTCTGCAGGCAGTGTGGAACTGTGAGGGACTGAGGGTGAGCTCAACTTTCAGAAGTAAGATGCTTTTGGACAAGGCGTTCACCTTCCTTCTCACTTATGGAACTTAGTATGTAGCACCAGTCTACCACAGGAATTACTAGGAAATCGCTGGATTCAGCTTGGAGGCACTAGTCTTGTTTGCCGGGAGATTCCAATTACCTCTCCCAACACTTCCGTCAAACAGCGAGGCTAGGCCTTTTAGAAGTGAAAGGAACCAGCAGGCTGGATGGGGAGGTACAGGCCTTAAGCTCAACTCTCAGAAGTGTGTATGCAGGGGAGACAGATGTCTGTTACCCACTCTGACATGGGAGTTGGAAACTAGCTACACTCTGATTGAAGAAGGCCATTGGAAATCGCTGTATTCAACTCAGATACACAGGAGTTCAGGCCCAATGCTTAAACATGCTTTTCCCGCAACCTCTCTCAGCCACTAACATTAGGATGTTAGCAGCTGCGCCTACAGTCAGGCAGGATGCGGGAGGGTTCTGCCCTGTCCTCAGCACTCCCAGGGAAGCATGCCTAGAAGCCAGCTCTCAACTAGCTGCATTCTTATGACAGTGTGAAGGTAGCAGTATTCTGACTAAGGTGGTTCCGAGATTACCACTCTACTGCACCTGGAGATACCCTCCAGGTCTGCATTGTTAACTTGCGTCTCAGAAGCCTGTGGCAAACGTCTCTGGTGAAGACGTGTGAAACTCACTCTGCAGGCAGTGTGGAACTGTGAGGAACTGAGGCGGAGCTCAACTCTCAGCAGTAAGATGATTGTGGACAAGGCGTTCAGCTATCTTCTCACATATGGAACTTAGTATGTAGCACCAGTCTACCCCAGGAATTACTGGGAAATCGCTGGATTGAGCTTGGAGGCACTAGTCTTGTGTGCCGGGAGATTCCAGTTACCTCTCCCAACACTTCGGTGAAGCAGCGAGCCTAGGCCTTTTGGAAGCGAAAGGTAGCTGCAGGCAGGAGGTAGGGTTACAGGCCATAAGCTCAACTCTCAGAAGTGGGTATGCAGGGGAGGCAGATGTCTGCTACCCACTCCGACATGCGAGGGGGAACCTAGCTACACTCTGATGAAGAAGGACTTTGGAAATCGCTGTATTCAACTCAGATACACGTGGGTTCAGGCACAACGATTCCACATGCTTTTCTCACAACCTTTCCCTGCCACTAACATGAGGACGTTAGCAGCTCCTTCTACAGTCAAGCAGGATGCGGGAGGGTTGTGCCCTGTCCTTAGCTCTCACAGGGAAGCATGCCTTGAAGCCAGCTGTCAACTAGCTGCATACTTATGGCAGGGTGAAGGTAGCAGTATTCTGAGACAGGAGGTTCCCAGATTACCACTCTACTGCACCTGGAGATACCCTCCAGGTCTGCATTGTTAACTTGCGTCTCAGAAGCCTCTGGCAAACGTCTCTGGTGAAGACGTCCGAAACTCACTCTGCAGGCAGTGTGGAACTGTGAGGGACTGAGGGTGAGCTCAACTCTCAGAAGTAAGATGTTTTTGGACAAGGCGTTCAACTACCTACTCACGTATGGAACTTAGTATGTAGCACCAGTCTACCCCAGGAATTACTAGGAAATCGCTTGATTGAGCTTGGAGGCACTCGTCTTGTGTGCCGGGAGATTCAAGTTACCTCTCCCAACACTTGCGTCAAGCAGCGAACCTAGGCATTTTGGAAGCGAAAGGTAGCGGCAGGCAGGATGTTGGGTTACAGGCCATAAGCTCAACTCTCAGAAGTGTGTATGCATGGGTGGCAGATGTCTGCTACCCACTCGGACATGGGAGTTGGAACCTAGCTACACTCCTATTGAAGAAGGACTTTGGAAATCGCTGTATTCAACTCAGATACACGGGAGTTCAGGCCCAATGCTTACACATGCTTTTCCCACAAACTATCCCAGCCACTAACAAAAAGAGGTTAGCAGGTAAGTCTACAGTCAGGCAGGATGCGGGAGGGTCCTGCCCTGTCCTCAGCTCTCACAGGGAAGCATGCCTTGAAGCCAGCTCTCAACTAGCTGCATTCTTATGACAGTGTGAAGGTAGCAGTATTCTGAGTAAGGTGGTTCCGAGATTACCACTCTACTGCACCTGGAGATACCCTCCAGGTCTGCATCGTTAACTTGCGTCTCAGAAGCCTCTGGCAAACGTCTCTGGTGAAGACCTGCGAAACTCACTCTGCAGGCAGTGTGGAACTGTGAGGGACTGAGGGTGAGCTCAACTCTCAGAAGTAAGATGCTTTTGGACAAGGCGTTCAGCTACATTCTCACGTATGGAACTTAGTATGTAGCACCAGTCTACCACACGAATTACTAGGCAATCGCTGGAATGAGCTTGGAGGCACTAGTCTTGTTTGCCGGGAGATTCCAATTACCTCTCCCAACACTTCCGTCAAACAGCGAGGCTAGGCCTTTTAGAAGTGAAAGGAACCAGCAGGCTGGATGGGGAGGTACAGGCCTTAAGCTCAACTCTCAGAAGTGTGTATGCAGGGGAGACAGATGTCTGTTACCCACTCTGACATGGGAGTTGGAAACTAGCTACACTCTGATTGAAGAAGGCCATTGGAAATCGCTGTATTCAACTCAGATACACGGGAGTTCAGGCCCAATGCTTACACATGCTTTTCCCACAAACTATCCCAGCCACTAACAGAAAGAGGTTAGCAGGTAAGTCTACAGTCAGGCAGGATGCGGGAGGGTCCTCCCCTGTCCTCAGCTCTCACAGGGAAGCATGCCTAGAAGCCAGCTCTCAACTAGCTGCATTCTTATGACAGTGTGAAGGTAGCAGTATTCTGAGTAAGGAGGTTCCCAGATTACCACTCTACTGCACCTGGAGATACCCTCCAGGTCTGCATTGTTAACTTGCGTCTCAGAAGCCTCTGGCAAACGTCTCTGGTGAAGACCTGCGAAACTCACTCTGCAAGCAGTGTGGAACTGTGAGGGACTGAGGGTGAGCTCAACTCTCAGAAGTAAGATGCTTTTGGACAAGGAGTTCAGCTACATTCTCACGTATGGAACTTAGTATGTAGCACCAGTCTACCACACGAATTACTAGGAAATCGCTGGATTCAGCTTGGAGGCACTAGTCTTGTTTGCCGGGAGATTCCAATTACCTCTCCCAACACTTCCGTCAAACAGCGAGGCTAGGCCTTTTAGAAGTGAAAGGAACCAGCAGGCTGGATGGGGAGGTACAGGCCTTAAGCTCAACTCTCAGAAGTGTGTATGCAGGGGAGACAGATGTCTGTTACCCACTCTGACATGGGAGTTGGAAACTAGCTACACTCTGATTGAAGAAGGCCATTGGAAATCGCTGTATTCAACTCAGATACACGGGAGTTCAGGCCCAATGCTTACACACGCTTTTCCCACAAACTATCCCAGCCACTAACAGAAAGAGGTTAGCAGGTAAGTCTACAGTCAGGCAGGATGCGGGAGGGTCCTCCCCTGTCCTCAGCTCTCACAGGGAAGCATGCCTAGAAGCCAGCTCTCAACTAGCTGCATTCTTATGACAGTGTGAAGGTAGCAGTATTCTGAGTAAGGAGGTTCCCAGATTACCACTCTACTGCACCTGGAGATACCCTCCAGGTCTGCATTGTTAACTTGCGTCTCAGAAGCCTCTGGCAAACGTCTCTGGTGAAGACGTGCGAAACTCACTCTGCAGGCAGTGTGGAACTGTGAGGGACTGAGGGTGAGCTCAACTCTCAGCAGTAAGATGATTTTGGACAAGGCGTTCAGCTACCTTCTCACATATGGAACTTAGTATGTAGCACCAGTCTACCCCAGGAATTACTGGGAAATCGCTGGATTGAGCTTGGTGGCACTAGTCTTGTGTGCCGGGAGATTCCAGTTACCTCTCCCAACACTTCGGTGAAGCAGCGAGCCTAGGCCTTTTGGAAGCGAAAGGTAGCTGCAGGCAGGAGGTAGGGTTACAGGCCATAAGCTCAACTCTCAGAAGTGGGTATGCAGGGGAGGCAGATGTCTGCTACCCACTCCGACATGCGAGGGGGAACCTAGCTACACTCTGATGAAGAAGGACGTTGGAAATCGCTGTATTCAACTCAGATACACGTGGGTTCAGGCACAACGATTCCACATGCTTTTCTCACAACCTTTCCCTGCCACTAACATGAGGACGTTAGCAGCTCCTTCTACAGTCAAGCAGGATGCGGGAGGGTTGTGCCCTGTCCTTAGCTCTCACAGGGAAGCATGCCTTGAAGCCAGCTGTCAACTAGCTGCATACTTATGGCAGGGTGAAGGTAGCAGTATTCTGAGACAGGAGGTTCCCAGATTACCACTCTACTGCACCTGGAGATACCCTCCAGGTCTGCATTGTTAACTTGCGTCTCAGAAGCCTCTGGCAAACGTCTCTGGTGAAGACGTCCGAAACTCACTCTGCAGGCAGTGTGGAACTGTGAGGGACTGAGGGTGAGCTCAACTCTCAGAAGTAAGATGTTTTTGGACAAGGCGTTCAACTACCTACTCACGTATGGAACTTAGTATGTAGCACCAGTCTACCCCAGGAATTACTAGGAAATCGCTTGATTGAGCTTGGAGGCACTCGTCTTGTGTGCCGGGAGATTCAAGTTACCTCTCCCAACACTTGCGTCAAGCAGCGAACCTAGGCATTTTGGAAGCGAAAGGTAGCGGCAGGCAGGATGTTGGGTTACAGGCCATAAGCTCAACTCTCAGAAGTGTGTATGCATGGGTGGCAGATGTCTGCTACCCACTCGGACATGGGAGTTGGAACCTAGCTACACTCCTATTGAAGAAGGACTTTGGAAATCGCTGTATTCAACTCAGATACACGGGAGTTCAGGCCCAATGCTTACACATGCTTTTCCCACAAACTATCCCAGCCACTAACAAAAAGAGGTTAGCAGGTAAGTCTACAGTCAGGCAGGATGCGGGAGGGTCCTGCCCTGTCCTCAGCTCTCACAGGGAAGCATGCCTTGAAGCCAGCTCTCAACTATCTGCATTCTTAAGACAGTGTGAAGGTAGCAGTATTCTGAGTAAGGTGGTTCCGAGATTACCACTCTACTGCACCTGGAGATACCCTCCAGGTCTGCATTGTTAACTTGCGTCTCAGAAGCCTCTGGCAAACGTCTCTGGTGAAGACCTGCGAAACTCACTCTGCAGGCAGTGTGGAACTGTGAGTGACTGAGGGTGAGCTCAACTCTCAGAAGTAAGATGCTTTTGGACAAGGCGTTCAGCTACATTCTCACGTATGGAACTTAGTATGTAGCACCAGTCTACCACACGAATTACTAGGCAATCGCTGGAATGAGCTTGGAGGCACTAGTCTTGTTTGCCGGGAGATTCCAATTACCTCTCCCAACACTTCCGTCAAACAGCGAGGCTAGGCCTTTTAGAAGTGAAAGGAACCAGCAGGCTGGATGGGGAGGTACAGGCCTTAAGCTCAACTCTCAGAAGTGTGTATGCAGGGGAGACAGATGTCTGTTACCCACTCTGACATGGGAGTTGGAAACTAGCTACACTCTGATTGAAGAAGGCCATTGGAAATCGCTGTATTCAACTCAGATACACGGGAGTTCAGGCCCAATGCTTACACACGCTTTTCCCACAAACTATCCCAGCCACTAACAGAAAGAGGTTAGCAGGTAAGTCTACAGTCAGGCAGGATGCGGGAGGGTCCTCCCCTGTCCTCAGCTCTCACAGGGAAGCATGCCTAGAAGCCAGCTCTCAACTAGCTGCATTCTTATGACAGTGTGAAGGTAGCAGTATTCTGAGTAAGGAGGTTCCCAGATTACCACTCTACTGCACCTGGAGATACCCTCCAGGTCTGCATTGTTAACTTGCGTCTCAGAAGCCTCTGGCAAACGTCTCTGGTGAAGACGTGCGAAACTCACTCTGCAGGCAGTGTGGAACTGTGAGGGACTGAGGGTGAGCTCAACTCTCAGCAGTAAGATGATTTTGGACAAGGCGTTCAGCTACCTTCTCACATATGGAACTTAGTATGTAGCACCAGTCTACCCCAGGAATTACTGGGAAATCGCTGGATTGAGCTTGGTGGCACTAGTCTTGTGTGCCGGGAGATTCCAGTTACCTCTCCCAACACTTCGGTGAAGCAGCGAGCCTAGGCCTTTTGGAAGCGAAAGGTAGCTGCAGGCAGGAGGTAGGGTTACAGGCCATAAGCTCAACTCTCAGAAGTGGGTATGCAGGGGAGGCAGATGTCTGCTACCCAGTCCGACATGCGAGGGGGAACCTAGCTACACTCTGATGAAGAAGGACTTTGGAAATCGCTGTATTCAACTCAGATACACGTGGGTTCAGGCACAACGATTCCACATGCTTTTCTCACAACCTTTCCCTGCCACTAACATGAGGACGTTAGCAGCTCCTTCTACAGTCAAGCAGGATGCGGGAGGGTTGTGCCCTGTCCTTAGCTCTCACAGGGAAGCATGCCTTGAAGCCAGCTGTCAACTAGCTGCATACTTATGGCAGGGTGAAGGTAGCAGTATTCTGAGACAGGAGGTTCCCAGATTACCACTCTACTGCACCTGGAGATACCCTCCAGGTCTGCATTGTTAACTTGCGTCTCAGAAGCCTCTGGCAAACGTCTCTGGTGAAGACGTCCGAAACTCACTCTGAAGGCAGTGTGGAACTGTGAGGGACTGAGGGTGAGCTCAACTCTCAGAAGTAAGATGTTTTTGGACAAGGCGTTCAACTACCTACTCACGTATGGAACTTAGTATGTCACACCAGTCTTCCACAGGAATTACTAGGAAATCGCTGGATTGAGCTTGGAGGCACTCTTCTTGTGTGCCGGGAGACTCCAATTACCTCTCCCAACACTTCCGTCAAACAGCGAACCTAGGCCTTTTAGAAATGAAAGGAACCAGCAGGCTGGATGGGGAGGTACAGGCCTTAAGCTCAACTCTCAGAAGTGTGTATGCAGGGGAGACAGATGTCTGCTACCCACTCTGACATGGGAGTTGGAAACTAGCTACACTCTGATTGAAGAAGGCCATTGGATATCGCTGTATTCAACTCAGATACACAGGAGTTCAGGCCCAATGCTTACACATGCTTTCTCCAAAACCTCTCTCAGCCACTAAATTTAGGATGTTAGCAGCTACGCCTACAGTCAGGCAGGATGCGTGAGGGTTCTGCACTGTCCTCAGCACTCCCAGGAAAGCATGCCTAGAAGCCAGCTCCAACTAGCTGCATTCTTATGGCAGTGTGAAGGTAGCAGTATTCTGAGACAGGAGGTTCCCAGATTACCACTCTACTGCACCTGGAGATACCCTCCAGGTCTGCATTGTTAACTTGCGTCTCAGAAGCCTCTGGCAAACGTCTCTGGTGAAGACCTGCGAAACTCACTCTGCAGGCAGTGTGGAACTGTGAGGGACTGAGGGTGAGCTCAACTTTCAGAAGTAAGATGCTTTTGGACAAGGCGTTCACCTTCCTTCTCACTTATGGAACTTAGTATGTAGCACCAGTCTACCACAGGAATTACTAGGAAATCGCTGGATTCAGCTTGGAGGCACTAGTCTTGTTTGCCGGGAGATTCCAATTACCTCTCCCAACACTTCCGTCAAACAGCGAGGCTAGGCCTTTTAGAAGTGAAAGGAACCAGCAGGCTGGATGGGGAGGTACAGGCCTTAAGCTCAACTCTCAGAAGTGTGTATGCAGGGGAGACAGATGTCTGTTACCCACTCTGACATGGGAGTTGGAAACTAGCTACACTCTGATTGAAGAAGGCCATTGGAAATCGCTGTATTCAACTCAGATACACAGGAGTTCAGGCCCAATGCTTAAACATGCTTTTCCCGCAACCTCTCTCAGCCACTAACATTAGGATGTTAGCAGCTGCGCCTACAGTCAGGCAGGATGCGGGAGGGTTCTGCCCTGTCCTCAGCACTCCCAGGGAAGCATGCCTAGAAGCCAGCTCTCAACTAGCTGCATTCTTATGACAGTGTGAAGGTAGCAGTATTCTGACTAAGGTGGTTCCGAGATTACCACTCTACTGCACCTGGAGATACCCTCCAGGTCTGCATTGTTAACTTGCGTCTCAGAAGCCTGTGGCAAACGTCTCTGGTGAAGACGTGTGAAACTCACTCTGCAGGCAGTGTGGAACTGTGAGGAACTGAGGCGGAGCTCAACTCTCAGCAGTAAGATGATTGTGGACAAGGCGTTCAGCTATCTTCTCACATATGGAACTTAGTATGTAGCACCAGTCTACCCCAGGAATTACTGGGAAATCGCTGGATTGAGCTTGGAGGCACTAGTCTTGTGTGCCGGGAGATTCCAGTTACCTCTCCCAACACTTCGGTGAAGCAGCGAGCCTAGGCCTTTTGGAAGCGAAAGGTAGCTGCAGGCAGGAGGTAGGGTTACAGGCCATAAGCTCAACTCTCAGAAGTGGGTATGCAGGGGAGGCAGATGTCTGCTACCCACTCCGACATGCGAGGGGGAACCTAGCTACACTCTGATGAAGAAGGACTTTGGAAATCGCTGTATTCAACTCAGATACACGTGGGTTCAGGCACAACGATTCCACATGCTTTTCTCACAACCTTTCCCTGCCACTAACATGAGGACGTTAGCAGCTCCTTCTACAGTCAAGCAGGATGCGGGAGGGTTGTGCCCTGTCCTTAGCTCTCACAGGGAAGCATGCCTTGAAGCCAGCTGTCAACTAGCTGCATACTTATGGCAGGGTGAAGGTAGCAGTATTCTGAGACAGGAGGTTCCCAGATTACCACTCTACTGCACCTGGAGATACCCTCCAGGTCTGCATTGTTAACTTGTGTCTCAGAAGCCTCTGGCAAACGTCTCTGGTGAAGACGTCCGAAACTCACTCTGCAGGCAGTGTGGAACTGTGAGGGACTGAGGGTGAGCTCAACTCTCAGAAGTAAGATGTTTTTGGACAAGGCGTTCAACTACCTACTCACGTATGGAACTTAGTATGTAGCACCAGTCTACCCCAGGAATTACTAGGAAATCGCTTGATTGAGCTTGGAGGCACTCGTCTTGTGTGCCGGGAGATTCAAGTTACCTCTCCCAACACTTGCGTCAAGCAGCGAACCTAGGCATTTTGGAAGCGAAAGGTAGCGGCAGGCAGGATGTTGGGTTACAGGCCATAAGCTCAACTCTCAGAAGTGTGTATGCATGGGTGGCAGATGTCTGCTACCCACTCGGACATGGGAGTTGGAACCTAGCTACACTCCTATTGAAGAAGGACTTTGGAAATCGCTGTATTCAACTCAGATACACGGGAGTTCAGGCCCAATGCTTACACATGCTTTTCCCACAAACTATCCCAGCCACTAACAAAAAGAGGTTAGCAGGTAAGTCTACAGTCAGGCAGGATGCGGGAGGGTCCTGCCCTGTCCTCAGCTCTCACAGGGAAGCATGCCTTGAAGCCAGCTCTCAACTAGCTGCATTCTTAAGACAGTGTGAAGGTAGCAGTATTCTGAGTAAGGTGGTTCCGAGATTACCACTCTACTGCACCTGGAGATACCCTCCAGGTCTGCATTGTTAACTTGCGTCTCAGAAGCCTCTGGCAAACGTCTCTGGTGAAGACCTGCGAAACTCACTCTGCAGGCAGTGTGGAACTGTGAGTGACTGAGGGTGAGCTCAACTCTCAGAAGTAAGATGCTTTTGGACAAGGCGTTCAGCTACATTCTCACGTATGGAACTTAGTATGTAGCACCAGTCTACCACACGAATTACTAGGCAATCGCTGGAATGAGCTTGGAGGCACTAGTCTTGTTTGCCGGGAGATTCCAATTACCTCTCCCAACACTTCCGTCAAACAGCGAGGCTAGGCCTTTTAGAAGTGAAAGGAACCAGCAGGCTGGATGGGGAGGTACAGGCCTTAAGCTCAACTCTCAGAAGTGTGTATGCAGGGGAGACAGATGTCTGTTACCCACTCTGACATGGGAGTTGGAAACTAGCTACACTCTGATTGAAGAAGGCCATTGGAAATCGCTGTATTCAACTCAGATACACGGGAGTTCAAGCCCAATGCTTACACACGCTTTTCCCACAAACTATCCCAGCCACTAACAGAAAGAGGTTAGCAGGTAAGTCTACAGTCAGGCAGGATGCGGGAGGGTCCTCCCCTGTCCTCAGCTCTCACAGGGAAGCATGCCTAGAAGCCAGCTCTCAACTAGCTGCATTCTTATGACAGTGTGAAGGTAGCAGTATTCTGAGTAAGGAGGTTCCCAGATTACCACTCTACTGCACCTGGAGATACCCTCCAGGTCTGCATTGTTAACTTGCGTCTCAGAAGCCTCTGGCAAACGTCTCTGGTGAAGACGTGCGAAACTCACTCTGCAGGCAGTGTGGAACTGTGAGGGACTGAGGGTGAGCTCAACTCTCAGCAGTAAGATGATTTTGGACAAGGCGTTCAGCTACCTTCTCACATATGGAACTTAGTATGTAGCACCAGTCTACCCCAGGAATTACTGGGAAATCGCTGGATTGAGCTTGGTGGCACTAGTCTTGTGTGCCGGGAGATTCCAGTTACCTCTCCCAACACTTCGGTGAAGCAGCGAGCCTAGGCCTTTTGGAAGCGAAAGGTAGCTGCAGGCAGGAGGTAGGGTTACAGGCCATAAGCTCAACTCTCAGAAGTGGGTATGCAGGGGAGGCAGATGTCTGCTACCCACTCCGACATGCGAGGGGGAACCTAGCTACACTCTGATGAAGAAGGACGTTGGAAATCGCTGTATTCAACTCAGATACACGTGGGTTCAGGCACAACGATTCCACATGCTTTTCTCACAACCTTTCCCTGCCACTAACATGAGGACGTTAGCAGCTCCTTCTACAGTCAAGCAGGATGCGGGAGGGTTGTGCCCTGTCCTTAGCTCTCACAGGGAAGCATGCCTTGAAGCCAGCTGTCAACTAGCTGCATACTTATGGCAGGGTGAAGGTAGCAGTATTCTGAGACAGGAGGTTCCCAGATTACCACTCTACTGCACCTGGAGATACCCTCCAGGTCTGCATTGTTAACTTGCGTCTCAGAAGCCTCTGGCAAACGTCTCTGGTGAAGACGTCCGAAACTCACTCTGAAGGCAGTGTGGAACTGTGAGGGACTGAGGGTGAGCTCAACTCTCAGAAGTAAGATGTTTTTGGACAAGGCGTTCAACTACCTACTCACGTATGGAACTTAGTATGTCACACCAGTCTTCCACAGGAATTACTAGGAAATCGCTGGATTGAGCTTGGAGGCACTCTTCTTGTGTGCCGGGAGACTCCAATTACCTCTCCCAACACTTCCGTCAAACAGCGAACCTAGGCCTTTTAGAAATGAAAGGAACCAGCAGGCTGGATGGGGAGGTACAGGCCTTAAGCTCAACTCTCAGAAGTGTGTATGCAGGGGAGACAGATGTCTGCTACCCACTCTGACATGGGAGTTGGAAACTAGCTACACTCTGATTGAAGAAGGCCATTGGATATCGCTGTATTCAACTCAGATACACAGGAGTTCAGGCCCAATGCTTACACATGCTTTCTCCAAAACCTCTCTCAGCCACTAAATTTAGGATGTTAGCAGCTACGCCTACAGTCAGGCAGGATGCGTGAGGGTTCTGCCCTGTCCTCAGCACTCCCAGGAAAGCATGCCTAGAAGCCAGCTCCAACTAGCTGCATTCTTATGGCAGTGTGAAGGTAGCAGTATTCTGAGACAGGAGGTTCCCAGATTACCACTCTACTGCACCTGGAGATACCCTCCAGGTCTGCATTGTTAACTTGCGTCTCAGAAGCCTCTGGCAAACGTCTCTGGTGAAGACCTGCGAAACTCACTCTGCAGGCAGTGTGGAACTGTGAGGGACTGAGGGTGAGCTCAACTTTCAGAAGTAAGATGCTTTTGGACAAGGCGTTCACCTTCCTTCTCACTTATGGAACTTAGTATGTAGCACCAGTCTACCACAGGAATTACTAGGAAATCGCTGGATTCAGCTTGGAGGCACTAGTCTTGTTTGCCGGGAGATTCCAATTACCTCTCCCAACACTTCCGTCAAACAGCGAGGCTAGGCCTTTTAGAAGTGAAAGGAACCAGCAGGCTGGATGGGGAGGTACAGGCCTTAAGCTCAACTCTCAGAAGTGTGTATGCAGGGGAGACAGATGTCTGTTACCCACTCTGACATGGGAGTTGGAAACTAGCTACACTCTGATTGAAGAAGGCCATTGGAAATCGCTGTATTCAACTCAGATACACAGGAGTTCAGGCCCAATGCTTAAACATGCTTTTCCCGCAACCTCTCTCAGCCACTAACATTAGGATGTTAGCAGCTGCGCCTACAGTCAGGCAGGATGCGGGAGGGTTCTGCCCTGTCCTCAGCACTCCCAGGGAAGCATGCCTAGAAGCCAGCTCTCAACTAGCTGCATTCTTATGACAGTGTGAAGGTAGCAGTATTCTGACTAAGGTGGTTCCGAGATTACCACTCTACTGCACCTGGAGATACCCTCCAGGTCTGCATTGTTAACTTGCGTCTCAGAAGCCTGTGGCAAACGTCTCTGGTGAAGACGTGTGAAACTCACTCTGCAGGCAGTGTGGAACTGTGAGGAACTGAGGCGGAGCTCAACTCTCAGCAGTAAGATGATTGTGGACAAGGCGTTCAGCTATCTTCTCACATATGGAACTTAGTATGTAGCACCAGTCTACCCCAGGAATTACTGGGAAATCGCTGGATTGAGCTTGGAGGCACTAGTCTTGTGTGCCGGGAGATTCCAGTTACCTCTCCCAACACTTCGGTGAAGCAGCGAGCCTAGGCCTTTTGGAAGCGAAAGGTAGCTGCAGGCAGGAGGTAGGGTTACAGGCCATAAGCTCAACTCTCAGAAGTGGGTATGCAGGGGAGGCAGATGTCTGCTACCCACTCCGACATGCGAGGGGGAACCTAGCTACACTCTGATGAAGAAGGACTTTGGAAATCGCTGTATTCAACTCAGATACACGTGGGTTCAGGCACAACGATTCCACATGCTTTTCTCACAACCTTTCCCTGCCACTAACATGAGGACGTTAGCAGCTCCTTCTACAGTCAAGCAGGATGCGGGAGGGTTGTGCCCTGTCCTTAGCTCTCACAGGGAAGCATGCCTTGAAGCCAGCTGTCAACTAGCTGCATACTTATGGCAGGGTGAAGGTAGCAGTATTCTGAGACAGGAGGTTCCCAGATTACCACTCTACTGCACCTGGAGATACCCTCCAGGTCTGCATTGTTAACTTGCGTCTCAGAAGCCTCTGGCAAACGTCTCTGGTGAAGACGTCCGAAACTCACTCTGCAGGCAGTGTGGAACTGTGAGGGACTGAGGGTGAGCTCAACTCTCAGAAGTAAGATGTTTTTGGACAAGGCGTTCAACTACCTACTCACGTATGGAACTTAGTATGTAGCACCAGTCTACCCCAGGAATTACTAGGAAATCGCTTGATTGAGCTTGGAGGCACTCGTCTTGTGTGCCGGGAGATTCAAGTTACCTCTCCCAACACTTGCGTCAAGCAGCGAACCTAGGCATTTTGGAAGCGAAAGGTAGCGGCAGGCAGGATGTTGGGTTACAGGCCATAAGCTCAACTCTCAGAAGTGTGTATGCATGGGTGGCAGATGTCTGCTACCCACTCGGACATGGGAGTTGGAACCTAGCTACACTCCTATTGAAGAAGGACTTTGGAAATCGCTGTATTCAACTCAGATACACGGGAGTTCAGGCCCAATGCTTACACATGCTTTTCCCACAAACTATCCAAGCCACTAACAAAAAGAGGTTAGCAGGTAAGTCTACAGTCAGGCAGGATGCGGGAGGGTCCTGCCCTGTCCTCAGCTCTCACAGGGAAGCATGCCTTGAAGCCAGCTCTCAACTAGCTGCATTCTTATGACAGTGTGAAGGTAGCAGTATTCTGAGTAAGGTGGTTCCGAGATTACCACTCTACTGCACCTGGAGATACCCTCCAGGTCTGCATCGTTAACTTGCGTCTCAGAAGCCTCTGGCAAACGTCTCTGGTGAAGACCTGCGAAACTCACTCTGCAGGCAGTGTGGAACTGTGAGGGACTGAGGGTGAGCTCAACTCTCAGAAGTAAGATGCTTTTGGACAAGGCGTTCAGCTACATTCTCACGTATGGAACTTAGTATGTAGCACCAGTCTACCACACGAATTACTAGGCAATCGCTGGAATGAGCTTGGAGGCACTAGTCTTGTTTGCCGGGAGATTCCAATTACCTCTCCCAACACTTCCGTCAAACAGCGAGGCTAGGCCTTTTAGAAGTGAAAGGAACCAGCAGGCTGGATGGGGAGGTACAGGCCTTAAGCTCAACTCTCAGAAGTGTGTATGCAGGGGAGACAGATGTCTGTTACCCACTCTGACATGGGAGTTGGAAACTAGCTACACTCTGATTGAAGAAGGCCATTGGAAATCGCTGTATTCAACTCAGATACACGGGAGTTCAGGCCCAATGCTTACACATGCTTTTCCCACAAACTATCCCAGCCACTAACAGAAAGAGGTTAGCAGGTAAGTCTACAGTCAGGCAGGATGCGGGAGGGTCCTCCCCTGTCCTCAGCTCTCACAGGGAAGCATGCCTAGAAGCCAGCTCTCAACTAGCTGCATTCTTATGACAGTGTGAAGGTAGCAGTATTCTGAGTAAGGAGGTTCCCAGATTACCACTCTACTGCACCTGGAGATACCCTCCAGGTCTGCATTGTTAACTTGCGTCTCAGAAGCCTCTGGCAAACGTCTCTGGTGAAGACCTGCGAAACTCACTCTGCAGGCAGTGTGGAACTGTGAGGGACTGAGGGTGAGCTCAACTCTCAGAAGTAAGATGCTTTTGGACAAGGAGTTCAGCTACATTCTCACGTATGGAACTTAGTATGTAGCACCAGTCTACCACACGAATTACTAGGAAATCGCTGGATTCAGCTTGGAGGCACTAGTCTTGTTTGCCGGGAGATTCCAATTACCTCTCCCAACACTTCCGTCAAACAGCGAGGCTAGGCCTTTTAGAAGTGAAAGGAACCAGCAGGCTGGATGGGGAGGTACAGGCCTTAAGCTCAACTCTCAGAAGTGTGTATGCAGGGGAGACAGATGTCTGTTACCCACTCTGACATGGGAGTTGGAAACTAGCTACACTCTGATTGAAGAAGGCCATTGGAAATCGCTGTATTCAACTCAGATACACGGGAGTTCAGGCCCAATGCTTACACACGCTTTTCCCACAAACTATCCCAGCCACTAACAGAAAGAGGTTAGCAGGTAAGTCTACAGTCAGGCAGGATGCGGGAGGGTCCTCCCCTGTCCTCAGCTCTCACAGGGAAGCATGCCTAGAAGCCAGCTCTCAACTAGCTGCATTCTTATGACAGTGTGAAGGTAGCAGTATTCTGAGTAAGGAGGTTCCCAGATTACCACTCTACTGCACCTGGAGATACCCTCCAGGTCTGCATTGTTAACTTGCGTCTCAGAAGCCTCTGGCAAACGTCTCTGGTGAAGACGTGCGAAACTCACTCTGCAGGCAGTGTGGAACTGTGAGGGACTGAGGGTGAGCTCAACTCTCAGCAGTAAGATGATTTTGGACAAGGCGTTCAGCTACCTTCTCACATATGGAACTTAGTATGTAGCACCAGTCTACCCCAGGAATTACTGGGAAATCGCTGGATTGAGCTTGGTGGCACTAGTCTTGTGTGCCGGGAGATTCCAGTTACCTCTCCCAACACTTCGGTGAAGCAGCGAGCCTAGGCCTTTTGGAAGCGAAAGGTAGCTGCAGGCAGGAGGTAGGGTTACAGGCCATAAGCTCAACTCTCAGAAGTGGGTATGCAGGGGAGGCAGATGTCTGCTACCCACTCCGACATGCGAGGGGGAACCTAGCTACACTCTGATGAAGAAGGACGTTGGAAATCGCTGTATTCAACTCAGATACACGTGGGTTCAGGCACAACGATTCCACATGCTTTTCTCACAACCTTTCCCTGCCACTAACATGAGGACGTTAGCAGCTCCTTCTACAGTCAAGCAGGATGCGGGAGGGTTGTGCCCTGTCCTTAGCTCTCACAGGGAAGCATGCCTTGAAGCCAGCTGTCAACTAGCTGCATACTTATGGCAGGGTGAAGGTAGCAGTATTCTGAGACAGGAGGTTCCCAGATTACCACTCTACTGCACCTGGAGATACCCTCCAGGTCTGCATTGTTAACTTGCGTCTCAGAAGCCTCTGGCAAACGTCTCTGGTGAAGACGTCCGAAACTCACTCTGCAGGCAGTGTGGAACTGTGAGGGACTGAGGGTGAGCTCAACTCTCAGAAGTAAGATGTTTTTGGACAAGGCGTTCAACTACCTACTCACGTATGGAACTTAGTATGTAGCACCAGTCTACCCCAGGAATTACTAGGAAATCGCTTGATTGAGCTTGGAGGCACTCGTCTTGTGTGCCGGGAGATTCAAGTTACCTCTCCCAACACTTGCGTCAAGCAGCGAACCTAGGCATTTTGGAAGCGAAAGGTAGCGGCAGGCAGGATGTTGGGTTACAGGCCATAAGCTCAACTCTCAGAAGTGTGTATGCATGGGTGGCAGATGTCTGCTACCCACTCGGACATGGGAGTTGGAACCTAGCTACACTCCTATTGAAGAAGGACTTTGGAAATCGCTGTATTCAACTCAGATACACGGGAGTTCAGGCCCAATGCTTCACATGCTTTTCCCACAAACTATCCCAGCCACTAACAAAAAGAGGTTAGCAGGTAAGTCTACAGTCAGGCAGGATGCGGGAGGGTCCTGCCCTGTCCTCAGCTCTCACAGGGAAGCATGCCTTGAAGCCAGCTCTCAACTAGCTGCATTCTTAAGACAGTGTGAAGGTAGCAGTATTCTGAGTAAGGTGGTTCCGAGATTACCACTCTACTGCACCTGGAGATACCCTCCAGGTCTGCATTGTTAACTTGCGTCTCAGAAGCCTCTGGCAAACGTCTCTGGTGAAGACCTGCGAAACTCACTCTGCAGGCAGTGTGGAACTGTGAGTGACTGAGGGTGAGCTCAACTCTCAGAAGTAAGATGCTTTTGGACAAGGCGTTCAGCTACATTCTCACGTATGGAACTTAGTATGTAGCACCAGTCTACCACACGAATTACTAGGCAATCGCTGGAATGAGCTTGGAGGCACTAGTCTTGTTTGCCGGGAGATTCCAATTACCTCTCCCAACACTTCCGTCAAACAGCGAGGCTAGGCCTTTTAGAAGTGAAAGGAACCAGCAGGCTGGATGGGGAGGTACAGGCCTTAAGCTCAACTCTCAGAAGTGTGTATGCAGGGGAGACAGATGTCTGTTACCCACTCTGACATGGGAGTTGGAAACTAGCTACACTCTGATTGAAGAAGGCCATTGGAAATCGCTGTATTCAACTCAGATACACGGGAGTTCAGGCCCAATGCTTACACACGCTTTTCCCACAAACTATCCCAGCCACTAACAGAAAGAGGTTAGCAGGTAAGTCTACAGTCAGGCAGGATGCGGGAGGGTCCTCCCCTGTCCTCAGCTCTCACAGGGAAGCATGCCTAGAAGCCAGCTCTCAACTAGCTGCATTCTTAAGACAGTGTGAAGGTAGCAGTATTCTGAGTAAGGTGGTTCCGAGATTACCACTCTACTGCACCTGGAGATACCCTCCAGGTCTGCATTGTTAACTTGCGTCTCAGAAGCCTCTGGCAAACGTCTCTGGTGAAGACCTGCGAAACTCACTCTGCAGGCAGTGTGGAACTGTGAGTGACTGAGGGTGAGCTCAACTCTCAGAAGTAAGATGCTTTTGGACAAGGCGTTCAGCTACATTCTCACGTATGGAACTTAGTATGTAGCACCAGTCTACCACACGAATTACTAGGCAATCGCTGGAATGAGCTTGGAGGCACTAGTCTTGTTTGCCGGGAGATTCCAATTACCTCTCCCAACACTTCCGTCAAACAGCGAGGCTAGGCCTTTTAGAAGTGAAAGGAACCAGCAGGCTGGATGGGGAGGTACAGGCCTTAAGCTCAACTCTCAGAAGTGTGTATGCAGGGGAGACAGATGTCTGTTACCCACTCTGACATGGGAGTTGGAAACTAGCTACACTCTGATTGAAGAAGGCCATTGGAAATCGCTGTATTCAACTCAGATACACGGGAGTTCAGGCCCAATGCTTACACACGCTTTTCCCACAAACTATCCCAGCCACTAACAGAAAGAGGTTAGCAGGTAAGTCTACAGTCAGGCAGGATGCGGGAGGGTCCTCCCCTGTCCTCAGCTCTCACAGGGAAGCATGCCTAGAAGCCAGCTCTCAACTAGCTGCATTCTTATGACAGTGTGAAGGTAGCAGTATTCTGAGTAAGGAGGTTCCCAGATTACCACTCTACTGCACCTGGAGATACCCTCCAGGTCTGCATTGTTAACTTGCGTCTCAGAAGCCTCTGGCAAACGTCTCTGGTGAAGACGTGCGAAACTCACTCTGCAGGCAGTGTGGAACTGTGAGGGACTGAGGGTGAGCTCAACTCTCAGCAGTAAGATGATTTTGGACAAGGCGTTCAGCTACCTTCTCACATATGGAACTTAGTATGTAGCACCAGTCTACCCCAGGAATTACTGGGAAATCGCTGGATTGAGCTTGGTGGCACTAGTCTTGTGTGCCGGGAGATTCCAGTTACCTCTCCCAACACTTCGGTGAAGCAGCGAGCCTAGGCCTTTTGGAAGCGAAAGGTAGCTGCAGGCAGGAGGTAGGGTTACAGGCCATAAGCTCAACTCTCAGAAGTGGGTATGCAGGGGAGGCAGATGTCTGCTACCCACTCCGACATGCGAGGGGGAACCTAGCTACACTCTGATGAAGAAGGACGTTGGAAATCGCTGTATTCAACTCAGATACACGTGGGTTCAGGCACAACGATTCCACATGCTTTTCTCACAACCTTTCCCTGCCACTAACATGAGGACGTTAGCAGCTCCTTCTACAGTCAAGCAGGATGCGGGAGGGTTGTGCCCTGTCCTTAGCTCTCACAGGGAAGCATGCCTTGAAGCCAGCTGTCAACTAGCTGCATACTTATGGCAGGGTGAAGGTAGCAGTATTCTGAGACAGGAGGTTCCCAGATTACCACTCTACTGCACCTGGAGATACCCTCCAGGTCTGCATTGTTAACTTGCGTCTCAGAAGCCTCTGGCAAACGTCTCTGGTGAAGACGTCCGAAACTCACTCTGCAGGCAGTGTGGAACTGTGAGGGACTGAGGGTGAGCTCAACTCTCAGAAGTAAGATGTTTTTGGACAAGGCGTTCAACTACCTACTCACGTATGGAACTTAGTATGTAGCACCAGTCTACCCCAGGAATTACTAGGAAATCGCTTGATTGAGCTTGGAGGCACTCGTCTTGTGTGCCGGGAGATTCAAGTTACCTCTCCCAACACTTGCGTCAAGCAGCGAACCTAGGCATTTTGGAAGCGAAAGGTAGCGGCAGGCAGGATGTTGGGTTACAGGCCATAAGCTCAACTCTCAGAAGTGTGTATGCATGGGTGGCAGATGTCTGCTACCCACTCGGACATGGGAGTTGGAACCTAGCTACACTCCTATTGAAGAAGGACTTTGGAAATCGCTGTATTCAACTCAGATACACGGGAGTTCAGGCCCAATGCTTACACATGCTTTTCCCACAAACTATCCCAGCCACTAACAAAAAGAGGTTAGCAGGTAAGTCTACAGTCAGGCAGGATGCGGGAGGGTCCTGCCCTGTCCTCAGCTCTCACAGGGAAGCATGCCTTGAAGCCAGCTCTCAACTAGCTGCATTCTTAAGACAGTGTGAAGGTAGCAGTATTCTGAGTAAGGTGGTTCCGTGATTACCACTCTACTGCACCTGGAGATACCCTCCAGGTCTGCATCGTTAACTTGCGTCTCAGAAGCCTCTGGCAAACGTCTCTGGTGAAGACCTGCGAAACTCACTCTGCAGGCAGTGTGGAACTGTGAGGGACTGAGGGTGAGCTCAACTCTCAGAAGTAAGATGCTTTTGGACAAGGCGTTCAGCTACATTCTCACGTATGGAACTTAGTATGTAGCACCAGTCTACCACACGAATTACTAGGCAATCGCTGGAATGAGCTTGGAGGCACTAGTCTTGTTTGCCGGGAGATTCCAATTACCTCTCCCAACACTTCCGTCAAACAGCGAGGCTAGGCCTTTTAGAAGTGAAAGGAACCAGCAGGCTGGATGGGGAGGTACAGGCCTTAAGCTCAACTCTCAGAAGTGTGTATGCAGGGGAGACAGATGTCTGTTACCCACTC
The DNA here is from genome assembly GCF_048164855.1 of Canis lupus baileyi. NCBI lineage: Eukaryota > Metazoa > Chordata > Mammalia > Carnivora > Canidae > Canis > Canis lupus. Next base: position 233,766 of record NW_027326448.1, on the reverse strand, counting down.
TGACATGGGAGTTGGAAACTAGCTACACTCTGATTGAAGAAGGCCATTGGAAATCGCTGTATTCAACTCAGATACACGGGAGTTCAGGCCCAATGCTTACACATGCTTTTCCCACAAACTATCCCAGCCACTAACAGAAAGAGGTTAGCAGGTAAGTCTACAGTCAGGCAGGATGCGGGAGGGTCCTCCCCTGTCCTCAGCTCTCACAGGGAAGCATGCCTAGAAGCCAGCTCTCAACTAGCTGCATTCTTATGACAGTGTGAAGGTAGCAGTATTCTGAGTAAGGAGGTTCCCAGATTACCACTCTACTGCACCTGGAGATACCCTCCAGGTCTGCATTGTTAACTTGCGTCTCAGAAGCCTCTGGCAAACGTCTCTGGTGAAGACCTGCGAAACTCACTCTGCAGGCAGTGTGGAACTGTGAGGGACTGAGGGTGAGCTCAACTCTCAGAAGTAAGATGCTTTTGGACAAGGCGTTCAGCTACATTCTCACGTATGGAACTTAGTATGTAGCACCAGTCTACCACACGAATTACTAGGAAATCGCTGGATTCAGCTTGGAGGCACTAGTCTTGTTTGCCGGGAGATTCCAATTACCTCTCCCAACACTTCCGTCAAACAGCGAGGCTAGGCCTTTTAGAAGTGAAAGGAACCAGCAGGCTGGATGGGGAGGTACAGGCCTTAAGCTCAACTCTCAGAAGTGTGTATGCAGGGGAGACAGATGTCTGTTACCCACTCTGACATGGGAGTTGGAAACTAGCTACACTCTGATTGAAGAAGGCCATTGGAAATCGCTGTATTCAACTCAGATACACGGGAGTTCAGGCCCAATGCTTACACACGCTTTTCCCACAAACTATCCCAGCCACTAACAGAAAGAGGTTAGCAGGTAAGTCTACAGTCAGGCAGGATGCGGGAGGGTCCTCCCCTGTCCTCAGCTCTCACAGGGAAGCATGCCTAGAAGCCAGCTCTCAACTAGCTGCATTCTTATGACAGTGTGAAGGTAGCAGTATTCTGAGTAAGGAGGTTCCCAGATTACCACTCTACTGCACCTGGAGATACCCTCCAGGTCTGCATTGTTAACTTGCGTCTCAGAAGCCTGTGGCAAACGTCTCTGGTGAAGACGTGTGAAACTCACTCTGCAGGCAGTGTGGAACTGTGAGGAACTGAGGCGGAGCTCAACTCTCAGCAGTAAGATGATTGTGGACAAGGCGTTCAGCTATCTTCTCACATATGGAACTTAGTATGTAGCACCAGTCTACCCCAGGAATTACTGGGAAATCGCTGGATTGAGCTTGGAGGCACTAGTCTTGTGTGCCGGGAGATTCCAGTTACCTCTCCCAACACTTCGGTGAAGCAGCGAGCCTAGGCCTTTTGGAAGCGAAAGGTAGCTGCAGGCAGGAGGTAGGGTTACAGGCCATAAGCTCAACTCTCAGAAGTGGGTATGCAGGGGAGGCAGATGTCTGCTACCCACTCCGACATGCGAGGGGGAACCTAGCTACACTCTGATGAAGAAGGACTTTGGAAATCGCTGTATTCAACTCAGATACACGTGGGTTCAGGCACAACGATTCCACATGCTTTTCTCACAACCTTTCCCTGCCACTAACATGAGGACGTTAGCAGCTCCTTCTACAGTCAAGCAGGATGCGGGAGGGTTGTGCCCTGTCCTTAGCTCTCACAGGGAAGCATGCCTTGAAGCCAGCTGTCAACTAGCTGCATACTTATGGCAGGGTGAAGGTAGCAGTATTCTGAGACAGGAGGTTCCCAGATTACCACTCTACTGCACCTGGAGATACCCTCCAGGTCTGCATTGTTAACTTGCGTCTCAGAAGCCTCTGGCAAACGTCTCTGGTGAAGACGTCCGAAACTCACTCTGCAGGCAGTGTGGAACTGTGAGGGACTGAGGGTGAGCTCAACTCTCAGAAGTAAGATGTTTTTGGACAAGGCGTTCAACTACCTACTCACGTATGGAACTTAGTATGTAGCACCAGTCTACCCCAGGAATTACTAGGAAATCGCTTGATTGAGCTTGGAGGCACTCGTCTTGTGTGCCGGGAGATTCAAGTTACCTCTCCCAACACTTGCGTCAAGCAGCGAACCTAGGCATTTTGGAAGCGAAAGGTAGCGGCAGGCAGGATGTTGGGTTACAGGCCATAAGCTCAACTCTCAGAAGTGTGTATGCATGGGTGGCAGATGTCTGCTACCCACTCGGACATGGGAGTTGGAACCTAGCTACACTCCTATTGAAGAAGGACTTTGGAAATCGCTGTATTCAACTCAGATACACGGGAGTTCAGGCCCAATGCTTACACATGCTTTTCCCACAAACTATCCCAGCCACTAACAAAAAGAGGTTAGCAGGTAAGTCTACAGTCAGGCAGGATGCGGGAGGGTCCTGCCCTGTCCTCAGCTCTCACAGGGAAGCATGCCTTGAAGCCAGCTCTCAACTAGCTGCATTCTTAAGACAGTGTGAAGGTAGCAGTATTCTGAGTAAGGTGGTTCCGAGATTACCACTCTACTGCACCTGGAGATACCCTCCAGGTCTGCATTGTTAACTTGCGTCTCAGAAGCCTCTGGCAAACGTCTCTGGTGAAGACCTGCGAAACTCACTCTGCAGGCAGTGTGGAACTGTGAGTGACTGAGGGTGAGCTCAACTCTCAGAAGTAAGATGCTTTTGGACAAGGCGTTCAGCTACATTCTCACGTATGGAACTTAGTATGTAGCACCAGTCTACCACACGAATTACTAGGCAATCGCTGGAATGAGCTTGGAGGCACTAGTCTTGTTTGCTGGGAGATTCCAATTACCTCTCCCAACACTTCCGTCAAACAGCGAGGCTAGGCCTTTTAGAAGTGAAAGGAACCAGCAGGCTGGATGGGGAGGTACAGGCCTTAAGCTCAACTCTCAGAAGTGTGTATGCAGGGGAGACAGATGTCTGTTACCCACTCTGACATGGGAGTTGGAAACTAGCTACACTCTGATTGAAGAAGGCCATTGGAAATCGCTGTATTCAACTCAGATACACGGGAGTTCAGGCCCAATGCTTACACATGCTTTTCCCACAAACTATCCCAGCCACTAACAAAAAGAGGTTAGCAGGTAAGTCTACAGTCAGGCAGGATGCGGGAGGGTCCTGACCTGTCCTCAGCTCTCACAGGGAAGCATGCCTTGAAGCCAGCTCTCAACTAGCTGCATTCTTAAGACAGTGTGAAGGTAGCAGTATTCTGAGTAAGGTGGTTCCGAGATTACCACTCTACTGCACCTGGAGATACCCTCCAGGTCTGCATTGTTAACTTGCGTCTCAGAAGCCTCTGGCAAACGTCTCTGGTGAAGACCTGCGAAACTCACTCTGCAGGCAGTGTGGAACTGTGAGTGACTGAGGGTGAGCTCAACTCTCAGAAGTAAGATGCTTTTGGACAAGGCGTTCAGCTACATTCTCACGTATGGAACTTAGTATGTAGCACCAGTCTACCACACGAATTACTAGGCAATCGCTGGAATGAGCTTGGAGGCACTAGTCTTGTTTGCCGGGAGATTCCAATTACCTCTCCCAACACTTCCGTCAAACAGCGAGGCTAGGCCTTTTAGAAGTGAAAGGAACCAGCAGGCTGGATGGGGAGGTACAGGCCTTAAGCTCAACTCTCAGAAGTGTGTATGCAGGGGAGACAGATGTCTGTTACCCACTCTGACATGGGAGTTGGAAACTAGCTACACTCTGATTGAAGAAGGCCATTGGAAATCGCTGTATTCAACTCAGATACACGGGAGTTCAGGCCCAATGCTTACACACGCTTTTCCCACAAACTATCCCAGCCACTAACAGAAAGAGGTTAGCAGGTAAGTCTACAGTCAGGCAGGATGCGGGAGGGTCCTGCCCTGTCCTCAGCTCTCACAGGGAAGCATGCCTTGAAGCCAGCTCTCAACTAGCTGCATTCTTATGACAGTGTGAAGGTAGCAGTATTCTGAGTAAGGAGGTTCCCAGATTACCACTCTACTGCACCTGGAGATACCCTCCAGGTCTGCATTGTTAACTTGCGTCTCAGAAGCCTCTGGCAAACGTCTCTGGTGAAGACGTGCGAAACTCACTCTGCAGGCAGTGTGGAACTGTGAGGGACTGAGGGTGAGCTCAACTCTCAGCAGTAAGATGATTTTGGACAAGGCGTTCAGCTACCTTCTCACATATGGAACTTAGTATGTAGCACCAGTCTACCCCAGGAATTACTGGGAAATCGCTGGATTGAGCTTGGTGGCACTAGTCTTGTGTGCCGGGAGATTCCAGTTACCTCTCCCAACACTTCGGTGAAGCAGCGAGCCTAGGCCTTTTGGAAGCGAAAGGTAGCTGCAGGCAGGAGGTAGGGTTACAGGCCATAAGCTCAACTCTCAGAAGTGGGTATGCAGGGGAGGCAGATGTCTGCTACCCACTCCGACATGCGAGGGGGAACCTAGCTACACTCTGATGAAGAAGGACGTTGGAAATCGCTGTATTCAACTCAGATACACGTGGGTTCAGGCACAACGATTCCACATGCTTTTCTCACAACCTTTCCCTGCCACTAACATGAGGACGTTAGCAGCTCCTTCTACAGTCAAGCAGGATGCGGGAGGGTTGTGCCCTGTCCTTAGCTCTCACAGGGAAGCATGCCTTGAAGCCAGCTGTCAACTAGCTGCATACTTATGGCAGGGTGAAGGTAGCAGTATTCTGAGACAGGAGGTTCCCAGATTACCACTCTACTGCACCTGGAGATACCCTCCAGGTCTGCATTGTTAACTTGCGTCTCAGAAGCCTCTGGCAAACGTCTCTGGTGAAGACGTCCGAAACTCACTCTGAAGGCAGTGTGGAACTGTGAGGGACTGAGGGTGAGCTCAACTCTCAGAAGTAAGATGTTTTTGGACAAGGCGTTCAACTACCTACTCACGTATGGAACTTAGTATGTCACACCAGTCTTCCACAGGAATTACTAGGAAATCGCTGGATTGAGCTTGGAGGCACTCTTCTTGTGTGCCGGGAGACTCCAATTACCTCTCCCAACACTTCCGTCAAACAGCGAACCTAGGCCTTTTAGAAATGAAAGGAACCAGCAGGCTGGATGGGGAGGTACAGGCCTTAAGCTCAACTCTCAGAAGTGTGTATGCAGGGGAGACAGATGTCTGCTACCCACTCTGACATGGGAGTTGGAAACTAGCTACACTCTGATTGAAGAAGGCCATTGGATATCGCTGTATTCAACTCAGATACACAGGAGTTCAGGCCCAATGCTTACACATGCTTTCTCCAAAACCTCTCTCAGCCACTAAATTTAGGATGTTAGCAGCTACGCCTACAGTCAGGCAGGATGCGTGAGGGTTCTGCCCTGTCCTCAGCACTCCCAGGAAAGCATGCCTAGAAGCCAGCTCCAACTAGCTGCATTCTTATGGCAGTGTGAAGGTAGCAGTATTCTGAGACAGGAGGTTCCCAGATTACCACTCTACTGCACCTGGAGATACCCTCCAGGTCTGCATTGTTAACTTGCGTCTCAGAAGCCTCTGGCAAACGTCTCTGGTGAAGACCTGCGAAACTCACTCTGCAGGCAGTGTGGAACTGTGAGGGACTGAGGGTGAGCTCAACTTTCAGAAGTAAGATGCTTTTGGACAAGGCGTTCACCTTCCTTCTCACTTATGGAACTTAGTATGTAGCACCAGTCTACCACAGGAATTACTAGGCAATCGCTGGAATGAGCTTGGAGGCACTAGTCTTGTTTGCCGGGAGATTCCAATTACCTCTCCCAACACTTCCGTCAAACAGCGAGGCTAGGCCTTTTAGAAGTGAAAGGAACCAGCAGGCTGGATGGGGAGGTACAGGCCTTAAGCTCAACTCTCAGAAGTGTGTATGCAGGGGAGACAGATGTCTGTTACCCACTCTGACATGGGAGTTGGAAACTAGCTACACTCTGATTGAAGAAGGCCATTGGAAATCGCTGTATTCAACTCAGATACACAGGAGTTCAGGCCCAATGCTTAAACATGCTTTTCCCGCAACCTCTCTCAGCCACTAACATTAGGATGTTAGCAGCTGCGCCTACAGTCAGGCAGGATGCGGGAGGGTTCTGCCCTGTCCTCAGCACTCCCAGGGAAGCATGCCTAGAAGCCAGCTCTCAACTAGCTGCATTCTTATGACAGTGTGAAGGTAGCAGTATTCTGACTAAGGTGGTTCCGAGATTACCACTCTACTGCACCTGGAGATACCCTCCAGGTCTGCATTGTTAACTTGCGTCTCAGAAGCCTGTGGCAAACGTCTCTGGTGAAGACGTGTGAAACTCACTCTGCAGGCAGTGTGGAACTGTGAGGAACTGAGGCGGAGCTCAACTCTCAGCAGTAAGATGATTGTGGACAAGGCGTTCAGCTATCTTCTCACATATGGAACTTAGTATGTAGCACCAGTCTACCCCAGGAATTACTGGGAAATCGCTGGATTGAGCTTGGAGGCACTAGTCTTGTGTGCCGGGAGATTCCAGTTACCTCTCCCAACACTTCGGTGAAGCAGCGAGCCTAGGCCTTTTGGAAGCGAAAGGTAGCTGCAGGCAGGAGGTAGGGTTACAGGCCATAAGCTCAACTCTCAGAAGTGGGTATGCAGGGGAGGCAGATGTCTGCTACCCACTCCGACATGCGAGGGGGAACCTAGCTACACTCTGATGAAGAAGGACTTTGGAAATCGCTGTATTCAACTCAGATACACGTGGGTTCAGGCACAACGATTCCACATGCTTTTCTCACAACCTTTCCCTGCCACTAACATGAGGACGTTAGCAGCTCCTTCTACAGTCAAGCAGGATGCGGGAGGGTTGTGCCCTGTCCTTAGCTCTCACAGGGAAGCATGCCTTGAAGCCAGCTGTCAACTAGCTGCATACTTATGGCAGGGTGAAGGTAGCAGTATTCTGAGACAGGAGGTTCCCAGATTACCACTCTACTGCACCTGGAGATACCCTCCAGGTCTGCATTGTTAACTTGCGTCTCAGAAGCCTCTGGCAAACGTCTCTGGTGAAGACGTCCGAAACTCACTCTGCAGGCAGTGTGGAACTGTGAGGGACTGAGGGTGAGCTCAACTCTCAGAAGTAAGATGTTTTTGGACAAGGCGTTCAACTACCTACTCACGTATGGAACTTAGTATGTAGCACCAGTCTACCCCAGGAATTACTAGGAAATCGCTTGATTGAGCTTGGAGGCACTCGTCTTGTGTGCCGGGAGATTCAAGTTACCTCTCCCAACACTTGCGTCAAGCAGCGAACCTAGGCATTTTGGAAGCGAAAGGTAGCGGCAGGCAGGATGTTGGGTTACAGGCCATAAGCTCAACTCTCAGAAGTGTGTATGCATGGGTGGCAGATGTCTGCTACCCACTCGGACATGGGAGTTGGAACCTAGCTACACTCCTATTGAAGAAGGACTTTGGAAATCGCTGTATTCAACTCAGATACACGGGAGTTCAGGCCCAATGCTTACACATGCTTTTCCCACAAACTATCCCAGCCACTAACAAAAAGAGGTTAGCAGGTAAGTCTACAGTCAGGCAGGATGCGGGAGGGTCCTGCCCTGTCCTCAGCTCTCACAGGGAAGCATGCCTTGAAGCCAGCTCTCAACTAGCTGCATTCTTATGACAGTGTGAAGGTAGCAGTATTCTGAGTAAGGTGGTTCCGAGATTACCACTCTACTGCACCTGGAGATACCCTCCAGGTCTGCATTGTTAACTTGCGTCTCAGAAGCCTCTGGCAAACGTCTCTGGTGAAGACCTGCGAAACTCACTCTGCAGGCAGTGTGGAACTGTGAGGGACTGAGGGTGAGCTCAACTCTCAGAAGTAAGATGCTTTTGGACAAGGCGTTCAGCTACATTCTCACGTATGGAACTTAGTATGTAGCACCAGTCTACCACACGAATTACTAGGCAATCGCTGGAATGAGCTTGGAGGCACTAGTCTTGTTTGCCGGGAGATTCCAATTACCTCTCCCAACACTTCCGTCAAACAGCGAGGCTAGGCCTTTTAGAAGTGAAAGGAACCAGCAGGCTGGATGGGGAGGTACAGGCCTTAAGCTCAACTCTCAGAAGTGTGTATGCAGGGGAGACAGATGTCTGTTACCCACTCTGACATGGGAGTTGGAAACTAGCTACACTCTGATTGAAGAAGGCCATTGGAAATCGCTGTATTCAACTCAGATACACGGGAGTTCAGGCCCAATGCTTACACACGCTTTTCCCACAAACTATCCCAGCCACTAACAGAAAGAGGTTAGCAGGTAAGTCTACAGTCAGGCAGGATGCGGGAGGGTCCTCCCCTGTCCTCAGCTCTCACAGGGAAGCATGCCTAGAAGCCAGCTCTCAACTAGCTGCATTCTTATGACAGTGTGAAGGTAGCAGTATCTGAGTAAGGAGGTTCCCAGATTACCACTCTACTGCACCTGGAGATACCCTCCAGGTCTGCATTGTTAACTTGCGTCTCAGAAGCCTCTGGCAAACGTCTCTGGTGAAGACCTGCGAAACTCACTCTGCAGGCAGTGTGGAACTGTGAGGGACTGAGGGTGAGCTGAACTCTCAGAAGTAAGATGCTTTTGGACAAGGCGTTCAGCTACATTCTCACGTATGGAACTTAGTATGTAGCACCAGTCTACCACACGAATTACTAGGAAATCGCTGGATTCAGCTTGGAGGCACTAGTCTTGTTTGCCGGGAGATTCCAATTACCTCTCCCAACACTTCCGTCAAACAGCGAGGCTAGGCCTTTTAGAAGTGAAAGGAACCAGCAGGCTGGATGGGGAGGTACAGGTCTTAAGCTCAACTCTCAGAAGTGTGTATGCAGGGGAGACAGATGTCTGTTACCCACTCTGACATGGGAGTTGGAAACTAGCTACACTCTGATTGAAGAAGGCCATTGGAAATCGCTGTATTCAACTCAGATACACGGGAGTTCAGGCCCAATGCTTACACACGCTTTTCCCACAAACTATCCCAGCCACTAACAGAAAGAGGTTAGCAGGTAAGTCTACAGTCAGGCAGGATGCGGGAGGGTCCTCCCCTGTCCTCAGCTCTCACAGGGAAGCATGCCTAGAAGCCAGCTCTCAACTAGCTGCATTCTTATGACAGTGTGAAGGTAGCAGTATTCTGAGTAAGGAGGTTCCCAGATTACCACTCTACTGCACCTGGAGATACCCTCCAGGTCTGCATTGTTAACTTGCGTCTCAGAAGCCTGTGGCAAACGTCTCTGGTGAAGACGTGTGAAACTCACTCTGCAGGCAGTGTGGAACTGTGAGGAACTGAGGCGGAGCTCAACTCTCAGCAGTAAGATGATTGTGGACAAGGCGTTCAGCTATCTTCTCACATATGGAACTTAGTATGTAGCACCAGTCTACCCCAGGAATTACTGGGAAATCGCTGGATTGAGCTTGGAGGCACTAGTCTTGTGTGCAGGGAGATTCCAGTTACCTCTCCCAACACTTCGGTGAAGCAGCGAGCCTAGGCCTTTTGGAAGCGAAAGGTAGCTGCAGGCAGGAGGTAGGGTTACAGGCCATAAGCTCAACTCTCAGAAGTGGGTATGCAGGGGAGGCAGATGTCTGCTACCCACTCCGACATGCGAGGGGGAACCTAGCTACACTCTGATGAAGAAGGACTTTGGAAATCGCTGTATTCAACTCAGATACACGTGGGTTCAGGCACAACGATTCCACATGCTTTTCTCACAACCTTTCCCTGCCACTAACATGAGGACGTTAGCAGCTCCTTCTACAGTCAAGCAGGATGCGGGAGGGTTGTGCCCTGTCCTTAGCTCTCACAGGGAAGCATGCCTTGAAGCCAGCTGTCAACTAGCTGCATACTTATGGCAGGGTGAAGGTAGCAGTATTCTGAGACAGGAGGTTCCCAGATTACCACTCTACTGCACCTGGAGATACCCTCCAGGTCTGCATTGTTAACTTGCGTCTCAGAAGCCTCTGGCAAACGTCTCTGGTGAAGACGTCCGAAACTCACTCTGAAGGCAGTGTGGAACTGTGAGGGACTGAGGGTGAGCTCAACTCTCAGAAGTAAGATGTTTTTGGACAAGGCGTTCAACTACCTACTCACGTATGGAACTTAGTATGTAGCACCAGTCTACCCCAGGAATTACTAGGAAATCGCTTGATTGAGCTTGGAGGCACTCGTCTTGTGTGCCGGGAGATTCAAGTTACCTCTCCCAAAACTTGCGTCAAGCAGCGAACCTAGGCATTTTGGAAGCGAAAGGTAGCGGCAGGCAGGATGTTGGGTTACAGGCCATAAGCTCAACTCTCAGAAGTGTGTATGCATCGGTGGCAGATGTCCGCTACCCACTCGGACATGGGAGTTGGAACCTAGCTACACTCCTATTGAAGAAGGACTTTGGAAATCGCTGTATTCAACTCAGATACACGGGAGTTCAGGCCCAATGCTTACACATGCTTTTCCCACAAACTATCCCAGCCACTAACAAAAAGAGGTTAGCAGGTAAGTCTACAGTCAGGCAGGATGCGGGAGGGTCCTGCCCTGTCCTCAGCTCTCACAGGGAAGCATGCCTTGAAGCCAGCTCTCAACTAGCTGCATTCTTATGACAGTGTGAAGGTAGCAGTATTCTGAGTAAGGTGGTTCCGAGATTACCACTCTACTGCACCTGGAGATACCCTCCAGGTCTGCATTGTTAACTTGCGTCTCAGAAGCCTCTGGCAAACGTCTCTGGTGAAGACCTGCGAAACTCACTCTGCAGGCAGTGTGGAACTGTGAGGGACTGAGGGTGAGCTCAACTCTCAGAAGTAAGATGCTTTTGGACAAGGCGTTCAGCTACATTCTCACGTATGGAACTTAGTATGTAGCACCAGTCTACCACACGAATTACTAGGCAATCGCTGGAATGAGCTTGGAGGCACTAGTCTTGTTTGCCGGGAGATTCCAATTACCTCTCCCAACACTTCCGTCAAACAGCGAGGCTAGGCCTTTTAGAAGTGAAAGGAACCAGCAGGCTGGATGGGGAGGTACAGGCCTTAAGCTCAACTCTCAGAAGTGTGTATGCAGGGGAGACAGATGTCTGTTACCCACTCTGACATGGGAGTTGGAAACTAGCTACACTCTGATTGAAGAAGGCCATTGGAAATCGCTGTATTCAACTCAGATACACGGGAGTTCAGGCCCAATGCTTACACACGCTTTTCCCACAAACTATCCCAGCCACTAACAGAAAGAGGTTAGCAGGTAAGTCTACAGTCAGGCAGGATGCGGGAGGGTCCTCCCCTGTCCTCAGCTCTCACAGGGAAGCATGCCTAGAAGCCAGCTCTCAACTAGCTGCATTCTTATGACAGTGTGAAGGTAGCAGTATTCTGAGTAAGGAGGTTCCCAGATTACCACTCTACTGCACCTGGAGATACCCTCCAGGTCTGCATTGTTAACTTGCGTCTCAGAAGCCTCTGGCAAACGTCTCTGGTGAAGACGTGCGAAACTCACTCTGCAGGCAGTGTGGAACTGTGAGGGACTGAGGGTGAGCTCAACTCTCAGCAGTAAGATGATTTTGGACAAGGCGTTCAGCTACCTTCTCACATATGGAACTTAGTATGTAGCACCAGTCTACCCCAGGAATTACTGGGAAATCGCTGGATTGAGCTTGGTGGCACTAGTCTTGTGTGCCGGGAGATTCCAGTTACCTCTCCCAACACTTCGGTGAAGCAGCGAGCCTAGGCCTTTTGGAAGCGAAAGGTAGCTGCAGGCAGGAGGTAGGGTTACAGGCCATAAGCTCAACTCTCAGAAGTGGGTATGCAGGGGAGGCAGATGTCTGCTACCCACTCCGACATGCGAGGGGGAACCTAGCTACACTCTGATGAAGAAGGACGTTGGAAATCGCTGTATTCAACTCAGATACACGTGGGTTCAGGCACAACGATTCCACATGCTTTTCTCACAACCTTTCCCTGCCACTAACATGAGGACGTTAGCAGCTCCTTCTACAGTCAAGCAGGATGCGGGAGGGTTGTGCCCTGTCCTTAGCTCTCACAGGGAAGCATGCCTTGAAGCCAGCTGTCAACTAGCTGCATACTTATGGCAGGGTGAAGGTAGCAGTATTCTGAGACAGGAGGTTCCCAGATTACCACTCTACTGCACCTGGAGATACCCTCCAGGTCTGCATTGTTAACTTGCGTCTCAGAAGCCTCTGGCAAACGTCTCTGGTGAAGACGTCCGAAACTCACTCTGAAGGCAGTGTGGAACTGTGAGGGACTGAGGGTGAGCTCAACTCTCAGAAGTAAGATGTTTTTGGACAAGGCGTTCAACTACCTACTCACGTATGGAACTTAGTATGTCACACCAGTCTTCCACAGGAATTACTAGGAAATCGCTGGATTGAGCTTGGAGGCACTCTTCTTGTGTGCCGGGAGACTCCAATTACCTCTCCCAACACTTCCGTCAAACAGCGAACCTAGGCCTTTTAGAAATGAAAGGAACCAGCAGGCTGGATGGGGAGGTACAGGCCTTAAGCTCAACTCTCAGAAGTGTGTATGCAGGGGAGACAGATGTCTGCTACCCACTCTGACATGGGAGTTGGAAACTAGCTACACTCTGATTGAAGAAGGCCATTGGATATCGCTGTATTCAACTCAGATACACGGGAGTTCAGGCCCAATGCTTACACATGCTTTCTCCAAAACCTCTCTCAGCCACTAAATTTAGGATGTTAGCAGCTACGCCTACAGTCAGGCAGGATGCGTGAGGGTTCTGCCCTGTCGTCAGCACTCCCAGGAAAGCATGCCTAGAAGCCAGCTCTCAACTAGCTGCATTCTTATGGCAGTGTGAAGGTAGCAGTATTCTGAGTCAGGAGTTTCCAAGATTACCACTCTACTGCACCTGGAGATACCCTCCAGGTCTGCATTGTTAACTTGCGTCTCAGAAGCCTGTGGCAAACGTCTCTGGTGAAGACCTGCGAAACTCACTCTGCAGGCAGTGTGGAACTGTGAGGGACTGAGGGTGAGCTCAACTTTCAGAAGTAAGATGCTTTTGGACAAGGCGTTCACCTTCCTTCTCACTTATGGAACTTAGTATGTAGCACCAGTCTACCACAGGAATTACTAGGAAATCGCTGGATTCAGCTTGGAGGCACTAGTCTTGTTTGCCGGGAGATTCCAATTACCTCTCCCAACACTTCCGTCAAACAGCGAGGCTAGGCCTTTTAGAAGTGAAAGGAACCAGCAGGCTGGATGGGGAGGTACAGGCCTTAAGCTCAACTCTCAGAAGTGTGTATGCAGGGGAGACAGATGTCTGTTACCCACTCTGACATGGGAGTTGGAAACTAGCTACACTCTGATTGAAGAAGGCCATTGGAAATCGCTGTATTCAACTCAGATACACGGGAGTTCAGGCCCAATGCTTAAACATGCTTTTCCCGCAACCTCTCTCAGCCACTAACATTAGGATGTTAGCAGCTGCGCCTACAGTCAGGCAGGATGCGGGAGGGTTCTGCCCTGTCCTCAGCACTCCCAGGGAAGCATGCCTAGAAGCCAGCTCTCAACTAGCTGCATTCTTATGACAGTGTGAAGGTAGCAGTATCTGAGTAAGGAGGTTCCCAGATTACCACTCTACTGCACCTGGAGATACCCTCCAGGTCTGCATTGTTAACTTGCGTCTCAGAAGCCTCTGGCAAACGTCTCTGGTGAAGACCTGCGAAACTCACTCTGCAGGCAGTGTGGAACTGTGAGGGACTGAGGGTGAGCTGAACTCTCAGAAGTAAGATGCTTTTGGACAAGGCGTTCAGCTACATTCTCACGTATGGAACTTAGTATGTAGCACCAGTCTACCACACGAATTACTAGGAAATCGCTGGATTCAGCTTGGAGGCACTAGTCTTGTTTGCCGGGAGATTCCAATTACCTCTCCCAACACTTCCGTCAAACAGCGAGGCTAGGCCTTTTAGAAGTGAAAGGAACCAGCAGGCTGGATGGGGAGGTACAGGCCTTAAGCTCAACTCTCAGAAGTGTGTATGCAGGGGAGACAGATGTCTGTTACCCACTCTGACATGGGAGTTGGAAACTAGCTACACTCTGATTGAAGAAGGCCATTGGAAATCGCTGTATTCAACTCAGATACACGGGAGTTCAGGCCCAATGCTTACACACGCTTTTCCCACAAACTATCCCAGCCACTAACAGAAAGAGGTTAGCAGGTAAGTCTACAGTCAGGCAGGATGCGGGAGGGTCCTCCCCTGTCCTCAGCTCTCACAGGGAAGCATGCCTAGAAGCCAGCTCTCAACTAGCTGCATTCTTATGACAGTGTGAAGGTAGCAGTATTCTGAGTAAGGAGGTTCCCAGATTACCACTCTACTGCACCTGGAGATACCCTCCAGGTCTGCATTGTTAACTTGCGTCTCAGAAGCCTGTGGCAAACGTCTCTGGTGAAGACGTGTGAAACTCACTCTGCAGGCAGTGTGGAACTGTGAGGAACTGAGGCGGAGCTCAACTCTCAGCAGTAAGATGATTGTGGACAAGGCGTTCAGCTATCTTCTCACATATGGAACTTAGTATGTAGCACCAGTCTACCCCAGGAATTACTGGGAAATCGCTGGATTGAGCTTGGAGGCACTAGTCTTGTGTGCCGGGAGATTCCAGTTACCTCTCCCAACACTTCGGTGAAGCAGCGAGCCTAGGCCTTTTGGAAGCGAAAGGTAGCTGCAGGCAGGAGGTAGGGTTACAGGCCATAAGCTCAACTCTCAGAAGTGGGTATGCAGGGGAGGCAGATGTCTGCTACCCACTCCAACATGCGAGGGGGAACCTAGCTACACTCTGATGAAGAAGGACTTTGGAAATCGCTGTATTCAACTCAGATACACGTGGGTTCAGGCACAACGATTCCACATGCTTTTCTCACAACCTTTCCCTGCCACTAACATGAGGACGTTAGCAGCTCCTTCTACAGTCAAGCAGGATGCGGGAGGGTTGTGCCCTGTCCTTAGCTCTCACAGGGAAGCATGCCTTGAAGCCAGCTGTCAACTAGCTGCATACTTATGGCAGGGTGAAGGTAGCAGTATTCTGAGACAGGAGGTTCCCAGATTACCACTCTACTGCACCTGGAGATACCCTCCAGGTCTGCATTGTTAACTTGCGTCTCAGAAGCCTCTGGCAAACGTCTCTGGTGAAGACGTCCGAAACTCACTCTGCAGGCAGTGTGGAACTGTGAGGGACTGAGGGTGAGCTCAACTCTCAGAAGTAAGATGTTTTTGGACAAGGCGTTCAACTACCTACTCACGTATGGAACTTAGTATGTAGCACCAGTCTACCCCAGGAATTACTAGGAAATCGCTTGATTGAGCTTGGAGGCACTCGTCTTGTGTGCCGGGAGATTCAAGTTACCTCTCCCAACACTTGCGTCAAGCAGCAAACCTAGGCATTTTGGAAGCGAAAGGTAGCGGCAGGCAGGATGTTGGGTTACAGGCCATAAGCTCAACTCTCAGAAGTGTGTATGCATGGGTGGCAGATGTCTGCTACCCACTCGGACATGGGAGTTGGAACCTAGCTACACTCCTATTGAAGAAGGACTTTGGAAATCGCTGTATTCAACTCAGATACACGGGAGTTCAGGCCCAATGCTTACACATGCTTTTCCCACAAACTATCCCAGCCACTAACAAAAAGAGGTTAGCAGGTAAGTCTACAGTCAGGCAGGATGCGGGAGGGTCCTGCCCTGTCCTCAGCTCTCACAGGGAAGCATGCCTTGAAGCCAGCTCTCAACTAGCTGCATTCTTAAGACAGTGTGAAGGTAGCAGTATTCTGAGTAAGGTGGTTCCGAGATTACCACTCTACTGCACCTGGAGATACCCTCCAGGTCTGCATTGTTAACTTGCGTCTCAGAAGCCTCTGGCAAACGTCTCTGGTGAAGACCTGCGAAACTCACTCTGCAGGCAGTGTGGAACTGTGAGTGACTGAGGGTGAGCTCAACTCTCAGAAGTAAGATGCTTTTGGACAAGGCGTTCAGCTACATTCTCACGTATGGAACTTAGTATGTAGCACCAGTCTACCACACGAATTACTAGGCAATCGCTGGAATGAGCTTGGAGGCACTAGTCTTGTTTGCCGGGAGATTCCAATTACCTCTCCCAACACTTCCGTCAAACAGCGAGGCTAGGCCTTTTAGAAGTGAAAGGAACCAGCAGGCTGGATGGGGAGGTACAGGCCTTAAGCTCAACTCTCAGAAGTGTGTATGCAGGGGAGACAGATGTCTGTTACCCACTCTGACATGGGAGTTGGAAACTAGCTACACTCTGATTGAAGAAGGCCATTGGAAATCGCTGTATTCAACTCAGATACACGGGAGTTCAGGCCCAATGCTTACACACGCTTTTCCCACAAACTATCCCAGCCACTAACAGAAAGAGGTTAGCAGGTAAGTCTACAGTCAGGCAGGATGCGGGAGGGTCCTCCCCTGTCCTCAGCTCTCACAGGGAAGCATGCCTAGAAGCCAGCTCTCAACTAGCTGCATTCTTATGACAGTGTGAAGGTAGCAGTATTCTGAGTAAGGAGGTTCCCAGATTACCACTCTACTGCACCTGGAGATACCCTCCAGGTCTGCATTGTTAACTTGCGTCTCAGAAGCCTGTGGCAAACGTCTCTGGTGAAGACGTGTGAAACTCACTCTGCAGGCAGTGTGGAACTGTGAGGAACTGAGGCGGAGCTCAACTCTCAGCAGTAAGATGATTGTGGACAAGGCGTTCAGCTATCTTCTCACATATGGAACTTAGTATGTAGCACCAGTCTACCCCAGGAATTACTGGGAAATCGCTGGATTGAGCTTGGAGGCACTAGTCTTGTGTGCCGGGAGATTCCAGTTACCTCTCCCAACACTTCGGTGAAGCAGCGAGCCTAGGCCTTTTGGAAGCGAAAGGTAGCTGCAGGCAGGAGGTAGGGTTACAGGCCATAAGCTCAACTCTCAGAAGTGGGTATGCAGGGGAGGCAGATGTCTGCTACCCACTCCGACATGCGAGGGGGAACCTAGCTACACTCTGATGAAGAAGGACTTTGGAAATCGCTGTATTCAACTCAGATACACGTGGGTTCAGGCACAACGATTCCACATGCTTTTCTCACAACCTTTCCCTGCCACTAACATGAGGACGTTAGCAGCTCCTTCTACAGTCAAGCAGGATGCGGGAGGGTTGTGCCCTGTCCTTAGCTCTCACAGGGAAGCATGCCTTGAAGCCAGCTGTCAACTAGCTGCATACTTATGGCAGGGTGAAGGTAGCAGTATTCTGAGACAGGAGGTTCCCAGATTACCACTCTACTGCACCTGGAGATACCCTCCAGGTCTGCATTGTTAACTTGCGTCTCAGAAGCCTCTGGCAAACGTCTCTGGTGAAGACGTCCGAAACTCACTCTGCAGGCAGTGTGGAACTGTGAGGGACTGAGGGTGAGCTCAACTCTCAGAAGTAAGATGTTTTTGGACAAGGCGTTCAACTACCTACTCACGTATGGAACTTAGTATGTAGCACCAGTCTACCCCAGGAATTACTAGGAAATCGCTTCATTGAGCTTGGAGGCACTCGTCTTGTGTGCCGGGAGATTCAAGTTACCTCTCCCAACACTTGCGTCAAGCAGCAAACCTAGGCATTTTGGAAGCGAAAGGTAGCGGCAGGCAGGATGTTGGGTTACAGGCCATAAGCTCAACTCTCAGAAGTGTGTATGCATGGGTGGCAGATGTCTGCTACCCACTCGGACATGGGAGTTGGAACCTAGCTACACTCCTATTGAAGAAGGACTTTGGAAATCCCTGTATTCAACTCAGATACACGGGAGTTCAGGCCCAATGCTTACACATGCTTTTCCCACAAACTATCCCAGCCACTAACAAAAAGAGGTTAGCAGGTAAGTCTACAGTCAGGCAGGATGCGGGAGGGTCCTGCCCTGTCCTCAGCTCTCACAGGGAAGTATGCCTTGAAGCCAGCTCTCAACTAGCTGCATTCTTAAGACAGTGTGAAGGTAGCAGTATTCTGAGTAAGGTGGTTCCGAGATTACCACTCTACTGCACCTGGAGATACCCTCCAGGTCTGCATTGTTAACTTGCGTCTCAGAAGCCTCTGGCAAACGTCTCTGGTGAAGACCTGCGAAACTCACTCTGCAGGCAGTGTGGAACTGTGAGTGACTGAGGGTGAGCTCAACTCTCAGAAGTAAGATGCTTTTGGACAAGGCGTTCAGCTACATTCTCACGTATGGAACTTAGTATGTAGCACCAGTCTACCACACGAATTACTAGGCAATCGCTGGAATGAGCTTGGAGGCACTAGTCTTGTTTGCCGGGAGATTCCAATTACCTCTCCCAACACTTCCGTCAAACAGCGAGGCTAGGCCTTTTAGAAGTGAAAGGAACCAGCAGGCTGGATGGGGAGGTACAGGCCTTAAGCTCAACTCTCAGAAGTGTGTATGCAGGGGAGACAGATGTCTGTTACCCACTCTGACATGGGAGTTGGAAACTAGCTACACTCTGATTGAAGAAGGCCATTGGAAATCGCTGTATTCAACTCAGATACACGGGAGTTCAGGCCCAATGCTTACACACGCTTTTCCCACAAACTATCCCAGCCACTAACAGAAAGAGGTTAGCAGGTAAGTCTACAGTCAGGCAGGATGCGGGAGGGTCCTCCCCTGTCCTCAGCTCTCACAGGGAAGCATGCCTAGAAGCCAGCTCTCAACTAGCTGCATTCTTAAGACAGTGTGAAGGTAGCAGTATTCTGAGTAAGGTGGTTCCGAGATTACCACTCTACTGCACCTGGAGATACCCTCCAGGTCTGCATTGTTAACTTGCGTCTCAGAAGCCTCTGGCAAACGTCTCTGGTGAAGACCTGCGAAACTCACTCTGCAGGCAGTGTGGAACTGTGAGTGACTGAGGGTGAGCTCAACTCTCAGAAGTAAGATGCTTTTGGACAAGGCGTTCAGCTACATTCTCACGTATGGAACTTAGTATGTAGCACCAGTCTACCACACGAATTACTAGGCAATCGCTGGAATGAGCTTGGAGGCACTAGTCTTGTTTGCCGGGAGATTCCAATTACCTCTCCCAACACTTCCGTCAAACAGCGAGGCTAGGCCTTTTAGAAGTGAAAGGAACCAGCAGGCTGGATGGGGAGGTACAGGCCTTAAGCTCAACTCTCAGAAGTGTGTATGCAGGGGAGACAGATGTCTGTTACCCACTCTGACATGGGAGTTGGAAACTAGCTACACTCTGATTGAAGAAGGCCATTGGAAATCGCTGTATTCAACTCAGATACACGGGAGTTCAGGCCCAATGCTTACACACGCTTTTCCCACAAACTATCCCAGCCACTAACAGAAAGAGGTTAGCAGGTAAGTCTACAGTCAGGCAGGATGCGGGAGGGTCCTCCCCTGTCCTCAGCTCTCACAGGGAAGCATGCCTAGAAGCCAGCTCTCAACTAGCTGCATTCTTATGACAGTGTGAAGGTAGCAGTATTCTGAGTAAGGAGGTTCCCAGATTACCACTCTACTGCACCTGGAGATACCCTCCAGGTCTGCATTGTTAACTTGCGTCTCAGAAGCCTCTGGCAAACGTCTCTGGTGAAGACGTGCGAAACTCACTCTGCAGGCAGTGTGGAACTGTGAGGGACTGAGGGTGAGCTCAACTCTCAGCAGTAAGATGATTTTGGACAAGGCGTTCAGCTACCTTCTCACATATGGAACTTAGTATGTAGCACCAGTCTACCCCAGGAATTACTGGGAAATCGCTGGATTGAGCTTGGTGGCACTAGTCTTGTGTGCCGGGAGATTCCAGTTACCTCTCCCAACACTTCGGTGAAGCAGCGAGCCTAGGCCTTTTGGAAGCGAAAGGTAGCTGCAGGCAGGAGGTAGGGTTACAGGCCATAAGTTCAACTCTCAGAAGTGGGTATGCAGGGGAGGCAGATGTCTGCTACCCACTCCGACATGCGAGGGGGAACCTAGCTACACTCTGATGAAGAAGGACGTTGGAAATCGCTGTATTCAACTCCGATACACGTGGGTTCAGGCACAACGATTCCACATGCTTTTCTCACAACCTTTCCCTGCCACTAACATGAGGACGTTAGCAGCTCCTTCTACAGTCAAGCAGGATGCGGGAGGGTTGTGCCCTGTCCTTAGCTCTCACAGGGAAGCATGCCTTGAAGCCAGCTGTCAACTAGCTGCATACTTATGGCAGGGTGAAGGTAGCAGTATTCTGAGACAGGAGGTTCCCAGATTACCACTCTACTGCACCTGGAGATACCCTCCAGGTCTGCATTGTTAACTTGCGTCTCAGAAGCCTCTGGCAAACGTCTCTGGTGAAGACGTCCGAAACTCACTCTGAAGGCAGTGTGGAACTGTGAGGGACTGAGGGTGAGCTCAACTCTCAGAAGTAAGATGTTTTTGGACAAGGCGTTCAACTACCTACTCACGTATGGAACTTAGTATGTCACACCAGTCTTCCACAGGAATTACTAGGAAATCGCTGGATTGAGCTTGGAGGCACTCTTCTTGTGTGCCGGGAGACTCCAATTACCTCTCCCAACACTTCCGTCAAACAGCGAACCTAGGCCTTTTAGAAATGAAAGGAACCAGCAGGCTGGATGGGGAGGTACAGGCCTTAAGCTCAACTCTCAGAAGTGTGTATGCAGGGGAGACAGATGTCTGCTACCCACTCTGACATGGGAGTTGGAAACTAGCTACACTCTGATTGAAGAAGGCCATTGGATATCGCTGTATTCAACTCAGATACACAGGAGTTCAGGCCCAATGCTTACACATGCTTTCTCCAAAACCTCTCTCAGCCACTAAATTTAGGATGTTAGCAGCTACGCCTACAGTCAGGCAGGATGCGTGAGGGTTCTGCCCTGTCCTCAGCACTCCCAGGAAAGCATGCCTAGAAGCCAGCTCCAACTAGCTGCATTCTTATGGCAGTGTGAAGGTAGCAGTATTCTGAGACAGGAGGTTCCCAGATTACCACTCTACTGCACCTGGAGATACCCTCCATGTCTGCATTGTTAACTTGCGTCTCAGAAGCCTCTGGCAAACGTCTCTGGTGAAGACCTGCGAAACTCACTCTGCAGGCAGTGTGGAACTGTGAGGGACTGAGGGTGAGCTCAACTTTCAGAAGTAAGATGCTTTTGGACAAGGCGTTCACCTTCCTTCTCACTTATGGAACTTAGTATGTAGCACCAGTCTACCACAGGAATTACTAGGAAATCGCTGGATTCAGCTTGGAGGCACTAGTCTTGTTTGCCGGGAGATTCCAATTACCTCTCCCAACACTTCCGTCAAACAGCGAGGCTAGGCCTTTTAGAAGTGAAAGGAACCAGCAGGCTGGATGGGGAGGTACAGGCCTTAAGCTCAACTCTCAGAAGTGTGTATGCAGGGGAGACAGATGTCTGTTACCCACTCTGACATGGGAGTTGGAAACTAGCTACACTCTGATTGAAGAAGGCCATTGGAAATCGCTGTATTCAACTCAGATACACAGGAGTTCAGGCCCAATGCTTAAACATGCTTTTCCCGCAACCTCTCTCAGCCACTAACATTAGGATGTTAGCAGCTGCGCCTACAGTCAGGCAGGATGCGGGAGGGTTCTGCCCTGTCCTCAGCACTCCCAGGGAAGCATGCCTAGAAGCCAGCTCTCAACTAGCTGCATTCTTATGACAGTGTGAAGGTAGCAGTATTCTGACTAAGGTGGTTCCGAGATTACCACTCTACTGCACCTGGAGATACCCTCCAGGTCTGCATTGTTAACTTGCGTCTCAGAAGCCTGTGGCAAACGTCTCTGGTGAAGACGTGTGAAACTCACTCTGCAGGCAGTGTGGAACTGTGAGGAACTGAGGCGGAGCTCAACTCTCAGCAGTAAGATGATTGTGGACAAGGCGTTCAGCTATCTTCTCACATATGGAACTTAGTATGTAGCACCAGTCTACCCCAGGAATTACTGGGAAATCGCTGGATTGAGCTTGGAGGCACTAGTCTTGTGTGCCGGGAGATTCCAGTTACCTCTCCCAACACTTCGGTGAAGCAGTGAGCCTAGGCCTTTTGGAAGCGAAAGGTAGCTGCAGGCAGGAGGTAGGGTTACAGGCCATAAGCTCAACTCTCAGAAGTGGGTATGCAGGGGAGGCAGATGTCTGCTACCCACTCCGACATGCGAGGGGGAACCTAGCTACACTCTGATGAAGAAGGACTTTGGAAATCGCTGTATTCAACTCAGATACACGTGGGTTCAGGCACAACGATTCCACATGCTTTTCTCACAACCTTTCCCTGCCACTAACATGAGGACGTTAGCAGCTCCTTCTACAGTCAAGCAGGATGCGGGAGGGTTGTGCCCTGTCCTTAGCTCTCACAGGGAAGCATGCCTTGAAGCCAGCTGTCAACTAGCTGCATACTTATGGCAGGGTGAAGGTAGCAGTATTCTGAGACAGGAGGTTCCCAGATTACCACTCTACTGCACCTGGAGATACCCTCCAGGTCTGCATTGTTAACTTGCGTCTCAGAAGCCTCTGGCAAACGTCTCTGGTGAAGACGTCCGAAACTCACTCTGCAGGCAGTGTGGAACTGTGAGGGACTGAGGGTGAGCTCAACTCTCAGAAGTAAGATGTTTTTGGACAAGGCGTTCAACTACCTACTCACGTATGGAACTTAGTATGTAGCACCAGTCTACCCCAGGAATTACTAGGAAATCGCTTGATTGAGCTTGGAGGCACTCGTCTTGTGTGCCGGGAGATTCAAGTTACCTCTCCCAACACTTGCGTCAAGCAGCAAACCTAGGCATTTTGGAAGCGAAAGGTAGCGGCAGGCAGGATGTTGGGTTACAGGCCATAAGCTCAACTCTCAGAAGTGTGTATGCATGGGTGGCAGATGTCTGCTACCCACTCGGACATGGGAGTTGGAACCTAGCTACACTCCTATTGAAGAAGGACTTTGGAAATCGCTGTATTCAACTCAGATACACGGGAGTTCAGGCCCAATGCTTACACATGCTTTTCCCACAAACTATCCCAGCCACTAACAAAAAGAGGTTAGCAGGTAAGTCTACAGTCAGGCAGGATGCGGGAGGGTCCTGCCCTGTCCTCAGCTCTCACAGGGAAGTATGCCTTGAAGCCAGCTCTCAACTAGCTGCATTCTTAAGACAGTGTGAAGGTAGCAGTATTCTGAGTAAGGTGGTTCCGAGATTACCACTCTACTGCACCTGGAGATACCCTCCAGGTCTGCATTGTTAACTTGCGTCTCAGAAGCCTCTGGCAAACGTCTCTGGTGAAGACCTGCGAAACTCACTCTGCAGGCAGTGTGGAACTGTGAGTGACTGAGGGTGAGCTCAACTCTCAGAAGTAAGATGCTTTTGGACAAGGCGTTCAGCTACATTCTCACGTATGGAACTTAGTATGTAGCACCAGTCTACCACACGAATTACTAGGCAATCGCTGGAATGAGCTTGGAGGCACTAGTCTTGTTTGCCGGGAGATTCCAATTACCTCTCCCAACACTTCCGTCAAACAGCGAGGCTAGGCCTTTTAGAAGTGAAAGGAACCAGCAGGCTGGATGGGGAGGTACAGGCCTTAAGCTCAACTCTCAGAAGTGTGTATGCAGGGGAGACAGATGTCTGTTACCCACTCTGACATGGGAGTTGGAAACTAGCTACACTCTGATTGAAGAAGGCCATTGGAAATCGCTGTATTCAACTCAGATACACGGGAGTTCAGGCCCAATGCTTACACACGCTTTTCCCACAAACTATCCCAGCCACTAACAGAAAGAGGTTAGCAGGTAAGTCTACAGTCAGGCAGGATGCGGGAGGGTCCTCCCCTGTCCTCAGCTCTCACAGGGAAGCATGCCTAGAAGCCAGCTCTCAACTAGCTGCATTCTTATGACAGTGTGAAGGTAGCAGTATTCTGAGTAAGGAGGTTCCCAGATTACCACTCTACTGCACCTGGAGATACCCTCCAGGTCTGCATTGTTAACTTGCGTCTCAGAAGCCTCTGGCAAACGTCTCTGGTGAAGACGTGCGAAACTCACTCTGCAGGCAGTGTGGAACTGTGAGGGACTGAGGGTGAGCTCAACTCTCAGCAGTAAGATGATTTTGGACAAGGCGTTCAGCTACCTTCTCACATATGGAACTTAGTATGTAGCACCAGTCTACCCCAGGAATTACTGGGAAATCGCTGGATTGAGCTTGGTGGCACTAGTCTTGTGTGCCGGGAGATTCCAGTTACCTCTCCCAACACTTCGGTGAAGCAGCGAGCCTAGGCCTTTTGGAAGCGAAAGGTAGCTGCAGGCAGGAGGTAGGGTTACAGGCCATAAGTTCAACTCTCAGAAGTGGGTATGCAGGGGAGGCAGATGTCTGCTACCCACTCCGACATGCGAGGGGGAACCTAGCTACAATCTGATGAAGAAGGACGTTGGAAATCGCTGTATTCAACTCAGATACACGTGGGTTCAGGCACAACGATTCCACATGCTTTTCTCACAACCTTTCCCTGCCACTAACATGAGGACGTTAGCAGCTCCTTCTACAGTCAAGCAGGATGCGGGAGGGTTGTGCCCTGTCCTTAGCTCTCACAGGGAAGCATGCCTTGAAGCCAGCTGTCAACTAGCTGCATACTTATGGCAGGGTGAAGGTAGCAGTATTCTGAGACAGGAGGTTCCCAGATTACCACTCTACTGCACCTGGAGATACCCTCCAGGTCTGCATTGTTAACTTGCGTCTCAGAAGCCTCTGGCAAACGTCTCTGGTGAAGACGTCCGAAACTCACTCTGAAGGCAGTGTGGAACTGTGAGGGACTGAGGGTGAGCTCAACTCTCTGAAGTAAGATGTTTTTGGACAAGGCGTTCAACTACCTACTCACGTATGGAACTTAGTATGTCACACCAGTCTTCCACAGGAATTACTAGGAAATCGCTGGATTGAGCTTGGAGGCACTCTTCTTGTGTGCCGGGAGACTCCAATTACCTCTCCCAACACTTCCGTCAAACAGCGAACCTAGGCCTTTTAGAAATGAAAGGAACCAGCAGGCTGGATGGGGAGGTACAGGCCTTAAGCTCAACTCTCAGAAGTGTGTATGCAGGGGAGACAGATGTCTGCTACCCACTCTGACATGGGAGTTGGAAACTAGCTACACTCTGATTGAAGAAGGCCATTGGATATCGCTGTATTCAACTCAGATACACAGGAGTTCAGGCCCAATGCTTACACATGCTTTCTCCAAAACCTCTCTCAGCCACTAAATTTAGGATGTTAGCAGCTACGCCTACAGTCAGGCAGGATGCGTGAGGGTTCTGCCCTGTCCTCAGCACTCCCAGGAAAGCATGCCTAGAAGCCAGCTCCAACTAGCTGCATTCTTATGGCAGTGTGAAGGTAGCAGTATTCTGAGACAGGAGGTTCCCAGATTACCACTCTACTGCACCTGGAGATACCCTCCAGGTCTGCATTGTTAACTTGCGTCTCAGAAGCCTCTGGCAAACGTCTCTGGTGAAGACCTGCGAAACTCACTCTGCAGGCAGTGTGGAACTGTGAGGGACTGAGGGTGAGCTCAACTTTCAGAAGTAAGATGCTTTTGGACAAGGCGTTCACCTTCCTTCTCACTTATGGAACTTAGTATGTAGCACCAGTCTACCACAGGAATTACTAGGAAATCGCTGGATTCAGCTTGGAGGCACTAGTCTTGTTTGCCGGGAGATTCCAATTACCTCTCCCAACACTTCCGTCAAACAGCGAGGCTAGGCCTTTTAGAAGTGAAAGGAACCAGCAGGCTGGATGGGGAGGTACAGGCCTTAAGCTCAACTCTCAGAAGTGTGTATGCAGGGGAGACAGATGTCTGTTACCCACTCTGACATGGGAGTTGGAAACTAGCTACACTCTGATTGAAGAAGGCCATTGGAAATCGCTGTATTCAACTCAGATACACAGGAGTTCAGGCCCAATGCTTAAACATGCTTTTCCCGCAACCTCTCTCAGCCACTAACATTAGGATGTTAGCAGCTGCGCCTACAGTCAGGCAGGATGCGGGAGGGTTCTGCCCTGTCCTCAGCACTCCCAGGGAAGCATGCCTAGAAGCCAGCTCTCAACTAGCTGCATTCTTATGACAGTGTGAAGGTAGCAGTATTCTGACTAAGGTGGTTCCGAGATTACCACTCTACTGCACCTGGAGATACCCTCCAGGTCTGCATTGTTAACTTGCGTCTCAGAAGCCTGTGGCAAACGTCTCTGGTGAAGACGTGTGAAACTCACTCTGCAGGCAGTGTGGAACTGTGAGGAACTGAGGCGGAGCTCAACTCTCAGCAGTAAGATGATTGTGGACAAGGCGTTCAGCTATCTTCTCACGTATGGAACTTAGTATGTAGCACCAGTCTACCCCAGGAATTACTGGGAAATCGCTGGATTGAGCTTGGAGGCACTAGTCTTGTGTGCCGGGAGATTCCAGTTACCTCTCCCAACACTTCGGTGAAGCAGCGAGCCTAGGCCTTTTGGAAGCGAAAGGTAGCTGCAGGCAGGAGGTAGGGTTACAGGCCATAAGCTCAACTCTCAGAAGTGGGTATGCAGGGGAGGCAGATGTCTGCTACCCACTCCGACATGCGAGGGGGAACCTAGCTACACTCTGATGAAGAAGGACTTTGGAAATCGCTGTATTCAACTCAGATACACGTGGGTTCAGGCACAACGATTCCACATGCTTTTCTCACAACCTTTCCCTGCCACTAACATGAGGACGTTAGCAGCTCCTTCTACAGTCAAGCAGGATGCGGGAGGGTTGTGCCCTGTCCTTAGCTCTCACAGGGAAGCATGCCTTGAAGCCAGCTGTCAACTAGCTGCATACTTATGGCAGGGTGAAGGTAGCAGTATTCTGAGACAGGAGGTTCCCAGATTACCACTCTACTGCACCTGGAGATACCCTCCAGGTCTGCATTGTTAACTTGCGTCTCAGAAGCCTCTGGCAAACGTCTCTGGTGAAGACGTCCGAAACTCACTCTGCAGGCAGTGTGGAACTGTGAGGGACTGAGGGTGAGCTCAACTCTCAGAAGTAAGATGTTTTTGGACAAGGCGTTCAACTACCTACTCACGTATGGAACTTAGTATGTAGCACCAGTCTACCCCAGGAATTACTAGGAAATCGCTTGATTGAGCTTGGAGGCACTCGTCTTGTGTGCCGGGAGATTCAAGTTACCTCTCCCAACACTTGCGTCAAGCAGCGAACCTAGGCATTTTGGAAGCGAAAGGTAGCGGCAGGCAGGATGTTGGGTTACAGGCCATAAGCTCAACTCTCAGAAGTGTGTATGCATGGGTGGCAGATGTCTGCTACCCACTCGGACATGGGAGTTGGAACCTAGCTACACTCCTATTGAAGAAGGACTTTGGAAATCGCTGTATTCAACTCAGATACACGGGAGTTCAGGCCCAATGCTTACACATGCTTTTCCCACAAACTATCCCAGCCACTAACAAAAAGAGGTTAGCAGGTAAGTCTACAGTCAGGCAGGATGCGGGAGGGTCCTGCCCTGTCCTCAGCTCTCACAGGGAAGCATGCCTTGAAGCCAGCTCTCAACTAGCTGCATTCTTATGACAGTGTGAAGGTAGCAGTATTCTGAGTAAGGTGGTTCCGAGATTACCACTCTACTGCACCTGGAGATACCCTCCAGGTCTGCATCGTTAACTTGCGTCTCAGAAGCCTCTGGCAAACGTCTCTGGTGAAGACCTGCGAAACTCACTCTGCAGGCAGTGTGGAACTGTGAGGGACTGAGGGTGAGCTCAACTCTCAGAAGTAAGATGCTTTTGGACAAGGCGTTCAGCTACATTCTCACGTATGGAACTTAGTATGTAGCACCAGTCTACCACACGAATTACTAGGCAATCGCTGGAATGAGCTTGGAGGCACTAGTCTTGTTTGCCGGGAGATTCCAATTACCTCTCCCAACACTTCCGTCAAACAGCGAGGCTAGGCCTTTTAGAAGTGAAAGGAACCAGCAGGCTGGATGGGGAGGTACAGGCCTTAAGCTCAACTCTCAGAAGTGTGTATGCAGGGGAGACAGATGTCTGTTACCCACTCTGACATGGGAGTTGGAAACTAGCTACACTCTGATTGAAGAAGGCCATTGGAAATCGCTGTATTCAACTCAGATACACAGGAGTTCAGGCCCAATGCTTAAACATGCTTTTCCCGCAACCTCTCTCAGCCACTAACATTAGGATGTTAGCAGCTGCGCCTACAGTCAGGCAGGATGCGGGAGGGTTCTGCCCTGTCCTCAGCACTCCCAGGGAAGCATGCCTAGAAGCCAGCTCTCAACTAGCTGCATTCTTATGACAGTGTGAAGGTAGCAGTATTCTGACTAAGGTGGTTCCGAGATTACCACTCTACTGCACCTGGAGATACCCTCCAGGTCTGCATTGTTAACTTGCGTCTCAGAAGCCTGTGGCAAACGTCTCTGGTGAAGACGTGTGAAACTCACTCTGCAGGCAGTGTGGAACTGTGAGGAACTGAGGCGGAGCTCAACTCTCAGCAGTAAGATGATTGTGGACAAGGCGTTCAGCTATCTTCTCACGTATGGAACTTAGTATGTAGCACCAGTCTACCCCAGGAATTACTGGGAAATCGCTGGATTGAGCTTGGAGGCACTAGTCTTGTGTGCCGGGAGATTCCAGTTACCTCTCCCAACACTTCGGTGAAGCAGCGAGCCTAGGCCTTTTGGAAGCGAAAGGTAGCTGCAGGCAGGAGGTAGGGTTACAGGCCATAAGCTCAACTCTCAGAAGTGGGTATGCAGGGGAGGCAGATGTCTGCTACCCACTCCGACATGCGAGGGGGAACCTAGCTACACTCTGATGAAGAAGGACTTTGGAAATCGCTGTATTCAACTCAGATACACGTGGGTTCAGGCACAACGATTCCACATGCTTTTCTCACAACCTTTCCCTGCCACTAACATGAGGACGTTAGCAGCTCCTTCTACAGTCAAGCAGGATGCGGGAGGGTTGTGCCCTGTCCTTAGCTCTCACAGGGAAGCATGCCTTGCAGCCAGCTGTCAACTAGCTGCATACTTATGGCAGGGTGAAGGTAGCAGTATTCTGAGACAGGAGGTTCCCAGATTACCACTCTACTGCACCTGGAGATACCCTCCAGGTCTGCATTGTTAACTTGCGTCTCAGAAGCCTCTGGCAAACGTCTCTGGTGAAGACGTCCGAAACTCACTCTGCAGGCAGTGTGGAACTGTGAGGGACTGAGGGTGAGCTCAACTCTCAGAAGTAAGATGTTTTTGGACAAGGCGTTCAACTACCTACTCACGTATGGAACTTAGTATGTAGCACCAGTCTACCCCAGGAATTACTAGGAAATCGCTTGATTGAGCTTGGAGGCACTCGTCTTGTGTGCCGGGAGATTCAAGTTACCTCTCCCAACACTTGCGTCAAGCAGCGAACCTAGGCATTTTGGAAGCGAAAGGTAGCGGCAGGCAGGATGTTGGGTTACAGGCCATAAGCTCAACTCTCAGAAGTGTGTATGCATGGGTGGCAGATGTCTGCTACCCACTCGGACATGGGAGTTGGAACCTAGCTACACTCCTATTGAAGAAGGACTTTGGAAATCGCTGTATTCAACTCAGATACACGGGAGTTCAGGCCCAATGCTTACACATGCTTTTCCCACAAACTATCCCAGCCACTAACAAAAAGAGGTTAGCAGGTAAGTCTACAGTCAGGCAGGATGCGGGAGGGTCCTGCCCTGTCCTCAGCTCTCACAGGGAAGCATGCCTTGAAGCCAGCTCTCAACTAGCTGCATTCTTATGACAGTGTGAAGGTAGCAGTATTCTGAGTAAGGTGGTTCCGAGATTACCACTCTACTGCACCTGGAGATACCCTCCAGGTCTGCATCGTTAACTTGCGTCTCAGAAGCCTCTGGCAAACGTCTCTGCTGAAGACCTGCGAAACTCACTCTGCAGGCAGTGTGGAACTGTGAGGGACTGAGGGTGAGCTCAACTCTCAGAAGTAAGATGCTTTTGGACAAGGCGTTCAGCTACATTCTCACGTATGGAACTTAGTATGTAGCACCAGTCTACCACACGAATTACTAGGCAATCGCTGGAATGAGCTTGGAGGCACTAGTCTTGTTTGCCGGGAGATTCCAATTACCTCTCCCAACACTTCCGTCAAACAGCGAGGCTAGGCCTTTTAGAAGTGAAAGGAACCAGCAGGCTGGATGGGGAGGTACAGGCCTTAAGCTCAACTCTCAGAAGTGTGTATGCAGGGGAGACAGATGTCTGTTACCCACTCTGACATGGGAGTTGGAAACTAGCTACACTCTGATTGAAGAAGGCCATTGGAAATCGCTGTATTCAACTCAGATACACGGGAGTTCAGGCCCAATGCTTACACACGCTTTTCCCACAAACTATCCCAGCCACTAACAGAAAGAGGTTAGCAGGTAAGTCTACAGTCAGGCAGGATGCGGGAGGGTCCTCCCCTGTCCTCAGCTCTCACAGGGAAGCATGCCTAGAAGCCAGCTCTCAACTAGCTGCATTCTTATGACAGTGTGAAGGTAGCAGTATTCTGAGTAAGGAGGTTCCCAGATTACCACTCTACTGCACCTGGAGATACCCTCCAGGTCTGCATTGTTAACTTGCGTCTCAGAAGCCTCTGGCAAACGTCTCTGGTGAAGACCTGCGAAACTCACTCTGCAGGCAGTGTGGAACTGTGAGGGACTGAGGGTGAGCTCAACTCTCAGAAGTAAGATGCTTTTGGACAAGGCGTTCAGCTACATTCTCACGTATGGAACATAGTATGTAGCACCAGTCTACCACACGAATTACTAGGAAATCGCTGGATTCAGCTTGGAGGCACTAGTCTTGTTTGCCGGGAGATTCCAATTACCTCTCCCAACACTTCCGTCAAACAGCGAGGCTAGGCCTTTTAGAAGTGAAAGGAACCAGCAGGCTGGATGGGGAGGTACAGGCCTTAAGCTCAACTCTCAGAAGTGTGTATGCAGGGGAGACAGATGTCTGTTACCCACTCTGACATGGGAGTTGGAAACTAGCTACACTCTGATTGAAGAAGGCCATTGGAAATCGCTGTATTCAACTCAGATACACGGGAGTTCAGGCCCAATGCTTACACACGCTTTTCCCACAAACTATCCCAGCCACTAACAGAAAGAGGTTAGCAGGTAAGTCTACAGTCAGGCAGGATGCGGGAGGGTCCTCCCCTGTCCTCAGCTCTCACAGGGAAGCATGCCTAGAAGCCAGCTCTCAACTAGCTGCATTCTTATGACAGTGTGAAGGTAGCAGTATTCTGAGTAAGGAGGTTCCCAGATTACCACTCTACTGCACCTGGAGATACCCTCCAGGTCTGCATTGTTAACTTGCGTCTCAGAAGCCTGTGGCAAACGTCTCTGGTGAAGACGTGTGAAACTCACTCTGCAGGCAGTGTGGAACTGTGAGGAACTGAGGCGGAGCTCAACTCTCAGCAGTAAGATGATTGTGGACAAGGCGTTCAGCTATCTTCTCACATATGGAACTTAGTATGTAGCACCAGTCTACCCCAGGAATTACTGGGAAATCGCTGGATTGAGCTTGGAGGCACTAGTCTTGTGTGCCGGGAGATTCCAGTTACCTCTCCCAACACTTCGGTGAAGCAGCGAGCCTAGGCCTTTTGGAAGCGAAAGGTAGCTGCAGGCAGGAGGTAGGGTTACAGGCCATAAGCTCAACTCTCAGAAGTGGGTATGCAGGGGAGGCAGATGTCTGCTACCCACTCCAACATGCGAGGGGGAACCTAGCTACACTCTGATGAAGAAGGACTTTGGAAATCGCTGTATTCAACTCAGATACACGTGGGTTCAGGCACAACGATTCCACATGCTTTTCTCACAACCTTTCCCTGCCACTAACATGAGGACGTTAGCAGCTCCTTCTACAGTCAAGCAGGATGCGGGAGGGTTGTGCCCTGTCCTTAGCTCTCACAGGGAAGCATGCCTTGAAGCCAGCTGTCAACTAGCTGCATACTTATGGCAGGGTGAAGGTAGCAGTATTCTGAGACAGGAGGTTCCCAGATTACCACTCTACTGCACCTGGAGATACCCTCCAGGTCTGCATTGTTAACTTGCGTCTCAGAAGCCTCTGGCAAACGTCTCTGGTGAAGACGTCCGAAACTCACTCTGAAGGCAGTGTGGAACTGTGAGGGACTGAGGGTGAGCTCAACTCTCAGAAGTAAGATGTTTTTGGACAAGGCGTTCAACTACCTACTCACGTATGGAACTTAGTATGTAGCACCAGTCTACCCCAGGAATTACTAGGAAATCGCTTGATTGAGCTTGGAGGCACTCGTCTTGTGTGCCGGGAGATTCAAGTTACCTCTCCCAAAACTTGCGTCAAGCAGCGAACCTAGGCATTTTGGAAGCGAAAGGTAGCGGCAGGCAGGATGTTGGGTTACAGGCCATAAGCTCAACTCTCAGAAGTGTGTATGCATCGGTGGCAGATGTCCGCTACCCACTCGGACATGGGAGTTGGAACCTAGCTACACTCCTATTGAAGAAGGACTTTGGAAATCGCTGTATTCAACTCAGATACACGGGAGTTCAGGCCCAATGCTTACACATGCTTTTCCCACAAACTATCCCAGCCACTAACAAAAAGAGGTTAGCAGGTAAGTCTACAGTCAGGCAGGATGCGGGAGGGTCCTGCCCTGTCCTCAGCTCTCACAGGGAAGCATGCCTTGAAGCCAGCTCTCAACTAGCTGCATTCTTATGACAGTGTGAAGGTAGCAGTATTCTGAGTAAGGTGGTTCCGAGATTACCACTCTACTGCACCTGGAGATACCCTCCAGGTCTGCATTGTTAACTTGCGTCTCAGAAGCCTCTGGCAAACGTCTCTGGTGAAGACCTGCGAAACTCACTCTGCAGGCAGTGTGGAACTGTGAGGGACTGAGGGTGAGCTCAACTCTCAGAAGTAAGATGCTTTTGGACAAGGCGTTCAGCTACATTCTCACGTATGGAACTTAGTATGTAGCACCAGTCTACCACACGAATTACTAGGCAATCGCTGGAATGAGCTTGGAGGCACTAGTCTTGTTTGCCGGGAGATTCCAATTACCTCTCCCAACACTTCCGTCAAACAGCGAGGCTAGGCCTTTTAGAAGTGAAAGGAACCAGCAGGCTGGATGGGGAGGTACAGGCCTTAAGCTCAACTCTCAGAAGTGTGTATGCAGGGGAGACAGATGTCTGTTACCCACTCTGACATGGGAGTTGGAAACTAGCTACACTCTGATTGAAGAAGGCCATTGGAAATCGCTGTATTCAACTCAGATACACGGGAGTTCAGGCCCAATGCTTACACACGCTTTTCCCACAAACTATCCCAGCCACTAACAGAAAGAGGTTAGCAGGTAAGTCTACAGTCAGGCAGGATGCGGGAGGGTCCTCCCCTGTCCTCAGCTCTCACAGGGAAGCATGCCTAGAAGCCAGCTCTCAACTAGCTGCATTCTTATGACAGTGTGAAGGTAGCAGTATTCTGAGTAAGGAGGTTCCCAGATTACCACTCTACTGCACCTGGAGATACCCTCCAGGTCTGCATTGTTAACTTGCGTCTCAGAAGCCTCTGGCAAACGTCTCTGGTGAAGACGTGCGAAACTCACTCTGCAGGCAGTGTGGAACTGTGAGGGACTGAGGGTGAGCTCAACTCTCAGCAGTAAGATGATTTTGGACAAGGCGTTCAGCTACCTTCTCACATATGGAACTTAGTATGTAGCACCAGTCTACCCCAGGAATTACTGGGAAATCGCTGGATTGAGCTTGGTGGCACTAGTCTTGTGTGCCGGGAGATTCCAGTTACCTCTCCCAACACTTCGGTGAAGCAGCGAGCCTAGGCCTTTTGGAAGCGAAAGGTAGCTGCAGGCAGGAGGTAGGGTTACAGGCCATAAGCTCAACTCTCAGAAGTGGGTATGCAGGGGAGGCAGATGTCTGCTACCCACTCCGACATGCGAGGGGGAACCTAGCTACACTCTGATGAAGAAGGACGTTGGAAATCGCTGTATTCAACTCAGATACACGTGGGTTCAGGCACAACGATTCCACATGCTTTTCTCACAACCTTTCCCTGCCACTAACATGAGGACGTTAGCAGCTCCTTCTACAGTCAAGCAGGATGCGGGAGGGTTGTGCCCTGTCCTTAGCTCTCACAGGGAAGCATGCCTTGAAGCCAGCTGTCAACTAGCTGCATACTTATGGCAGGGTGAAGGTAGCAGTATTCTGAGACAGGAGGTTCCCAGATTACCACTCTACTGCACCTGGAGATACCCTCCAGGTCTGCATTGTTAACTTGCGTCTCAGAAGCCTCTGGCAAACGTCTCTGGTGAAGACGTCCGAAACTCACTCTGAAGGCAGTGTGGAACTGTGAGGGACTGAGGGTGAGCTCAACTCTCAGAAGTAAGATGTTTTTGGACAAGGCGTTCAACTACCTACTCACGTATGGAACTTAGTTTGTCACACCAGTCTTCCACAGGAATTACTAGGAAATCGCTGGATTGAGCTTGGAGGCACTCTTCTTGTGTGCCGGGAGACTCCAATTACCTCTCCCAACACTTCCGTCAAACAGGGAACCTAGGCCTTTTAGAAATGAAAGGAACCAGCAGGCTGGATGGGGAGGTACAGGCCTTAAGCTCAACTCTCAGAAGTGTGTATGCAGGGGAGACAGATGTCTGCTACCCACTCTGACATGGGAGTTGGAAACTAGCTACACTCTGATTGAAGAAGGCCATTGGATATCGCTGTATTCAACTCAGATACACGGGAGTTCAGGCCCAATGCTTACACATGCTTTCTCCAAAACCTCTCTCAGCCACTAAATTTAGGATGTTAGCAGCTACGCCTACAGTCAGGCAGGATGCGTGAGGGTTCTGCCCTGTCCTCAGCACTCCCAGGAAAGCATGCCTAGAAGCCGGCTCTGAACTAGCTGCATTCTTATGGCAGTGTGAAGGTAGCAGTATTCTGAGTCAGGAGGTTCCAAGATTACCACTCTACTGCACCTGGAGATACCCTCCAGGTCTGCATTGTTAACTTGCGTCTCAGAAGCCTGTGGCAAACGTCTCTGGTGAAGACCTGCGAAACTCACTCTGCAGGCAGTGTGGAACTGTGAGGGACTGAGGGTGAGCTCAACTTTCAGAAGTAAGATGCTTTTGGACAAGGCGTTCACCTTCCTTCTCACTTATGGAACTTAGTATGTAGCACCAGTCTACCACAGGAATTACTAGGAAATCGCTGGATTCAGCTTGGAGGCACTAGTCTTGTTTGCCGGGAGATTCCAATTACCTCTCCCAACACTTCCGTCAAACAGCGAGGCTAGGCCTTTTAGAAGTGAAAGGAACCAGCAGGCTGGATGGGGAGGTACAGGCCTTAAGCTCAACTCTCAGAAGTGTGTATGCAGGGGAGACAGATGTCTGTTACCCACTCTGACATGGGAGTTGGAAACTAGCTACACTCTGATTGAAGAAGGCCATTGGAAATCGCTGTATTCAACTCAGATACACAGGAGTTCAGGCCCAATGCTTAAACATGCTTTTCCCGCAACCTCTCTCAGCCACTAACATTAGGATGTTAGCAGCTGCGCCTACAGTCAGGCAGGATGCGGGAGGGTTCTGCCCTGTCCTCAGCACTCCCAGGGAAGCATGCCTAGAAGCCAGCTCTCAACTAGCTGCATTCTTATGACAGTGTGAAGGTAGCAGTATTCTGACTAAGGTGGTTCCGAGATTACCACTCTACTGCACCTGGAGATACCCTCCAGGTCTGCATTGTTAACTTGCGTCTCAGAAGCCTGTGGCAAACGTCTCTGGTGAAGACGTGTGAAACTCACTCTGCAGGCAGTGTGGAACTGTGAGGAACTGAGGCGGAGCTCAACTCTCAGCAATAAGATGATTGTGGACAAGGCGTTCAGCTATCTTCTCACATATGGAACTTAGTATGTAGCACCAGTCTACCCCAGGAATTACTGGGAAATCGCTGGATTGAGCTTGGAGGCACTAGTCTTGTGTGCCGGGAGATTCCAGTTACCTCTCCCAACACTTCGGTGAAGCAGCGAGCCTAGGCCTTTTGGAAGCGAAAGGTAGCTGCAGGCAGGAGGTAGGGTTACAGGCCATAAGCTCAACTCTCAGAAGTGGGTATGCAGGGGAGGCAGATGTCTGCTACCCACTCCGACATGCGAGGGGGAACCTAGCTACACTCTGATGAAGAAGGACGTTGGAAATCGCTGTATTCAACTCAGATACACGTGGGTTCAGGCACAACGATTCCACATGCTTTTCTCACAACCTTTCCCTGCCACTAACATGAGGACGTTCGCAGCTCCTTCTACAGTCAAGCAGGATGCGGGAGGGTTGTGCCCTGTCCTTAGCTCTCACAGGGAAGCATGCCTTGAAGCCAGCTGTCAACTAGCTGCATACTTATGGCAGGGTGAAGGTAGCAGTATTCTGAGACAGGAGGTTCCCAGATTACCACTCTACTGCACCTGGAGATACCCTCCAGGTCTGCATTGTTAACTTGCGTCTCAGAAGCCTCTGGCAAACGTCTCTGGTGAAGACGTCCGAAACTCACTCTGAAGGCAGTGTGGAACTGTGAGGGACTGAGGGTGAGCTCAACTCTCAGAAGTAAGATGTTTTTGGACAAGGCGTTCAACTACCTACTCACGTATGGAACTTAGTATGTAGCACCAGTCTACCCCAGGAATTACTAGGAAATCGCTTGATTGAGCTTGGAGGCACTCGTCTTGTGTGCCGGGAGATTCAAGTTACCTCTCCCAACACTTGCGTCAAGCAGCGAACCTAGGCATTTTGGAAGCGAAGGGTACCAGCAGGCAGGATGTTGGGTTACAGGCCATAAGCTCAACTCTCAGAAGTGTGTATGCATGGGTGGCAGATGTCTGCTACCCACTCGGACATGGGAGTTGGAACCTAGCTACACTCCTATTGAAGAAGGACTTTGGAAATCGCTGTATTCAACTCAGATACACGGGAGTTCAGGCCCAATGCTTACACATGCTTTTCCCACAAACTATCCCAGCCACTAACAAAAAGAGGTTAGCAGGTAAGTCTACAGTCAGGCAGGATGCGGGAGGGTCCTGCCCTGTCCTCAGGTCTCACAGGGAAGCATGCCTTGAAGCCAGCTCTCAACTAGCTGCATTCTTATGACAGTGTGAAGGTAGCAGTATTCTGAGTAAGGTGGTTCCGAGATTACCACTCTACTGCACCTGGAGATACCCTCCAGGTCTGCATTGTTAACTTGCGTCTCAGAAGCCTCTGGCAAACGTCTCTGGTGAAGACCTGCGAAACTCACTCTGCAGGCAGTGTGGAACTGTGAGGGACTGAGGATGAGCTCAACTCTCAGAAGTAAGATGCTTTTGGACAAGGCGTTCAGCTACATTCTCACGTATGGAACTTAGTATGTAGCACCAGTCTACCACACGAATTACTAGGCAATCGCTGGAATGAGCTTGGAGGCACTAGTCTTGTTTGCCGGGAGATTCCAATTACCTCTCCCAACACTTCCGTCAAACAGCGAGGCTAGGCCTTTTAGAAGTGAAAGGAACCAGCAGGCTGGATGGGGAGGTACAGGCCTTAAGCTCAACTCTCAGAAGTGTGTATGCAGGGGAGACAGATGTCTGTTACCCACTCTGACATGGGAGTTGGAAACTAGCTACACTCTGATTGAAGAAGGCCATTGGAAATCGCTGTATTCAACTCAGATACACGGGAGTTCAGGCCCAATGCTTACACACGCTTTTCCCACAAACTATCCCAGCCACTAACAGAAAGAGGTTAGCAGGTAAGTCTACAGTCAGGCAGGATGCGGGAGGGTCCTCCCCTGTCCTCAGCTCTCACAGGGAAGCATGCCTAGAAGCCAGCTCTCAACTAGCTGCATTCTTATGACAGTGTGAAGGTAGCAGTATTCTGAGTAAGGAGGTTCCCAGATTACCACTCTACTGCACCTGGAGATACCCTCCAGGTCTGCATTGTTAACTTGCGTCTCAGAAGCCTGTGGCAAACGTCTCTGGTGAAGACGTGTGAAACTCACTCTGCAGGCAGTGTGGAACTGTGAGGAACTGAGGCGGAGCTCAACTCTCAGCAGTAAGATGATTGTGGACAAGGCGTTCAGCTATCTTCTCACATATGGAACTTAGTATGTAGCACCAGTCTACCCCAGGAATTACTGGGAAATCGCTGGATTGAGCTTGGAGGCACTAGTCTTGTGTGCCGGGAGATTCTAGTTACCTCTCCCAACACTTCGGTGAAGCAGCAAACCTAGGCCTTTTGGAAGCGAAAGTTAGCTGCAGGCAGGAGGTAGGGTTACAGGCCATAAGCTCAACTCTCAGAAGTGGGTATGCAGGGGAGGCAGATGTCTGCTACCCACTCGGACATGCGAGGGGGAACCTAGCTACACTCTGATGAAGAAGGACTTTGGAAATCGCTGTATTCAACTCAGATACACGTGGGTTCAGGCACAACGATTCCACATGCTTTTCTCACAACCTTTCCCTGCCACTAACATGAGGACGTTAGCAGCTCCTTCTACAGTCAAGCAGGATGCGGGAGGGTTGTGCCCTGTCCTTAGCTCTCACAGGGAAGCATGCCTTGAAGCCAGCTGTCAACTAGCTGCATACTTATGGCAGGGTGAAGGTAGCAGTATTCTGAGACAGGAGGTTCCCAGATTACCACTCTACTGCACCTGGAGATACCCTCCAGGTCTGCATTGTTAACTTGCGTCTCAGAAGCCTGTGGCAAACGTCTCTGGTGAAGACCTGCGAAACTCACTCTGCAGGCAGTGTGGAACTGTGAGGGACTGACGGTGAGCTCAACTCTCAGAAGTAAGATGCTTTTGGACAAGGCGTTCAGCTATATTCTCACATATGGAACTTAGTATGTAGCACCAGTCTACCACAGGAATTACTAGGAAATCGCTGGATTCAGCTTGGAGGCACTAGTGTTGTGTGCCGGGAGATTCAAATTACCTCTCCCAACACTTCCGTCAAACAGCGAGCCTATGCCTTTTAGAAGCGACGGGTACCAGCAGGCTGGATGGAGATGAACAGGCCATAAGCTCAACTCTCAGAAGTGTGTATGCATGGGTGGCAGATGTCTGCCACCCACTCGGACATGGGAGTTGGAACCTAGCTACACTCCTATTGAAGAAGGACTTTGGAAATCGCTGTATTCAACTCAGATACACGGGAGTTCAGGCCCAATGCTTACACATGCTTTTCCCACAACCTATCCCAGCCACTAACATAAGGAGGTTAGCAGGTACGTCTACAGTCAGGCAGGATGCGGGAGGATTCTGCCCTGTCCTCAGCTCTCACAGGGAAGCATGCCTAGAAGCCAGCTCTCAACTAGCTGCATTCTTATGACAGTGTGAAGGTAGCAGTATTCTGAGTAAGGTGGTTCCGAGATTACCACTCTACTGCACCTGGAGATACCCTCCAGGTCTGCATTGTTAACTTGCGTCTCAGAAGCCTCTGGCAAACGTCTCTGGTGAAGACTTGCGAAACTCACTCTGCAGGCAGTGTGGAACTGTGAGGGACTGAGAGTGAGCTCAAATCTCAGCAGTAAGATGATTGTGGACAAGGCGTTCAGCTACATTCTCACGTATGGAACTTGGTATGTAGCACCAGTCTACCCCAGGAATTACTGGGAAATCGCTGGATTGAGCTTGGAGGCACTCGTCTTGTGTGCCGGGAGATTCCAGTTACCTCTCCCAACACTTCGGGGAAGCAGCGAGCCTAGGCCTTTTGGAAGCGAAAGGTAGCTGCAGGCAGGAGGTAGGGTTACAGGCCATAAGCTCAACTCTCAGAAGTGGGTATGCAGGGGAGACAGATGTCTGCTACCCACTCGGACATGCGAGGGGGAACCTAGCTACACTCTGATGAAGAAGGACTTTGGAAATCGCTGTATTCAACTCAGATACACGTGGGTTCAGGCACAACGATTCCACATGCTTTTCTCACAACCTTTCCCTGCCACTAACATGAGGACGTTAGCAGCTCCTTCTACAGTCAAGCAGGATGCGGGAGGGTTGTGCCCTGTCCTTAGCTCTCACAGGGAAGCATGCCTTGAAGCCAGCTGTCAACTAGCTGCATACTTATGGCAGGGTGAAGGTAGCAGTATTCTGAGTAAGGTTGTTCCGAGATTACCCCTCTACTGCACCTGGAGATACCCTCCAGGTCTGCATTGTTAACTTGCGTCTCAGAAGCCTCTGGCAAACGTCTCTGGTGAAGACGTCCGAAACTCACTCTGCAGGCAGTGTGGAACTGTGAGGGACTGAGGGTGAGCTCAACTCTCAGAAGTAAGATGTTTTTGGACAAGGCGTTCAACTACCTACTCACGTATGGAACTTAGTATGTAGCACCAGTCTTCCACAGGAATTACTAGGAAATCGCTGGATTGAGCTTGGAGGCACTAGTCTTGTGTGCCGGGAGACTCCAATTACCTCTCCCAACACTTCCGTCAAACAGCGAGCCTAGGCCTTTTAGAAATGAAAGGAACCAGCAGGCTGGATGGGGAGGTACAGGCCTTAAGCTCAATTCTCAGAAGTGTGTATGCAGGGGAGACAGATGTCTGCTACCCACTCTGACATAGGAGTTGGAAACTAGCTACACTCTGATTGAAGAAGGCCATTGGAAATCGCTGTATTCAACTCAGATACACAGGAGTTCAGACCCAATGCTTACACATGCTTTCTCCAAAACCTCTCTCAGCCACTAAATTTAGGATGTTAGCAGCTACGCCTACAGTCAGGCAGGATGCGTGAGGGTTCTGCCCTGTCCTCAGCACTCCCAGGAAAGCATGCCTAGAAGCCAGCTCTCAACTAGCTGCATTCTTATGGCAGTGTGAAGGTAGCAGTATTCTGAGTCAGGAGGTTCCAAGATTACCACTCTACTGCACCTGGAGATACCCTCCAGGTCTGCATTGTTAACTTGAGTCTCAGAAGCCTGTGGCAAACGTCTCTGGTGAAGACCTGCGAAACTCACTCTGCAGGCAGTGTGGAACTGTGAGGGACTGAGGGTGAGCTCAACTCTCAGAAGTAAGATGCTTTTGGACAAGGCGTTCACCTTCCTTCTCACGTATGGAACTTAGTATGTAGCACCAGTCTACCACAGGAATTACTAGGAAATCGCTGGATTCAGCTTGGAGGCACTAGTGTTGTGTGCCGGGAGATTCAAATTACCTCTCCCAACACTTCCGTCAAACAGCGAGCCTATGCCTTTTAGAAGCGAAGGGTACCAGCAGGCTGGATGGAGATGAACAGGCCATAAGCTCAACTCTCAGAAGTGTGTATGCATGGGTGGCAGATGTCTGCTACCCACTCGGACATGGGAGTTGGAACCTAGCTACACTCCTATTGAAGAAGGACTTTGGAAATCGCTGTATTCAACTCAGATACACGGGAGTTCAGGCCCAATGCTTACTCATGCTTTTCCCACAACCTATCCCAGCCACTAACATAAGGAGGTTAGCAGGTACGTCTACAGTCAGGCAGGATGCGGGAGGGTTCTGCCCTGTCCTCAGCTCTCAAAGGGAAGCATGCCTAGAAGCCAGCTCTCAACTAGCTGCATTCTTATGACAGTGTGAAGGTAGCAGTATTCTGAGTAAGGTTGTTCCGAGATTACCCCTCTACTGCACCTGGAGATACCCTCCAGGTCTGCATTGTTAACTTGCGTCTCAGAAGCCTCTGGCAAACGTCTCTGGTGAAGACGTCCGAAACTCACTCTGAAGGCAGTGTGGAACTGTGAGGGACTGAGGGTGAGCTCAACTCTCAGAAGTAAGATGTTTTTGGACAAGGCGTTCAACTACCTACTCACGTATGGAACTTAGTATGTCACACCAGTCTTCCACAGGAATTACTAGGAAATCGCTGGATTGAGCTTGGAGGCACTCTTCTTGTGTTCCGGGAGACTCCAATTACCTCTCCCAACACTTCCGTCAAACAGCGAACCTAGGCCTTTTAGAAATGAAAGGAACCAGCAGGCTGGATGGGGAGGTACAGGCCTTAAGCTAAACTCTCAGAAGTGTGTATGCAGGGGAGACAGATGTCTGCTACCCACTCTGACATGGGAGTTGGAAACTAGCTACACTCTGATTGAAGAAGGCCATTGGATATCGCTGTATTCAACTCAGATACACAGGAGTTCAGGCCCAATGCTTACACATGCTTTCTCCAAAACCTCTCTCAGCCACTAAATTTAGGATGTTAGCAGCTACGCCTACAGTCAGGCAGGATGCGTGAGGGTTCTGCCCTGTCCTCAGCACTCCCAGGAAAGCATGCCTAGAAGCCAGCTCTCAACTAGCTGCATTCTTATGGCAGTGTGAAGGTAGCAGTATTCTGAGTCAGGAGGTTCCAAGATTACCACTCTACTGCACCTGGAGATACCCTCCAGGTCTGCATTGTTAACTTGCGTCTCAGAAGCCTGTGGCAAACGTCTCTGGTGAAGACCTGCGAAACTCACTCTGCAGGCAGTGTGGAACTGTGAGGGACTGAGGGTGAGCTCAACTTTCAGAAGTAAGATGCTTTTGGACAAGGCGTTCACCTTCCTTCTCACTTATGGAACTTAGTATGTAGCACCAGTCTACCACAGGAATTACTAGGAAATCGCTGGATTCAGCTTGGAGGCACTAGTCTTGTTTGCCGGGAGATTCCAATTACCTCTCCCAACACTTCCGTCAAACAGCGAGGCTAGGCCTTTTAGAAGTGAAAGGAACCAGCAGGCTGGATGGGGAGGTACAGGCCTTAAGCTCAACTCTCAGAAGTGTGTATGCAGGGGAGACAGATGTCTGTTACCCACTCTGACATGGGAGTTGGAAACTAGCTACACTCTGATTGAAGAAGGCCATTGGAAATCGCTGTATTCAACTCAGATACACAGGAGTTCAGGCCCAATGCTTAAACATGCTTTTCCCGCAACCTCTCTCAGCCACTAACATTAGGATGTTAGCAGCTGCGCCTACAGTCAGGCAGGATGCGGGAGGGTTCTGCCCTGTCCTCAGCACTCCCAGGGAAGCATGCCTAGAAGCCAGCTCTCAACTAGCTGCATTCTTATGTCAGTGTGAAGGTAGCAGTATTCTGAGTCAGAAGGTTCCAAGATTACCACTCTACTGCACCCGGAGATACCCTCCAGGTCTGCATTGTTAACTTGCGTCTCAGAAGCCTGTGGCAAACGTCTCTGGTGAAGAAGTGCGAAACTCACTCTGCAGGCAGTGTGGAACTGTGAGGGACTGAGGGTGAGCTCAACTCTCAGCAGTAAGATGATTGTGGACAAGGCGTTCAGCTACATTCTCCCGTATGGAACTTAGTATGTAGCACCAGTCTACCGCAGGAATTACTGGAAAATCGCTGGATTGAGCTTGGAGGCACTCGTCTTGTGTGCCGGGAGATTCCAGTTACCTCTCCCAACACTTCGGTGAAGCAGCGAGCCTAGGCCTTTTGGAAGCGAAAGGTAGCTGCAGGCAGGAGGTAGGGTTACAGGCCATAAGCTCAACTCTCAGAAGTGGGTATGCAGGGGAGGCAGATGTCTGCTACCCACTCCGACATGCGAGGGGGAACCTAGCTACACTCTGATGAAGAAGGACTTTGGAAATCGCTGTATTCAACTCAGATACACGTGGGTTCAGGCACAACGATTCCACATGCTTTTCTCACAACCTTTCCCTGCCACTAACATGAGGACGTTAGCAGCTCCTTCTACAGTCAGGCAGGATGCGGGAGGGTCCTGCCCTGTCCTCAGGTCTCACAGGGAAGCATGCCTTGAAGCCAGCTCTCAACTAGCTTTATTCTTATGACAGTGTGAAGGTAGCAGTATTCTGAGTAAGGTGGTTCCGAGATTACCACTCTATGGCACCTGGAGATACCCTCCAGGTCTGCATTGTTAACTTGCGTCTCAGAAGCCTCTGGCAAACGTCTCTGGTGAAGACCTGCGAAACTCACTCTGCAGGCAGTGTGGAACTGTGAGGGACTGAGGGTGAGCTCAACTCTCAGAAGTAAGATGCTTTTGGACAAGGCGTTCAGCTACAGTCTCACGTATGGAACTTAGTATGTAGCACCAGTCTACCACACGAATTACTAGGCAATCGCTGGAATGAGCTTGGAGGCACTAGTCTTGTTTGCCGGGAGATTCCAATTACCTCTCCCAACACTTCCGTCAAACAGCGAGGCTAGGCCTTTTAGA
Source organism: Canis lupus baileyi (assembly GCF_048164855.1). NCBI lineage: Eukaryota > Metazoa > Chordata > Mammalia > Carnivora > Canidae > Canis > Canis lupus. Next base: position 189,606 of record NW_027326448.1, on the reverse strand, counting down.
AGTGAAAGGAACCAGCAGGCTGGATGGGGAGGTACAGGCCTTAAGCTCAACTCTCAGAAGTGTGTATGCACGGGAGACAGATGTCTGTTACCCACTCTGACATGGGAGTTGGAAACTAGCTACACTCTGATTGAAGAAGGCCATTGGAAATCGCTCTATTCAACTCAGATACACGGGAGTTCAGGCCCAATGCTTACACAGGCTTTTCCCACAAACTATCCCAGCCACTAACAGAAAGAGGTTAGCAGGTAAGTCTACAGTCAGGCAGGATGCGGGAGGGTCCTCCCCAGTCCTCAGCTCTCACAGGGAAGCATGCCTAGAACCCAGCTCTCAACTAGCTGCATTCTTATGACAGTGTGAAGGTAGCAGTATTCTGAGTCAGGAGGTTCCCAGATTACCACTCTACTGCACCTGGAGATACCCTCCAGGTCTGCATTGTTAACTTGCGTCTCAGAAGCCTCTGGCAAACGTCTCTGGTGAAGACGTGCGAAACTCACTCTGCAGGCAGTGTGGAACTGTGAGGGACTGAGGGTGAGCTCAACTCTCAGCAGTAAGATGATTTTGGACAAGGCGTTCAGCTACCTTCTCACATATGGAACTTAGTATGTAGCACCAGTCTACCCCAGGAATTACTGGGAAATCGCTGGATTGAGCTTGGTGGCACTAGTCTTGTGTGCCGGGAGATTCCAGTTACCTCTCCCAACACTTCGGTGAAGCAGCGAGCCTAGGCCTTTTGGAAGCGAAAGGTAGCTGCAGGCAGGAGGTAGGGTTACAGGCCATAAGCTCAACTCTCAGAAGTGGGTATGCAGGGGAGGCAGATGTCTGCTACCCACTCGGACATGCGAGGGGGAACCTAGCTACACTCTGATGAAGAAGGACTTTGGAAATCGCTGTATTCAACTCAGATACACGTGGGTTCAGGCACAACGATTCCACATGCTTTTCTCACAACCTTTCCCTGCCACTAACTTGAGGACGTTAGCAGCTCCTTCTACAGTCAAGCAGGATGCGGGAGGGTTGTGCCCTGTCCTTAGCTCTCACAGGGAAGCATGCCTTGAAGCCAGCTGTCAACTAGCTGCATACTTATGGCAGGGTGAAGGTAGCAGTATTCTGAGACAGGAGGTTCCCAGATTACCACTCTACTGCACCTGGAGATACCCTCCAGGTCTGCATTGTTAACTTGCGTCTCAGAAGCCTGTGGCAAACGTCTCTGGTGAAGACCTGCGAAACTCACTCTGCAGGCAGTGTGGAACTGTGAGGGACTGAGGGTGAGCTCAACTCTCAGCAGTAAGATGATTGTGGACAAGGCGTTCAGCTACATTCTCACGTATGGAACTTAGTATGTAGCACCAGTCTACCACAGGAATTACTAGGAAATCGCTGGATTCAGCTTGGAGGCACTAGTGTTGTGTGCCGGGAGATTCAAATTACCTCTCCCAACACTTCCGTCAAACAGCGAGCCTATGCCTTTTAGAAGCGACGGGTACCAGCAGGCTGGATGGAGATGAACAGGCCATAAGCTCAACTCTCAGAAGTGTGTATGCATGGGTGGCAGATGTCTGCCACCCACTCGGACATGGGAGTTGGACCCTAGCTACACTCCTATTGAAGAAGGACTTTGGAAATCGCTGTATTCAACTCAGATACACGGGAGTTCAGGCCCAATGCTTACACATGCTTTTCCCACAACCTATCCCAGCCACTAACATAAGGAGGTTAGCAGGTACGTCTACAGTCAGGCAGGATGCGGGAGGGTTCTGCCCTGTCCTCAGCTCTCACAGGGAAGCATGCCTAGAAGCCAGCTCTCAACTAGCTGCATTCTTATGACAGTGTGAATGTAGCAGTATTCTGAGTAAGGTGGTTCCGAGATTACCACTCTACTGCACCTGGAGATACCCTCCAGGTCTGCATTGTTAACTTGCGTCTCAAAAGCCTGTGGCAAACGTCTCTGGTGAAGAAGTGCGAAACTCACTCTGCAGGCAGTGTGGAACTGTGAGGGACTGAGGGTGAGCTCAACTCTCAGCAGTAAGATGATTGTGGACAAGGCGTTCAGCTACATTCTCACGTATGGAACTTAGTATGTAGCACCAGTCTACCCCAGGAATTACTGGAAAATCGCTGGATTGAGCTTGGAGGCACTCGTCTTGTTGCCGGGAGATTCCAGTTACCTCTCCCAACACTTCGGTGAAGCAGCGAGCCTAGGCCTTTTGGAAGCGAAAGGTAGCTGCAGGCAGGAGGTAGGGTTACAGGCCATAAGCTCAACTCACAGAAGTGGGTATGCAGGGGAGACAGATGTCTGCTACCCACTCGGACATGCGAGGGGGAACCTAGCTACACTCTGATGAAGAAGGACTTTGGAAATCGCTGTATTCAACTCAGATACACGTGGGTTCAGGCACAACGATTCCACATGCTTTTCTCACAACCTTTCCCTGCCACTAACATGAGGACGTTAGCAGCTCCTTCTACAGTCAAGCAGGATGCGGGAGGGTTGTGCCCTGTCCTTAGCTCTCACAGGGAAGCATGCCTTGAAGCCAGCTGTCAACTAGCTGCATACTTATGGCAGGGTGAAGGTAGCAGTATTCTGAGACAGGAGGTTCCCAGATTACCACTCTACTGCACCTGGAGATACCCTCCAGGTCTGCATTGTTAACTTGCGTCTCAGAAGCCTCTGGCAAACGTCTCTGGTGAAGACGTCCGAAACTCACTCTGAAGGCAGTGTGGAACTGTGAGGGACTGAGGGTGAGCTCAACTCTCAGAAGTAAGATGTTTTTGGACAAGGCGTTCAACTACCTACTCACGTATGGAACTTAGTATGTAGCACCAGTCTTCCACAGGAATTACTAGGAAATCGCTGGATTGAGCTTGGAGGCACTAGTCTTGTGTGCCGGGAGACTCCAATTACCTCTCCCAACACTTCCGTCAAACAGCGAGCCTAGGCCTTTTAGAAATGAAAGAACCAGCAGGCTGGATGGGGAGGTACAGGCCTTAAGCTCAATTCTCAGAAGTGTGTATGCAGGGGAGACAGATGTCTGTTACCCACTCTGACATGGGAGTTGGAAACTAGCTACACTCTGATTGAAGAAGGCCATTGGAAATCGCTGTATTCAACTCAGATACACAGGAGTTCAGGCCCAGTGCTTACACATGCTTTCTCCAAAACCTCTCTCAGCCACTAAATTTAGGATGTTAGCAGCTACGCCTACAGTCAGGCAGGATGCGTGAGGGTTCTGCCCTGTCCTCAGCACTCCCAGGAAAGCATGCCTAGAAGCCAGCTCTCAACTAGCTACATTCTATGGCAGTGTGAAGGTAGCAGTATTCTGAGTCAGGAGGTTCCAAGATTACCACTCTACTGCACCTGGAGATACCCTCCAGGTCTGCATTGTTAACTTGCGTCTCAGAAGCCTGTGGCAAACGTCTCTGGTGAAGACCTGCGAAACTCACTCTGCAGGCAGTGTGGAACTGTGAGGGACTGATCGTGAGCTCTACTCTCAGAAGTAAGATGTTTTTGGACAAGGCGTTCAGCTATCTTCTCACATATGGAACTTAGTATGTAGCACCAGTCTACCCCAGGAATTACTGGGAAATCGCTGGATTGAGCTTGGAGGCACTAGTCTTGTGTGCCGGGAGATTCTAGTTACCTCTCCCAACACTTCGGTGAAGCAGCAAACCTAGGCCTTTTGGAAGCGAAAGTTAGCTGCAGGCAGGAGGTAGGGTTACAGGCCATAAGCTCAACTCTCAGAAGTGGGTATGCAGGGGAGACAGATGTCTGCTACCCACTCGGACATGCGAGGGGGAACCTAGCTACACTCTGATGAAGAAGGACTTTGGAAATCGCTGTATTCAACTCAGATACACGTGGGTTCAGGCACAACGATTCCACATGCTTTTCTCACAACCTTTCCCTGCCACTAACATGAGGACGTTAGCAGCTCCTTCTACAGTCAAGCAGGATGCGGGAGGGTTGTGCCCTGTCCTTAGCTCTCACAGGGAAGCATGCCTTGAAGCCAGCTGTCAACTAGCTGCATACTTATGGCAGGGTGAAGGTAGCAGTATTCTGAGACAGGAGGTTCCCAGATTACCACTCTACTGCACCTGGAGATACCCTCCAGGTCTGCATTGTTAACTTGCGTCTCAGAAGCCTGTGGCAAACGTCTCTGGTGAAGACCTGCGAAACTCACTCTGCAGGCAGTGTGGAACTGTGAGGGACTGAGGGTGAGCTCAACTCTCAGAAGTAAGATGCTTTTGGACAAGGCGTTCAGCTATCTTCTCACATATAGAACTTAGTATGTAGCACCAGTCTACCACAGGAATTACTAGGAAATCGCTGGATTCAGCTTGGAGGCACTAGTGTTGTGTGCCGGGAGATTCAAATTACCTCTCCCAACACTTCCGTCAAACAGCGAGCCTATGCCTTTTAGAAGCGACGGGTACCAGCAGGCTGGATGGAGATGAACAGGCCATAAGCTCAACTCTCAGAAGTGTGTATGCATGGGTGGCAGATGTCTGCCACCCACTCGGACATGGGAGTTGGAACCTAGCTACACTCCTATTGAAGAAGGACTTTGGAAATCGCTGTATTCAACTCAGATACACGGGAGTTCAGGCCCAATGCTTACACATGCTTTTCCCACAACCTATCCCAGCCACTAACATAAGGAGCTTAGCAGGTACGTCTACAGTCAGGCAGGATGCGGGAGGGTTCTGCCCTGTCCTCAGCACTCCCAGGAAAGCATGCCTAGAAGCCAGCTCTCAACTAGCTGCATTCTATGGCAGTGTGAAGGTAGCAGTATTCTGAGTCAGGAGGTTCCAAGATTACCACTCTACTGCACCTGGAGATACCCTCCAGGTCTGCATTGTTAACTTGCGTCTCAGAAGCCTGTGGCAAACGTCTCTGGTGAAGACGTGCGAAACTCACTCTGCAGGCAGTGTGGAACTGTGAGGGACTGAGGCGGAGCTCAACTCTCAGCAGTAAGATGATTGTGGACAAGGCGTTCAGCTATCTTCTCACATATGGAACTTAGTATGTAGCACCAATCTACCCCAGGAATTACTGGGAAATCGCTGGATTGAGCTTGGAGGCACTCGTCTTGTGTGCCGGGAGATTCCAGTTACCTCTCCCAACACTTCGGTGAAGCAGCGAGCCTAGGCCTTTTGGAAGCGAAAGGTAGCTGCAGGCAGGAGGTAGGGTTACAGGCCATAAGCTCAACTCACAGAAGTGGGTATGCAGGGGAGACAGATGTCTGCTACCCACTCGGACATGCGAGGGGGAACCTAGCTACACTCTGATGAAGAAGGACTTTGGAAATCGCTGTATTCAACTCAGATACACGTGGGTTCAGGCACAACGATTCCACATGCTTTTCTCACAACCTTTCCCTGCCACTAACATGAGGACGTTAGCAGCTCCTTCTACAGTCAAGCAGGATGCGGGAGGGTTGTGCCCTGTCCTTAGCTCTCACAGGGAAGCATGCCTTGAAGCCAGCTGTCAACTAGCTGCATACTTATGGCAGGGTGAAGGTAGCAGTATTCTGAGACAGGAGGTTCCCAGATTACCACTCTACTGCACCTGGAGATACCCTCCAGGTCTGCATTGTTAACTTGCGTCTCAGAAGCCTCTGGCAAACGTCTCTGGTGAAGACGTCCGAAACTCACTCTGAAGGCACTGTGGAACTGTGAGGGACTGAGGGTGAGCTCAACTCTCAGAAGTAAGATGTTTTTGGACAAGGCGTTCAACTACCTACTCACGTATGGAACTTAGTATGTAGCACCAGTCTTCCACAGGAATTACTAGGAAATCGCTTGATTGAGCTTGGAGGCACTAGTCTTGTGTGCCGGGAGACTCCAATTACCTCCCCCAACACTTCCGTCAAACAGCGAGCCTAGGCCTTTTAGAAATGAAAGGAACCAGCAGGCTGGATGGGGAGGTACAGGCCTTAAGCTCAATTCTCAGAAGTGTGTATGCAGGGGAGACAGATGTCTGCTACCCACTCTGACATAGGAGTTGGAAACTAGCTACACTCTGATTGAAGAAGGCCATTGGAAATCGCTGTATTCAACTCAGATACACAGGAGTTCAGACCCAATGCTTACACATGCTTTCTCCAAAACCTCTCTCAGCCACTAAATTTAGGATGTTAGCAGCTACGCCTACAGTCAGGCAGGATGCGTGAGGGTTCTGCCCTGTCCTCAGCACTCCCAGGAAAGCATGCCTAGAAGCCAGCTCTCAACTAGCTGCATTCTTATGACAGTGTGAAGGTAGCAGTATTCTGAGTAAGGAGGTTCCCAGATTACCACTCTACTGCACCTGGAGATACCCTCCAGGTCTGCATTGTTAACTTGCGTCTCAGAAGCCTCTGGCAAACGTCTCTGGTGAAGACCTGCGAAACTCACTCTGCAGGCAGTGTGGAACTGTGAGGGACTGAGGGTGAGCTCAACTTTCAGAAGTAAGATGCTTTTGGACAAGGCGTTCACCTTCCTTCTCACTTATGGAACTTAGTATGTAGCACCAGTCTACCACAGGAATTACTAGGAAATCGCTGGATTCAGCTTGGAGGCACTAGTCTTGTTTGCCGGGAGATTCCAATTACCTCTCCCAACACTTCCGTCAAACAGCGAGGCTAGGCCTTTTAGAAGTGAAAGGAACCAGCAGGCTGGATGGGGAGGTACAGGCCTTAAGCTCAACTCTCAGAAGTGTGTATGCAGGGGAGACAGATGTCTGTTACCCACTCTGACATGGGAGTTGGAAACTAGCTACACTCTGATTGAAGAAGGCCATTGGAAATCGCTGTATTCAACTCAGATACACAGGAGTTCAGGCCCAATGCTTAAACATGCTTTTCCCGCAACCTCTCTCAGCCACTAACATTAGGATGTTAGCAGCTGCGCCTACAGTCAGGCAGGATGCGGGAGGGTTCTGCCCTGTCCTCAGCACTCCCAGGGAAGCATGCCTAGAAGCCAGCTCTCAACTAGCTGCATTCTTATGACAGTGTGAAGGTAGCAGTATTCTGACTAAGGTGGTTCCGAGATTACCACTCTACTGCACCTGGAGATACCCTCCAGGTCTGCATTGTTAACTTGCGTCTCAGAAGCCTGTGGCAAACGTCTCTGGTGAAGACGTGGGAAACTCACTCTGCAGGCAGTGTGGAACTGTGAGGAACTGAGGCGGAGCTCAACTCTCAGCAGTAAGATGATTGTGGACAAGGCGTTCAGCTATCTTCTCACATATGGAACTTAGTATGTAGCACCAGTCTACCCCAGGAATTACTGGGAAATCGCTGGATTGAGCTTGGAGGCACTAGTCTTGTGTGCCGGGAGATTCCAGTTACCTCTCCCAACACTTCGGTGAAGCAGCGAGCCTAGGCCTTTTGGAAGCGAAAGGTAGCTGCAGGCAGGAGGTAGGGTTACAGGCCATAAGCTCAACTCTCAGAAGTGGGTATGCAGGGGAGGCAGATGTCTGCTACCCACTCCGACATGCGAGGGGGAACCTAGCTACACTCTGATGAAGAAGGACTTTGGAAATCGCTGTATTCAACTCAGATACACGTGGGTTCAGGCACAACGATTCCACATGCTTTTCTCACAACCTTTCCCTGCCACTAACATGAGGACGTTAGCAGCTCCTTCTACAGTCAAGCAGGATGCGGGAGGGTTGTGCCCTGTCCTTAGCTCTCACAGGGAAGCATGCCTTGAAGCCAGCTGTCAACTAGCTGCATACTTATGGCAGGGTGAAGGTAGCAGTATTCTGAGACAGGAGGTTCCCAGATTACCACTCTACTGCACCTGGAGATACCCTCCAGGTCTGCATTGTTAACTTGCGTCTCAGAAGCCTCTGGCAAACGTCTCTGGTGAAGACGTCCGAAACTCACTCTGAAGGCAGTGTGGAACTGTGAGGGACTGAGGGTGAGCTCAACTCTCAGAAGTAAGATGTTTTTGGACAAGGCGTTCAACTACCTACTCACGTATGGAACTTAGTATGTAGCACCAGTCTACCCCAGGAATTACTAGGAAATCGCTTGATTGAGCTTGGAGGCACTCGTCTTGTGTGCCGGGAGATTCAAGTTACCTCTCCCAACACTTGCGTCAAGCAGCGAACCTAGGCATTTTGGAAGCGAAAGGTAGCGGCAGGCAGGATGTTGGGTTACAGGCCATAAGCTCAACTCTCAGAAGTGTGTATGCATGGGTGGCAGATGTCTGCTACCCACTCGGACATGGGAGTTGGAACCTAGCTACACTCCTATTGAAGAAGGACTTTGGAAATCGCTGTATTCAACTCAGATACACGGGAGTTCAGGCCCAATGCTTACACATGCTTTTCCCACAAACTATCCCAGCCACTAACAAAAAGAGGTTAGCAGGTAAGTCTACAGTCAGGCAGGATGCGGGAGGGTCCTGCCCTGTCCTCAGGTCTCACAGGGAAGCATGCCTTGAAGCCAGCTCTCAACTAGCTGCATTCTTATGACAGTGTGAAGGTAGCAGTATTCTGAGTAAGGTGGTTCCGAGATTACCACTCTACTGCACCTGGAGATACCCTCCAGGTCTGCATTGTTAACTTGCGTCTCAGAAGCCTCTGGCAAACGTCTCTGGTGAAGACCTGCGAAACTCACTCTGCAGGCAGTGTGGAACTGTGAGGGACTGAGGGTGAGCTCAACTCTCAGAAGTAAGATGCTTTTGGACAAGGCGTTCAGCTACATTCTCACGTATGGAACTTAGTATGTAGCACCAGTCTACCACACGAATTACTAGGCAATCGCTGGAATGAGCTTGGAGGCACTAGTCTTGTTTGCCGGGAGATTCCAATTACCTCTCCCAACACTTCCGTCAAACAGCGAGGCTAGGCCTTTTAGAAGTGAAAGGAACCAGCAGGCTGGATGGGGAGGTACAGGCCTTAAGCTCAACTCTCAGAAGTGTGTATGCAGGGGAGACAGATGTCTGTTACCCACTCTGACATGGGAGTTGGAAACTAGCTACACTCTGATTGAAGAAGGCCATTGGAAATCGCTGTATTCAACTCAGATACACGGGAGTTCAGGCCCAATGCTTACACACGCTTTTCCCACAAACTATCCCAGCCACTAACAGAAAGAGGTTAGCAGGTAAGTCTACAGTCAGGCAGGATGCGGGAGGGTCCTCCCCTGTCCTCAGCTCTCACAGGGAAGCATGCCTAGAAGCCAGCTCTCAACTAGCTGCATTCTTATGACAGTGTGAAGGTAGCAGTATTCTGAGTAAGGAGGTTCCCAGATTACCACTCTACTGCACCTGGAGATACCCTCCAGGTCTGCATTGTTAACTTGCGTCTCAGAAGCCTGTGGCAAACGTCTCTGGTGAAGACGTGCGAAACTCACTCTGCAGGCAGTGTGGAACTGTGAGGGACTGAGGGTGAGCTCAACTCTCAGAAGTAAGATGCTTTTGGACAAGGCGTTCAGCTACATTCTCACGTATGGAACTTAGTATGTAGCACCAGTCTACCACACGAATTACTAGGCAATCGCTGGAATGAGCTTGGAGGCACTAGTCTTGTTTGCCGGGAGATTCCAATTACCTCTCCCAACACTTCCGTCAAACAGCGAGGCTAGGCCTTTTAGAAGTGAAAGGAACCAGCAGGCTGGATGGGGAGGTACAGGCCTTAAGCTCAACTCTCAGAAGTGTGTATGCAGGGGAGACAGATGTCTGTTACCCAGTCTGACATGGGAGTTGGAAACTAGCTACACTCTGATTGAAGAAGGCCATTGGAAATCGCTGTATTCAACTCAGATACACGGGAGTTCAGGCCCAATGCTTACACACGCTTTTCCCACAAACTATCCCAGCCACTAACAGAAAGAGGTTAGCAGGTAAGTCTACAGTCAGGCAGGATGCGGGAGGGTCCTCCCCTGTCCTCAGCTCTCACAGGGAAGCATGCCTAGAAGCCAGCTCTCAACTAGCTGCATTCTTATGACAGTGTGAAGGTAGCAGTATTCTGAGTAAGGAGGTTCCCAGATTACCACTCTACTGCACCTGGAGATACCCTCCAGGTCTGCATTGTTAACTTGCGTCTCAGAAGCCTCTGGCAAACGTCTCTGGTGAAGACGTGCGAAACTCACTCTGCAGGCAGTGTGGAACTGTGAGGGACTGAGGGTGAGCTCAACTCTCAGCAGTAAGATGATTTTGGACAAGGCGTTCAGCTACCTTCTCACATATGGAACTTAGTATGTAGCACCAGTCTACCCCAGGAATTACTGGGAAATCACTGGATTGAGCTTGGTGGCACTAGTCTTGTGTGCCGGGAGATTCCAGTTACCTCTCCCAACACTTCGGTGAAGCAGCGAGCCTAGGCCTTTTGGAAGCGAAAGGTAGCTGCAGGCAGGAGGTAGGGTTACAGGCCATAAGCTCAACTCTCAGAAGTGGGTATGCAGGGGAGGCAGATGTCTGCTACCCACTCCGACATGCGAGGGGGAACCTAGCTACACTCTGATGAAGAAGGACTTTGGAAATCGCTGTATTCAACTCAGATACACGTGGGTTCAGGCACAACGATTCCACATGCTTTTCTCACAACCTTTCCCTGCCACTAACATGAGGACGTTAGCAGCTCCTTCTACAGTCAAGCAGGATGCGGGAGGGTTGTGCCCTGTCCGTAGCTCTCACAGGGAAGCATGCCTTGAAGCCAGCGGTCAACTAGCTGCATACTTATGGCAGGGTGAAGGTAGCAGTATTCTGAGACAGGAGGTTCCCAGATTACCACTCTACTGCACCTGGAGATACCCTCCAGGTCTGCATTGTTAACTTGCGTCTCAGAAGCCTCTGGCAAACGTCTCTGGTGAAGACGTCCGAAACTCACTCTGAAGGCAGTGTGGAACTGTGAGGGACTGAGGGTGAGCTCAACTCTCAGAAGTAAGATGTTTTTGGACAAGGCGTTCAACTACCTACTCACGTATGGAACTTAGTATGTCACACCAGTCTTCCACAGGAATTACTAGGAAATCGCTGGATTGAGCTTGGAGGCACTCTTCTTGTGTGCCGGGAGACTCCAATTACCTCTCCCAACACTTCCGTCAAACAGCGAACCTAGGCCTTTTAGAAATGAAAGGAACCAGCAGGCTGGATGGGGAGGTACAGGCCTTAAGCTCAACTCTCAGAAGTGTGTATGCAGGGGAGACAGATGTCTGCTACCCACTCTGACATGGGAGTTGGAAACTAGCTACACTCTGATTGAAGAAGGCCATTGGATATCGCTGTATTCAACTCAGATACACAGGAGTTCAGGCCCAATGCTTACACATGCTTTCTCCAAAACCTCTCTCAGCCACTAAATTTAGGATGTTAGCAGCTACGCCTACAGTCAGGCAGGATGCGTGAGGGTTCTGCCCTGTCCTCAGCACTCCCAGGAAAGCATGCCTAGAAGCCAGCTCTCAACTAGCTGCATTCTTATGGCAGTGTGAAGGTAGCAGTATTCTGAGTCAGGAGGTTCCAAGATTACCACTCTACTGCACCTGGAGATACCCTCCAGGTCTGCATTGTTAACTTGCGTCTCAGAAGCCTGTGGCAAACGTCTCTGGTGAAGACCTGCGAAACTCACTCTGCAGGCAGTGTGGAACTGTGAGGGACTGAGGGTGAGCTCAACTTTCAGAAGTAAGATGCTTTTGGACAAGGCGTTCACCTTCCTTCTCACTTATGGAACTTAGTATGTAGCAACAGTCTACCACAGGAATTACTAGGAAATCGCTGGATTCAGCTTGGAGGCACTAGTCTTGTTTGCCGGGAGATTCCAATTACCTCTCCCAACACTTCCGTCAAACAGCGAGGCTAGGCCTTTTAGAAGTGAAAGGAACCAGCAGGCTGGATGGGGAGGTACAGGCCTTAAGCTCAACTCTCAGAAGTGTGTATGCAGGGGAGACAGATGTCTGTTACCCACTCGGACATGGGAGTTGGAACCTAGCTACACTCCTATTGAAGAAGGACTTTGGAAATCGCTGTATTCAACTCAGATACACGGGAGTTCAGGCCCAATGCTTACACATGCTTTTCCCACAACCTATCCCAGCCACTAACATAAGGAGCTTAGCAGGTACGTCTACAGTCAGGCAGGATGCGGGAGGATTCTGCCCTGTCCTCAGCTCTCACAGGGAAGCATGCCTAGAAGCCAGCTCTCAACTAGCTGCATTCTTATGACAGTGTGAAGGTAGCAGTATTCTGAGTAAGGTGGTTCCGAGATTACCACTCTACTGCACCTGGAGATACCCTCCAGGTCTGCATTGTTAACTTGCGTCTCAGAAGCCTCTGGCAAACGTCTCTGGTGAAGACTTGCGAAACTCACTCTGCAGGCAGTGTGGAACTGTGAGGGACTGAGAGTGAGCTCAAATCTCAGCAGTAAGATGATTGTGGACAAGGCGTTCAGCTATATTCTCACGTATGGAACTTAGTATGTAGCACCAGTCTACCCCAGGAATTACTGGGAAATCGCTGGATTGAGCTTGGAGGCACTCGTCTTGTGTGCCGGGAGATTCCAGTTACCTCTCCCAACACTTCGGGGAAGCAGCGAGCCTAGGCCTTTTGGAAGCGAAAGGTAGCTGCAGGCAGGAGGTAGGGTTACAGGCCATAAGCTCAACTCTCAGAAGTGGGTATGCAGGGGAGACAGATGTCTGCTACCCACTCGGACATGCGAGGGGGAACCTAGCTACACTCTGATGAAGAAGGACTTTGGAAATCGCTGTATTCAACTCAGATACACGTGGGTTCAGGCACAACGATTCCACATGCTTTTCTCACAACCTTTCCCTGCCACTAACATGAGGACGTTAGCAGCTCCTTCTACAGTCAAGCAGGATGCGGGAGGGTTGTGCCCTGTCCTTAGCTCTCACAGGGAAGCATGCCTTGAAGCCAGCTGTCAACTAGCTGCATACTTATGGCAGGGTGAAGGTAGCAGTATTCTGAGACAGGAGGTTCCCAGATTACCACTCTACTGCACCTGGAGATACCCTCCAGGTCTGCATTGTTAACTTGCGTCTCAGAAGCCTCTGGCAAACGTCTCTGGTGAAGACGTCCGAAACTCACTCTGAAGGCACTGTGGAACTGTGAGGGACTGAGGGTGAGCTCAACTCTCAGAAGTAAGATGTTTTTGGACAAGGCGTTCAACTACCTACTCACGTATGGAACTTAGTATGTAGCACCAGTCTTCCACAGGAATTACTAGGAAATCGCTGGATTGAGCTTGGAGGCACTAGTCTTGTGTGCCGGGAGACTCCAATTACCTCTCCCAACACTTCCGTCAAACAGCGAGCCTAGGCCTTTTAGAAATGAAAGAACCAGCAGGCTGGATGGGGAGGTACAGGCCTTAAGCTCAATTCTCAGAAGTGTGTATGCAGGGGAGACAGATGTCTGTTACCCACTCTGACATGGGAGTTGGAAACTAGCTACACTCTGATTGAAGAAGGCCATTGGAAATCGCTGTATTCAACTCAGATACACAGGAGTTCAGGCCCAGTGCTTACACATGCTTTCTCCAAAACCTCTCTCAGCCACTAAATTTAGGATGTTAGCAGCTACGCCTACAGTCAGGCAGGATGCGTGAGGGTTCTGCCCTGTCCTCAGCACTCCCAGGAAAGCATGCCTAGAAGCCAGCTCTCAACTAGCTACATTCTATGGCAGTGTGAAGGTAGCAGTATTCTGAGTCAGGAGGTTCCAAGATTACCACTCTACTGCACCTGGAGATACCCTCCAGGTCTGCATTGTTAACTTGCGTCTCATAAGCCTCTGGCAAACGTCTCTGGTGAAGACGTCCGAAACTCACTCTGCAGGCAGTGTGGAACTGTGAGGGACTGATGGTGAGCTCTACTCTCAGAAGTAAGATGTTTTTGGACAAGGCGTTCAGCTATCTTCTCACATATGGAACTTAGTATGTAGCACCAGTCTACCCCAGGAATTACTGGGAAATCGCTGGATTGAGCTTGGAGGCACTAGTCTTGTGTGCCGGGAGATTCTAGTTACCTCTCCCAACACTTCGGTGAAGCAGCAAACCTAGGCCTTTTGGAAGCGAAAGTTAGCTGCATGCAGGAGGTAGGGTTACAGGCCATAAGCTCAACTCTCAGAAGTGGGTATGCAGGGGAGACAGATGTCTGTTACCCACTCTGACATGGGAGTTGGAAACTAGCTACACTCTGATTGAAGAAGGCCATTGGAAATCGCTGTATTCAACTCAGATACACAGGAGTTCAGGCCCAATGCTTAAACATGCTTTTCCCGCAACCTCTCTCAGCCACTAACATTAGGATGTTAGCAGCTGCGCCTACAGTCAGGCAGGATGCGGGAGGGTTCTGCCCTGTCCTCAGCACTCCCAGGGAAGCATGCCTAGAAGCCAGCTCTCAACTAGCTGCATTCTTATGTCAGTGTGAAGGTAGCAGTATTCTGAGTCAGAAGGTTCCAAGATTACCACTCTACTGCACCCGGAGATACCCTCCAGGTCTGCATTGTTAACTTGCGTCTCAGAAGCCTGTGGCAAACGTCTCTGGTGAAGAAGTGCGAAACTCACTCTGCAGGCAGTGTGGAACTGTGAGGGACTGAGGGTGAGCTCAACTCTCAGCAGTAAGATGATTGTGGACAAGGCGTTCAGCTACATTCTCCCGTATGGAACTTAGTATGTAGCACCAGTCTACCGCAGGAATTACTGGGAAATCGCTGGATTGAGCTTGGAGGCACTCGTCTTGTGTGCCGGGAGATTCCAGTTACCTCTCCCAACACTTCGGTGAAGCAGCGAGCCTAGGCCTTTTGGAAGCGAAAGGTAGCTGCAGGCAGGAGGTAGGGTTACAGGCCATAAGCTCAACTCTCAGAAGTGGGTATGCAGGGGAGGCAGATGTCTGCTACCCACTCCGACATGCGAGGGGGAACCTAGCTACACTCTGATGAAGAAGGACTTTGGAAATCGCTGTATTCAACTCAGATACACGTGGGTTCAGGCACAACGATTCCACATGCTTTTCTCACAACCTTTCCCTGCCACTAACATGAGGACGTTAGCAGCTCCTTCTACAGTCAGGCAGGATGCGGGAGGGTCCTGCCCTGTCCTCAGGTCTCACAGGGAAGCATGCCTTGAAGCCAGCTCTCAACTAGCTGCATTCTTATGACAGTGTGAAGGTAGCAGTATTCTGAGTAAGGTGGTTCCGAGATTACCACTCTATGGCACCTGGAGATACCCTCCAGGTCTGCATTGTTAACTTGCGTCTCAGAAGCCTCTGGCAAACGTCTCTGGTGAAGACCTGCGAAACTCACTCTGCAGGCAGTGTGGAACTGTGAGGGACTGAGGGTGAGCTCAACTCTCAGAAGTAAGATGCTTTTGGACAAGGCGTTCAGCTACAGTCTCACGTATGGAACTTAGTATGTAGCACCAGTCTACCACACGAATTACTAGGCAATCGCTGGAATGAGGTTGGAGGCACTAGTCTTGTTTGCCGGGAGATTCCAATTACCTCTCCCAACACTTCCGTCAAACAGCGAGGCTAGGCCTTTTAGAAGTGAAAGGAACCAGCAGGCTGGATGGGGAGGTACAGGCCTTAAGCTCAACTCTCAGAAGTGTGTATGCACGGGAGACAGATGTCTGTTACCCACTCTGACATGGGAGTTGGAAACTAGCTACACTCTGATTGAAGAAGGCCATTGGAAATCGCTCTATTCAACTCAGATACACGGGAGTTCAGGCCCAATGCTTACACAGGCTTTTCCCACAAACTATCCCAGCCACTAACAGAAAGAGGTTAGCAGGTAAGTCTACAGTCAGGCAGGATGCGGGAGGGTCCTCCCCAGTCCTCAGCTCTCACAGGGAAGCATGCCTAGAACCCAGCTCTCAACTAGCTGCATTCTTATGACAGTGTGAAGGTAGCAGTATTCTGAGTCAGGAGGTTCCCAGATTACCACTCTACTGCACCTGGAGATACCCTCCAGGTCTGCATTGTTAACTTGCGTCTCAGAAGCCTCTGGCAAACGTCTCTGGTGAAGACGTGCGAAACTCACTCTGCAGGCAGTGTGGAACTGTGAGGGACTGAGGGTGAGCTCAACTCTCAGCAGTAAGATGATTTTGGACAAGGCGTTCAGCTACCTTCTCACATATGGAACTTAGTATGTAGCACCAGTCTACCCCAGGAATTACTGGGAAATCGCTGGATTGAGCTTGGTGGCACTAGTCTTGTGTGCCGGGAGATTCCAGTTACCTCTCCCAACACTTCGGTGAAGCAGCGAGCCTAGGCCTTTTGGAAGCGAAAGGTAGCTGCAGGCAGGAGGTAGGGTTACAGGCCATAAGCTCAACTCTCAGAAGTGGGTATGCAGGGGAGGCAGATGTCTGCTACCCACTCGGACATGCGAGGGGGAACCTAGCTACACTCTGATGAAGAAGGACTTTGGAAATCGCTGTATTCAACTCAGATACACGTGGGTTCAGGCACAACGATTCCACATGCTTTTCTCACAACCTTTCCCTGCCACTAACATGAGGACGTTAGCAGCTCCTTCTACAGTCAAGCAGGATGCGGGAGGGTTGTGCCCTGTCCTTAGCTCTCACAGGGAAGCATGCCTTGAAGCCAGCTGTCAACTAGCTGCATACTTATGGCAGGGTGAAGGTAGCAGTATTCTGAGACAGGAGGTTCCCAGATTACCACTCTACTGCACCTGGAGATACCCTCCAGGTCTGCATTGTTAACTTGCGTCTCAGAAGCCTGTGGCAAACGTCTCTGGTGAAGACCTGCGAAACTCACTCTGCAGGCAGTGTGGAACTGTGAGGGACTGAGGGTGAGCTCAACTCTCAGCAGTAAGATGATTGTGGACAAGGCGTTCAGCTACATTCTCACGTATGGAACTTAGTATGTAGCACCAGTCTACCACAGGAATTACTAGGAAATCGCTGGATTCAGCTTGGAGGCACTAGTGTTGTGTGCCGGGAGATTCAAATTACCTCTCCCAACACTTCCGTCAAACAGCGAGCCTATGCCTTTTAGAAGCGACGGGTACCAGCAGGCTGGATGGAGATGAACAGGCCATAAGCTCAACTCTCAGAAGTGTGTATGCATGGGTGGCAGATGTCTGCCACCCACTCGGACATGGGAGTTGGACCCTAGCTACACTCCTATTGAAGAAGGACTTTGGAAATCGCTGTATTCAACTCAGATACACGGGAGTTCAGGCCCAATGCTTACACATGCTTTTCCCACAACCTATCCCAGCCACTAACATAAGGAGGTTAGCAGGTACGTCTACAGTCAGGAAGGATGCGGGAGGGTTCTGCCCTGTCCTCAGCTCTCACAGGGAAGCATGCCTAGAAGCCAGCTCTCAACTAGCTGCATTCTTATGACAGTGTGAATGTAGCAGTATTCTGAGTAAGGTGGTTCCGAGATTACCACTCTACTGCACCTGGAGATACCCTCCAGGTCTGCATTGTTAACTTGCGTCTCAAAAGCCTGTGGCAAACGTCTCTGGTGAAGAAGTGCGAAACTCACTCTGCAGGCAGTGTGGAACTGTGAGGGACTGAGGGTGAGCTCAACTCTCAGCAGTAAGATGATTGTGGACAAGGCGTTCAGCTACATTCTCACGTATGGAACTTAGTATGTAGCACCAGTCTACCCCAGGAATTACTGGAAAATCGCTGGATTGAGCTTGGAGGCACTCGTCTTGTTGCCGGGAGATTCCAGTTACCTCTCCCAACACTTCGGTGAAGCAGCGAGCCTAGGCCTTTTGGAAGCGAAAGGTAGCTGCAGGCAGGAGGTAGGGTTACAGGCCATAAGCTCAACTCACAGAAGTGGGTATGCAGGGGAGACAGATGTCTGCTACCCACTCGGACATGCGAGGGGGAACCTAGCTACACTCTGATGAAGAAGGACTTTGGAAATCGCTGTATTCAACTCAGATACACGTGGGTTCAGGCACAACGATTCCACATGCTTTTCTCACAACCTTTCCCTGCCACTAACATGAGGACGTTAGCAGCTCCTTCTACAGTCAAGCAGGATGCGGGAGGGTTGTGCCCTGTCCTTAGCTCTCACAGGGAAGCATGCCTTGAAGCCAGCTGTCAACTAGCTGCATACTTATGGCAGGGTGAAGGTAGCAGTATTCTGAGACAGGAGGTTCCCAGATTACCACTCTACTGCACCTGGAGATACCCTCCAGGTCTGCATTGTTAACTTGCGTCTCAGAAGCCTCTGGCAAACGTCTCTGGTGAAGACGTCCGAAACTCACTCTGAAGGCAGTGTGGAACTGTGAGGGACTGAGGGTGAGCTCAACTCTCAGAAGTAAGATGTTTTTGGACAAGGCGTTCAACTACCTACTCACGTATGGAACTTAGTATGTAGCACCAGTCTTCCACAGGAATTACTAGGAAATCGCTGGATTGAGCTTGGAGGCACTAGTCTTGTGTGCCGGGAGACTCCAATTACCTCCCCCAACACTTCCGTCAAACAGCGAGCCTAGGCCTTTTAGAAATGAAAGGAACCAGCAGGCTGGATGGGGAGGTACAGGCCTTAAGCTCAATTCTCAGAAGTGTGTATGCAGGGGAGACAGATGTCTGCTACCCACTCTGACATAGGAGTTGGAAACTAGCTACACTCTGATTGAAGAAGGCCATTGGAAATCGCTGTATTCAACTCAGATACACAGGAGTTCAGACCCAATGCTTACACATGCTTTCTCCAAAACCTCTCTCAGCCACTAAATTTAGGATGTTAGCAGCTACGCCTACAGTCAGGCAGGATGCGTGAGGGTTCTGCCCTGTCCTCAGCACTCCCAGGAAAACATGCCTAGAAGCCAGCTCTCAACTAGCTGCATTCTTATGACAGTGTGAAGGTAGCAGTATTCTGAGTAAGGAGGTTCCCAGATTACCACTCTACTGCACCTGGAGATACCCTCCAGGTCTGCATTGTTAACTTGCGTCTCAGAAGCCTCTGGCAAACGTCTCTGGTGAAGACCTGCGAAACTCACTCTGCAGGCAGTGTGGAACTGTGAGGGACTGAGGGTGAGCTCAACTTTCAGAAGTAAGATGCTTTTGGACAAGGCGTTCACCTTCCTTCTCACTTATGGAACTTAGTATGTAGCACCAGTCTACCACAGGAATTACTAGGAAATCGCTGGATTCAGCTTGGAGGCACTAGTCTTGTTTGCCGGGAGATTCCAATTACCTCTCCCAACACTTCCGTCAAACAGCGAGGCTAGGCCTTTTAGAAGTGAAAGGAACCAGCAGGCTGGATGGGGAGGTACAGGCCTTAAGCTCAACTCTCAGAAGTGTGTATGCAGGGGAGACAGATGTCTGTTACCCACTCTGACATGGGAGTTGGAAACTAGCTACACTCTGATTGAAGAAGGCCATTGGAAATCGCTGTATTCAACTCAGATACACAGGAGTTCAGGCCCAATGCTTAAACATGCTTTTCCCGCAACCTCTCTCAGCCACTAACATTAGGATGTTAGCAGCTGCGCCTACAGTCAGGCAGGATGCGGGAGGGTTCTGCCCTGTCCTCAGCACTCCCAGGGAAGCATGCCTAGAAGCCAGCTCTCAACTAGCTGCATTCTTATGACAGTGTGAAGGTAGCAGTATTCTGAGTAAGGAGGTTCCCAGATTACCACTCTACTGCACCTGGAGATACCCTCCAGGTCTGCATTGTTAACTTGCGTCTCAGAAGCCTCTGGCAAACGTCTCTGGTGAAGACGTGCGAAACTCACTCTGCAGGCAGTGTGGAACTGTGAGGGACTGAGGGTGAGCTCAACTCTCAGAAGTAAGATGCTTTTGGACAAGGCGTTCAGCTACATTCTCACGTATGGAACTTAGTATGTAGCACCAGTCTACCACACGAATTACTAGGCAATCGCTGGAATGAGCTTGGAGGCACTAGTCTTGTTTGCCGGGAGATTCCAATTACCTCTCCCAACACTTCCGTCAAACAGCGAGGCTAGGCCTTTTAGAAGTGAAAGGAACCAGCAGGCTGGATGGGGAGGTACAGGCCTTAAGCTCAACTCTCAGAAGTGTGTATGCAGGGGAGACAGATGTCTGTTACCCACTCTGACATGGGAGTTGGAAACTAGCTACACTCTGATTGAAGAAGGCCATTGGAAATCGCTGTATTCAACTCAGATACACGGGAGTTCAGGCCCAATGCTTACACACGCTTTTCCCACAAACTATCCCAGCCACTAACAGAAAGAGGTTAGCAGGTAAGTCTACAGTCAGGCAGGATGCGGGAGGGTCCTCCCCTGTCCTCAGCTCTCACAGGGAAGCATGCCTAGAAGCCAGCTCTCAACTAGCTGCATTCTTATGACAGTGTGAAGGTAGCAGTATTCTGAGTAAGGAGGTTCCCAGATTACCACTCTACTGCACCTGGAGATACCCTCCAGGTCTGCATTGTTAACTTGCGTCTCAGAAGCCTCTGGCAAACGTCTCTGGTGAAGACGTCCGAAACTCACTCTGAAGGCACTGTGGAACTGTGAGGGACTGAGGGTGAGCTCAACTCTCAGAAGTAAGATGTTTTTGGACAAGGCGTTCAACTACCTACTCACGTATGGAACTTAGTATGTAGCACCAGTCTTCCACAGGAATTACTAGGAAATCGCTGGATTGAGCTTGGAGGCACTAGTCTTGTGTGCCGGGAGACTCCAATTACCTCTCCCAACACTTCCGTCAAACAGCGAGCCTAGGCCTTTTAGAAATGAAAGAACCAGCAGGCTGGATGGGGAGGTACAGGCCTTAAGCTCAATTCTCAGAAGTGTGTATGCAGGGGAGACAGATGTCTGTTACCCACTCTGACATGGGAGTTGGAAACTAGCTACACTCTGATTGAAGAAGGCCATTGGAAATCGCTGTATTCAACTCAGATACACAGGAGTTCAGGCCCAGTGCTTACACATGCTTTCTCCAAAACCTCTCTCAGCCACTAAATTTAGGATGTTAGCAGCTACGCCTACAGTCAGGCAGGATGCGTGAGGGTTCTGCCCTGTCCTCAGCACTCCCAGGAAAGCATGCCTAGAAGCCAGCTCTCAACTAGCTACATTCTATGGCAGTGTGAAGGTAGCAGTATTCTGAGTCAGGAGGTTCCAAGATTACCACTCTACTGCACCTGGAGATACCCTCCAGGTCTGCATTGTTAACTTGCGTCTCATAAGCCTCTGGCAAACGTCTCTGGTGAAGACGTCCGAAACTCACTCTGCAGGCAGTGTGGAACTGTGAGGGACTGATGGTGAGCTCTACTCTCAGAAGTAAGATGTTTTTGGACAAGGCGTTCAGCTATCTTCTCACATATGGAACTTAGTATGTAGCACCAGTCTACCCCAGGAATTACTGGGAAATCGCTGGATTGAGCTTGGAGGCACTAGTCTTGTGTGCCGGGAGATTCTAGTTACCTCTCCCAACACTTCGGTGAAGCAGCAAACCTAGGCCTTTTGGAAGCGAAAGTTAGCTGCATGCAGGAGGTAGGGTTACAGGCCATAAGCTCAACTCTCAGAAGTGGGTATGCAGGGGAGACAGATGTCTGTTACCCACTCTGACATGGGAGTTGGAAACTAGCTACACTCTGATTGAAGAAGGCCATTGGAAATCGCTGTATTCAACTCAGATACACAGGAGTTCAGGCCCAATGCTTAAACATGCTTTTCCCGCAACCTCTCTCAGCCACTAACATTAGGATGTTAGCAGCTGCGCCTACAGTCAGGCAGGATGCGGGAGGGTTCTGCCCTGTCCTCAGCACTCCCAGGGAAGCATGCCTAGAAGCCAGCTCTCAACTAGCTGCATTCTTATGTCAGTGTGAAGGTAGCAGTATTCTGAGTCAGAAGGTTCCAAGATTACCACTCTACTGCACCCGGAGATACCCTCCAGGTCTGCATTGTTAACTTGCGTCTCAGAAGCCTGTGGCAAACGTCTCTGGTGAAGAAGTGCGAAACTCACTCTGCAGGCAGTGTGGAACTGTGAGGGACTGAGGGTGAGCTCAACTCTCAGCAGTAAGATGATTGTGGACAAGGCGTTCAGCTACATTCTCCCGTATGGAACTTAGTATGTAGCACCAGTCTACCGCAGGAATTACTGGGAAATCGCTGGATTGAGCTTGGAGGCACTCGTCTTGTGTGCCGGGAGATTCCAGTTACCTCTCCCAACACTTCGGTGAAGCAGCGAGCCTAGGCCTTTTGGAAGCGAAAGGTAGCTGCAGGCAGGAGGTAGGGTTACAGGCCATAAGCTCAACTCTCAGAAGTGGGTATGCAGGGGAGGCAGATGTCTGCTACCCACTCCGACATGCGAGGGGGAACCTAGCTACACTCTGATGAAGAAGGACTTTGGAAATCGCTGTATTCAACTCAGATACACGTGGGTTCAGGCACAACGATTCCACATGCTTTTCTCACAACCTTTCCCTGCCACTAACATGAGGACGTTAGCAGCTCCTTCTACAGTCAGGCAGGATGCGGGAGGGTCCTGCCCTGTCCTCAGGTCTCACAGGGAAGCATGCCTTGAAGCCAGCTCTCAACTAGCTGCATTCTTATGACAGTGTGAAGGTAGCAGTATTCTGAGTAAGGTGGTTCCGAGATTACCACTCTATGGCACCTGGAGATACCCTCCAGGTCTGCATTGTTAACTTGCGTCTCAGAAGCCTCTGGCAAACGTCTCTGGTGAAGACCTGCGAAACTCACTCTGCAGGCAGTGTGGAACTGTGAGGGACTGAGGGTGAGCTCAACTCTCAGAAGTAAGATGCTTTTGGACAAGGCGTTCAGCTACAGTCTCACGTATGGAACTTAGTATGTAGCACCAGTCTACCACACGAATTACTAGGCAATCGCTGGAATGAGGTTGGAGGCACTAGTCTTGTTTGCCGGGAGATTCCAATTACCTCTCCCAACACTTCCGTCAAACAGCGAGGCTAGGCCTTTTAGAAGTGAAAGGAACCAGCAGGCTGGATGGGGAGGTACAGGCCTTAAGCTCAACTCTCAGAAGTGTGTATGCACGGGAGACAGATGTCTGTTACCCACTCTGACATGGGAGTTGGAAACTAGCTACACTCTGATTGAAGAAGGCCATTGGAAATCGCTCTATTCAACTCAGATACACGGGAGTTCAGGCCCAATGCTTACACAGGCTTTTCCCACAAACTATCCCAGCCACTAACAGAAAGAGGTTAGCAGGTAAGTCTACAGTCAGGCAGGATGCGGGAGGGTCCTCCCCAGTCCTCAGCTCTCACAGGGAAGCATGCCTAGAACCCAGCTCTCAACTAGCTGCATTCTTATGACAGTGTGAAGGTAGCAGTATTCTGAGTCAGGAGGTTCCCAGATTACCACTCTACTGCACCTGGAGATACCCTCCAGGTCTGCATTGTTAACTTGCGTCTCAGAAGCCTCTGGCAAACGTCTCTGGTGAAGACGTGCGAAACTCACTCTGCAGGCAGTGTGGAACTGTGAGGGACTGAGGGTGAGCTCAACTCTCAGCAGTAAGATGATTTTGGACAAGGCGTTCAGCTACCTTCTCACATATGGAACTTAGTATGTAGCACCAGTCTACCCCAGGAATTACTGGGAAATCGCTGGATTGAGCTTGGTGGCACTAGTCTTGTGTGCCGGGAGATTCCAGTTACCTCTCCCAACACTTCGGTGAAGCAGCGAGCCTAGGCCTTTTGGAAGCGAAAGGTAGCTGCAGGCAGGAGGTAGGGTTACAGGCCATAAGCTCAACTCTCAGAAGTGGGTATGCAGGGGAGGCAGATGTCTGCTACCCACTCGGACATGCGAGGGGGAACCTAGCTACACTCTGATGAAGAAGGACTTTGGAAATCGCTGTATTCAACTCAGATACACGTGGGTTCAGGCACAACGATTCCACATGCTTTTCTCACAACCTTTCCCTGCCACTAACATGAGGACGTTAGCAGCTCCTTCTACAGTCAAGCAGGATGCGGGAGGGTTGTGCCCTGTCCTTAGCTCTCACAGGGAAGCATGCCTTGAAGCCAGCTGTCAACTAGCTGCATACTTATGGCAGGGTGAAGGTAGCAGTATTCTGAGACAGGAGGTTCCCAGATTACCACTCTACTGCACCTGGAGATACCCTCCAGGTCTGCATTGTT
Organism: Canis lupus baileyi; assembly: GCF_048164855.1. Taxonomy (NCBI): domain Eukaryota; kingdom Metazoa; phylum Chordata; class Mammalia; order Carnivora; family Canidae; genus Canis; species Canis lupus. The sequence goes on along the minus strand of NW_027326448.1, from coordinate 165,571 downwards.
AACTTGCGTCTCAGAAGCCTGTGGCAAACGTCTCTGGTGAAGACCTGCGAAACTCACTCTGCAGGCAGTGTGGAACTGTGAGGGACTGAGGGTGAGCTCAACTCTCAGCAGTAAGATGATTGTGGACAAGGCGTTCAGCTACATTCTCACGTATGGAACTTAGTATGTAGCACCAGTCTACCACAGGAATTACTAGGAAATCGCTGGATTCAGCTTGGAGGCACTAGTGTTGTGTGCCGGGAGATTCAAATTACCTCTCCCAACACTTCCGTCAAACAGCGAGCCTATGCCTTTTAGAAGCGACGGGTACCAGCAGGCTGGATGGAGATGAACAGGCCATAAGCTCAACTCTCAGAAGTGTGTATGCATGGGTGGCAGATGTCTGCCACCCACTCGGACATGGGAGTTGGACCCTAGCTACACTCCTATTGAAGAAGGACTTTGGAAATCGCTGTATTCAACTCAGATACACGGGAGTTCAGGCCCAATGCTTACACATGCTTTTCCCACAACCTATCCCAGCCACTAACATAAGGAGGTTAGCAGGTACGTCTACAGTCAGGAAGGATGCGGGAGGGTTCTGCCCTGTCCTCAGCTCTCACAGGGAAGCATGCCTAGAAGCCAGCTCTCAACTAGCTGCATTCTTATGACAGTGTGAATGTAGCAGTATTCTGAGTAAGGTGGTTCCGAGATTACCACTCTACTGCACCTGGAGATACCCTCCAGGTCTGCATTGTTAACTTGCGTCTCAAAAGCCTGTGGCAAACGTCTCTGGTGAAGAAGTGCGAAACTCACTCTGCAGGCAGTGTGGAACTGTGAGGGACTGAGGGTGAGCTCAACTCTCAGCAGTAAGATGATTGTGGACAAGGCGTTCAGCTACATTCTCACGTATGGAACTTAGTATGTAGCACCAGTCTACCCCAGGAATTACTGGAAAATCGCTGGATTGAGCTTGGAGGCACTCGTCTTGTTGCCGGGAGATTCCAGTTACCTCTCCCAACACTTCGGTGAAGCAGCGAGCCTAGGCCTTTTGGAAGCGAAAGGTAGCTGCAGGCAGGAGGTAGGGTTACAGGCCATAAGCTCAACTCACAGAAGTGGGTATGCAGGGGAGACAGATGTCTGCTACCCACTCGGACATGCGAGGGGGAACCTAGCTACACTCTGATGAAGAAGGACTTTGGAAATCGCTGTATTCAACTCAGATACACGTGGGTTCAGGCACAACGATTCCACATGCTTTTCTCACAACCTTTCCCTGCCACTAACATGAGGACGTTAGCAGCTCCTTCTACAGTCAAGCAGGATGCGGGAGGGTTGTGCCCTGTCCTTAGCTCTCACAGGGAAGCATGCCTTGAAGCCAGCTGTCAACTAGCTGCATACTTATGGCAGGGTGAAGGTAGCAGTATTCTGAGACAGGAGGTTCCCAGATTACCACTCTACTGCACCTGGAGATACCCTCCAGGTCTGCATTGTTAACTTGCGTCTCAGAAGCCTCTGGCAAACGTCTCTGGTGAAGACGTCCGAAACTCACTCTGAAGGCAGTGTGGAACTGTGAGGGACTGAGGGTGAGCTCAACTCTCAGAAGTAAGATGTTTTTGGACAAGGCGTTCAACTACCTACTCACGTATGGAACTTAGTATGTAGCACCAGTCTTCCACAGGAATTACTAGGAAATCGCTGGATTGAGCTTGGAGGCACTAGTCTTGTGTGCCGGGAGACTCCAATTACCTCCCCCAACACTTCCGTCAAACAGCGAGCCTAGGCCTTTTAGAAATGAAAGGAACCAGCAGGCTGGATGGGGAGGTACAGGCCTTAAGCTCAATTCTCAGAAGTGTGTATGCAGGGGAGACAGATGTCTGCTACCCACTCTGACATAGGAGTTGGAAACTAGCTACACTCTGATTGAAGAAGGCCATTGGAAATCGCTGTATTCAACTCAGATACACAGGAGTTCAGACCCAATGCTTACACATGCTTTCTCCAAAACCTCTCTCAGCCACTAAATTTAGGATGTTAGCAGCTACGCCTACAGTCAGGCAGGATGCGTGAGGGTTCTGCCCTGTCCTCAGCACTCCCAGGAAAACATGCCTAGAAGCCAGCTCTCAACTAGCTGCATTCTTATGACAGTGTGAAGGTAGCAGTATTCTGAGTAAGGAGGTTCCCAGATTACCACTCTACTGCACCTGGAGATACCCTCCAGGTCTGCATTGTTAACTTGCGTCTCAGAAGCCTCTGGCAAACGTCTCTGGTGAAGACCTGCGAAACTCACTCTGCAGGCAGTGTGGAACTGTGAGGGACTGAGGGTGAGCTCAACTTTCAGAAGTAAGATGCTTTTGGACAAGGCGTTCACCTTCCTTCTCACTTATGGAACTTAGTATGTAGCACCAGTCTACCACAGGAATTACTAGGAAATCGCTGGATTCAGCTTGGAGGCACTAGTCTTGTTTGCCGGGAGATTCCAATTACCTCTCCCAACACTTCCGTCAAACAGCGAGGCTAGGCCTTTTAGAAGTGAAAGGAACCAGCAGGCTGGATGGGGAGGTACAGGCCTTAAGCTCAACTCTCAGAAGTGTGTATGCAGGGGAGACAGATGTCTGTTACCCACTCTGACATGGGAGTTGGAAACTAGCTACACTCTGATTGAAGAAGGCCATTGGAAATCGCTGTATTCAACTCAGATACACAGGAGTTCAGGCCCAATGCTTAAACATGCTTTTCCCGCAACCTCTCTCAGCCACTAACATTAGGATGTTAGCAGCTGCGCCTACAGTCAGGCAGGATGCGGGAGGGTTCTGCCCTGTCCTCAGCACTCCCAGGGAAGCATGCCTAGAAGCCAGCTCTCAACTAGCTGCATTCTTATGACAGTGTGAAGGTAGCAGTATTCTGAGTAAGGAGGTTCCCAGATTACCACTCTACTGCACCTGGAGATACCCTCCAGGTCTGCATTGTTAACTTGCGTCTCAGAAGCCTCTGGCAAACGTCTCTGGTGAAGACGTGCGAAACTCACTCTGCAGGCAGTGTGGAACTGTGAGGGACTGAGGGTGAGCTCAACTCTCAGAAGTAAGATGCTTTTGGACAAGGCGTTCAGCTACATTCTCACGTATGGAACTTAGTATGTAGCACCAGTCTACCACACGAATTACTAGGCAATCGCTGGAATGAGCTTGGAGGCACTAGTCTTGTTTGCCGGGAGATTCCAATTACCTCTCCCAACACTTCCGTCAAACAGCGAGGCTAGGCCTTTTAGAAGTGAAAGGAACCAGCAGGCTGGATGGGGAGGTACAGGCCTTAAGCTCAACTCTCAGAAGTGTGTATGCAGGGGAGACAGATGTCTGTTACCCACTCTGACATGGGAGTTGGAAACTAGCTACACTCTGATTGAAGAAGGCCATTGGAAATCGCTGTATTCAACTCAGATACACGGGAGTTCAGGCCCAATGCTTACACACGCTTTTCCCACAAACTATCCCAGCCACTAACAGAAAGAGGTTAGCAGGTAAGTCTACAGTCAGGCAGGATGCGGGAGGGTCCTCCCCTGTCCTCAGCTCTCACAGGGAAGCATGCCTAGAAGCCAGCTCTCAACTAGCTGCATTCTTATGACAGTGTGAAGGTAGCAGTATTCTGAGTAAGGAGGTTCCCAGATTACCACTCTACTGCACCTGGAGATACCCTCCAGGTCTGCATTGTTAACTTGCGTCTCAGAAGCCTCTGGCAAACGTCTCTGGTGAAGACGTGCGAAACTCACTCTGCAGGCAGTGTGGAACTGTGAGGGACTGAGGGTGAGCTCAACTCTCAGCAGTAAGATGATTTTGGACAAGGCGTTCAGCTACCTTCTCACATATGGAACTTAGTATGTAGCACCAGTCTACCCAGGAATTACTGGGAAATCACTGGATTGAGCTTGGTGGCACTAGTCTTGTGTGCCGGGAGATTCCAGTTACCTCTCCCAACACTTCGGTGAAGCAGCGAGCCTAGGCCTTTTGGAAGCGAAAGGTAGCTGCAGGCAGGAGGTAGGGTTACAGGCCATAAGCTCAACTCTCAGAAGTGGGTATGCAGGGGAGGCAGATGTCTGCTACCCACTCCGACATGCGAGGGGGAACCTAGCTACACTCTGATGAAGAAGGACTTTGGAAATCGCTGTATTCAACTCAGATACACGTGGGTTCAGGCACAACGATTCCACATGCTTTTCTCACAACCTTTCCCTGCCACTAACATGAGGACGTTAGCAGCTCCTTCTACAGTCAAGCAGGATGCGGGAGGGTTGTGCCCTGTCCGTAGCTCTCACAGGGAAGCATGCCTTGAAGCCAGCGGTCAACTAGCTGCATACTTATGGCAGGGTGAAGGTAGCAGTATTCTGAGACAGGAGGTTCCCAGATTACCACTCTACTGCACCTGGAGATACCCTCCAGGTCTGCATTGTTAACTTGCGTCTCAGAAGCCTCTGGCAAACGTCTCTGGTGAAGACGTCCGAAACTCACTCTGAAGGCAGTGTGGAACTGTGAGGGACTGAGGGTGAGCTCAACTCTCAGAAGTAAGATGTTTTTGGACAAGGCGTTCAACTACCTACTCACGTATGGAACTTAGTATGTCACACCAGTCTTCCACAGGAATTACTAGGAAATCGCTGGATTGAGCTTGGAGGCACTCTTCTTGTGTGCCGGGAGACTCCAATTACCTCTCCCAACACTTCCGTCAAACAGCGAACCTAGGCCTCTTAGAAATGAAAGGAACCAGCAGGCTGGATGGGGAGGTACAGGCCTTAAGCTCAACTCTCAGAAGTGTGTATGCAGGGGAGACAGATGTCTGCTACCCACTCTGACATGGGAGTTGGAAACTAGCTACACTCTGATTGAAGAAGGCCATTGGATATCGCTGTATTCAACTCAGATACACAGGAGTTCAGGCCCAATGCTTACACATGCTTTCTCCAAAACCTCTCTCAGCCACTAAATTTAGGATGTTAGCAGCTACGCCTACAGTCAGGCAGGATGCGTGAGGGTTCTGCCCTGTCCTCAGCACTCCCAGGAAAGCATGCCTAGAAGCCAGCTCTCAACTAGCTGCATTCTTATGGCAGTGTGAAGGTAGCAGTATTCTGAGTCAGGAGGTTCCAAGATTACCACTCTACTGCACCTGGAGATACCCTCCAGGTCTGCATTGTTAACTTGCGTCTCAGAAGCCTGTGGCAAACGTCTCTGGTGAAGACCTGCGAAACTCACTCTGCAGGCAGTGTGGAACTGTGAGGGACTGAGGGTGAGCTCAACTTTCAGAAGTAAGATGCTTTTGGACAAGGCGTTCACCTTCCTTCTCACTTATGGAACTTAGTATGTAGCAACAGTCTACCACAGGAATTACTAGGAAATCGCTGGATTCAGCTTGGAGGCACTAGTCTTGTTTGCCGGGAGATTCCAATTACCTCTCCCAACACTTCCGTCAAACAGCGAGGCTAGGCCTTTTAGAAGTGAAAGGAACCAGCAGGCTGGATGGGGAGGTACAGGCCTTAAGCTCAACTCTCAGAAGTGTGTATGCAGGGGAGACAGATGTCTGTTACCCACTCGGACATGGGAGTTGGAACCTAGCTACACTCCTATTGAAGAAGGACTTTGGAAATCGCTGTATTCAACTCAGATACACGGGAGTTCAGGCCCAATGCTTACACATGCTTTTCCCACAACCTATCCCAGCCACTAACATAAGGAGCTTAGCAGGTACGTCTACAGTCAGGCAGGATGCGGGAGGATTCTGCCCTGTCCTCAGCTCTCACAGGGAAGCATGCCTAGAAGCCAGCTCTCAACTAGCTGCATTCTTATGACAGTGTGAAGGTAGCAGTATTCTGAGTAAGGTGGTTCCGAGATTACCACTCTACTGCACCTGGAGATACCCTCCAGGTCTGCATTGTTAACTTGCGTCTCAGAAGCCTCTGGCAAACGTCTCTGGTGAAGACTTGCGAAACTCACTCTGCAGGCAGTGTGGAACTGTGAGGGACTGAGAGTGAGCTCAAATCTCAGCAGTAAGATGATTGTGGACAAGGCGTTCAGCTATATTCTCACGTATGGAACTTAGTATGTAGCACCAGTCTACCCCAGGAATTACTGGGAAATCGCTGGATTGAGCTTGGAGGCACTCGTCTTGTGTGCCGGGAGATTCCAGTTACCTCTCCCAACACTTCGGGGAAGCAGCGAGCCTAGGCCTTTTGGAAGCGAAAGGTAGCTGCAGGCAGGAGGTAGGGTTACAGGCCATAAGCTCAACTCTCAGAAGTGGGTATGCAGGGGAGACAGATGTCTGCTACCCACTCGGACATGCGAGGGGGAACCTAGCTACACTCTGATGAAGAAGGACTTTGGAAATCGCTGTATTCAACTCAGATACACGTGGGTTCAGGCACAACGATTCCACATGCTTTTCTCACAACCTTTCCCTGCCACTAACATGAGGACGTTAGCAGCTCCTTCTACAGTCAAGCAGGATGCGGGAGGGTTGTGCCCTGTCCTTAGCTCTCACAGGGAAGCATGCCTTGAAGCCAGCTGTCAACTAGCTGCATACTTATGGCAGGGTGAAGGTAGCAGTATTCTGAGACAGGAGGTTCCCAGATTACCACTCTACTGCACCTGGAGATACCCTCCAGGTCTGCATTGTTAACTTGCGTCTCAGAAGCCTCTGGCAAACGTCTCTGGTGAAGACGTCCGAAACTCACTCTGAAGGCACTGTGGAACTGTGAGGGACTGAGGGTGAGCTCAACTCTCAGAAGTAAGATGTTTTTGGACAAGGCGTTCAACTACCTACTCACGTATGGAACTTAGTATGTAGCACCAGTCTTCCACAGGAATTACTAGGAAATCGCTGGATTGAGCTTGGAGGCACTAGTCTTGTGTGCCGGGAGACTCCAATTACCTCTCCCAACACTTCCGTCAAACAGCGAGCCTAGGCCTTTTAGAAATGAAAGAACCAGCAGGCTGGATGGGGAGGTACAGGCCTTAAGCTCAATTCTCAGAAGTGTGTATGCAGGGGAGACAGATGTCTGTTACCCACTCTGACATGGGAGTTGGAAACTAGCTACACTCTGATTGAAGAAGGCCATTGGAAATCGCTGTATTCAACTCAGATACACAGGAGTTCAGGCCCAGTGCTTACACATGCTTTCTCCAAAACCTCTCTCAGCCACTAAATTTAGGATGTTAGCAGCTACGCCTACAGTCAGGCAGGATGCGTGAGGGTTCTGCCCTGTCCTCAGCACTCCCAGGAAAGCATGCCTAGAAGCCAGCTCTCAACTAGCTACATTCTATGGCAGTGTGAAGGTAGCAGTATTCTGAGTCAGGAGGTTCCAAGATTACCACTCTACTGCACCTGGAGATACCCTCCAGGTCTGCATTGTTAACTTGCGTCTCATAAGCCTCTGGCAAACGTCTCTGGTGAAGACGTCCGAAACTCACTCTGCAGGCAGTGTGGAACTGTGAGGGACTGATGGTGAGCTCTACTCTCAGAAGTAAGATGTTTTTGGACAAGGCGTTCAGCTATCTTCTCACATATGGAACTTAGTATGTAGCACCAGTCTACCCCAGGAATTACTGGGAAATCGCTGGATTGAGCTTGGAGGCACTAGTCTTGTGTGCCGGGAGATTCTAGTTACCTCTCCCAACACTTCGGTGAAGCAGCAAACCTAGGCCTTTTGGAAGCGAAAGTTAGCTGCAGGCAGGAGGTAGGGTTACAGGCCATAAGCTCAACTCTCAGAAGTGGGTATGCAGGGGAGGCAGATGTCTGCTACCCACTCGGACATGCGAGGGGGAACCTAGCTACACTCTGATGAAGAAGGACTTTGGAAATCGCTGTATTCAACTCAGATACACGTGGGTTCAGGCACAACGATTCCACATGCTTTTCTCACAACCTTTCCCTGCCACTAACATGAGGACGTTAGCAGCTCCTTCTACAGTCAAGCAGGATGCGGGAGGGTTGTGCCCTGTCCTTAGCTCTCACAGGGAAGCATGCCTTGAAGCCAGCTGTCAACTAGCTGCATACTTATGGCAGGGTGAAGGTAGCAGTATTCTGAGACAGGAGGTTCCCAGATTACCACTCTACTGCACCTGGAGATACCCTCCAGGTCTGCATTGTTAACTTGCGTCTCAGAAGCCTGTGGCAAACGTCTCTGGTGAAGACCTGCGAAACTCACTCTGCAGGCAGTGTGGAACTGTGAGGGACTGACGGTGAGCTCAACTCTCAGAAGTAAGATGCTTTTGGACAAGGCGTTCAGCTATATTCTCACATATGGAACTTAGTATGTAGCACCAGTCTACCACAGGAATTACTAGGAAATCGCTGGATTCAGCTTGGAGGCACTAGTGTTGTGTGCCGGGAGATTCAAATTACCTCTCCCAACACTTCCGTCAAACAGCGAGCCTATGCCTTTTAGAAGCGACGGGTACCAGCAGGCTGGATGGAGATGAACAGGCCATAAGCTCAACTCTCAGAAGTGTGTATGCATGGGTGGCAGATGTCTGCCACCCACTCGGACATGGGAGTTGGAACCTAGCTACACTCCTATTGAAGAAGGACTTTGGAAATCGCTGTATTCAACTCAGATACACGGGAGTTCAGGCCCAATGCTTACACATGCTTTTCCCACAACCTATCCCAGCCACTAACATAAGGAGGTTAGCAGGTACGTCTACAGTCAGGCAGGATGCGGGAGGATTCTGCCCTGTCCTCAGCTTTCACAGGGAAGCATGCCTAGAAGCCAGCTCTCAACTAGCTGCATTCTTATGACAGTGTGAAGGTAGCAGTATTCTGAGTAAGGTGGTTCCGAGATTACCACTCTACTGCACCTGGACATACCCTCCAGGTCTGCATTGTTAACTTGCGTCTCAGAAGCCTCTGGCAAACGTCTCTGGTGAAGACTTGCGAAACTCACTCTGCAGGCAGTGTGGAACTGTGAGGGACTGAGAGTGAGCTCAAATCTCAGCAGTAAGATGATTGTGGACAAGGCGTTCAGCTACATTCTCACGTATGGAACTTGGTATGTAGCACCAGTCTACCCCAGGAATTACTGGGAAATCGCTGGATTGAGCTTGGAGGCACTCGTCTTGTGTGCCGGGAGATTCCAGTTACCTCTCCCAACACTTCGGGGAAGCAGCGAGCCTAGGCCTTTTGGAAGCGAAAGGTAGCTGCAGGCAGGAGGTAGGGTTACAGGCCATAAGCTCAACTCTCAGAAGTGGGTATGCAGGGGAGACAGATGTCTGCTACCCACTCGGACATGCGAGGGGGAACCTAGCTACACTCTGATGAAGAAGGACTTTGGAAATCGCTGTATTCAACTCAGATACACGTGGGTTCAGGCACAACGATTCCACATGCTTTTCTCACAACCTTTCCCTGCCACTAACATGAGGACGTTAGCAGCTCCTTCTACAGTCAAGCAGGATGCGGGAGGGTTGTGCCCTGTCCTTAGCTCTCACAGGGAAGCATGCCTTGAAGCCAGCTGTCAACTAGCTGCATACTTATGGCAGGGTGAAGGTAGCAGTATTCTGAGTAAGGTTGTTCCGAGATTACCCCTCTACTGCACCTGGAGATACCCTCCAGGTCTGCATTGTTAACTTGCGTCTCAGAAGCCTCTGGCAAACGTCTCTGGTGAAGACGTCCGAAACTCACTCTGCAGGCAGTGTGGAACTGTGAGGGACTGAGGGTGAGCTCAACTCTCAGAAGTAAGATGTTTTTGGACAAGGCGTTCAACTACCTACTCACGTATGGAACTTAGTATGTAGCACCAGTCTTCCACAGGAATTACTAGGAAATCGCTGGATTGAGCTTGGAGGCACTAGTCTTGTGTGCCGGGAGACTCCAATTACCTCTCCCAACACTTCCGTCAAACAGCGAGCCTAGGCCTTTTAGAAATGAAAGGAACCAGCAGGCTGGATGGGGAGGTACAGGCCTTAAGCTCAATTCTCAGAAGTGTGTATGCAGGGGAGACAGATGTCTGCTACCCACTCTGACATAGGAGTTGGAAACTAGCTACACTCTGATTGAAGAAGGCCATTGGAAATCGCTGTATTCAACTCAGATACACAGGAGTTCAGACCCAATGCTTACACATGCTTTCTCCAAAACATCTCTCAGCCACTAAATTTAGGATGTTAGCAGCTACGCCTACAGTCAGGCAGGATGCGTGAGGGTTCTGCCCTGTCCTCAGCACTCCCAGGAAAGCATGCCTAGAAGCCAGCTCTCAACTAGCTGCATTCTTATGGCAGTGTGAAGGTAGCAGTATTCTGAGTCAGGAGGTTCCAAGATTACCACTCTACTGCACCTGGAGATACCCTCCAGGTCTGCATTGTTAACTTGAGTCTCAGAAGCCTGTGGCAAACGTCTCTGGTGAAGACCTGCGAAACTCACTCTGCAGGCAGTGTGGAACTGTGAGGGACTGAGGGTGAGCTCAACTCTCAGAAGTAAGATGCTTTTGGACAAGGCGTTCACCTTCCTTCTCACGTATGGAACTTAGTATGTAGCACCAGTCTACCACAGGAATTACTAGGAAATCGCTGGATTCAGCTTGGAGGCACTAGTGTTGTGTGCCGGGAGATTCAAATTACCTCTCCCAACACTTCCGTCAAACAGCGAGGCTAGGCCTTTTAGAAGTGAAAGGAACCAGCAGGCTGGATGGGGAGGTACAGGCCTTAAGCTCAACTCTCAGAAGTGTGTATGCAGGGGAGACAGATGTCTGTTACCCACTCTGACATGGGAGTTGGAAACTAGCTACACTCTGATTGAAGAAGGCCATTGGAAATCGCTGTATTCAACTCAGATACACGGGAGTTCAGGCCCAATGCTTACACACGCTTTTCCCACAAACTATCCCAGCCACTAACAGAAAGAGGTTAGCAGGTAAGCCTACAGTCAGGCAGGATGCGGGAGGGTTCTGCCCTGTCCTCAGCCCTCACAGGGAAGCATGCCTAGAAGCCAGCTCTCAACTAGCTGCATTCTTACGGCAGTGTGAAGGTAGCAGTATTCTGAGTCAGAAGGTTCCAAGATTACCACTCTACTGCACCTGGAGATACCCTCCAGGTCTGCATTGTTAACTTGCGTCTCAGAAGCCTGTGGCAAACGTCTCTGGTGAAGAAGTGCGAAACTCACTCTGCAGGCAGTGTGGAACTGTGAGGGACTGAGGGTGAGCTCAAATCTCAGCAGTAAGATGATTGTGGACAAGGCGTTCAGCTACATTCTCACGTATGGAACTTAGTATGTAGCACCAGTCTACCGCAGGAATTACTGGGAAATCGCTGGATTGAGCTTGGAGGCACTAGTCTTGTGTGCCGGGAGATTCCAGTTACCTCTCCCAACACTTCGGTGAAGCAGCGAGCCTAGGCCTTTTGGAAGCGAAAGGTAGCTGCAGGCAGGAGGTAGGATTACAGGCCATAAGCTCAACTCTCAGAAGTGGGTATGCAGGGGAGGCAGATGTCTGCTACCCACTCCGACATGCGAGGGGGAACCTAGCTACACTCTGATGAAGAAGGGCTTTGGAAATCGCTGTATTCAACTCAGATACACGTGGGTTCAGGCACAACGATTCCACATGCTTTTCTCACAACCTTTCCCTGCCACTAACATGAGGACGTTAGCAGCTCCTTCTACAGTCAAGCAGGATGCGGGAGGGTGTGCCCTGTCCTTAGCTCTCACAGGGAAGCATGCCTTGAAGCCAGCTGTCAACTAGCTGCATACTTATGGCAGGGTGAAGGTAGCAGTATTCTGAGACAGGAGGTTCCCAGATTACCACTCTACTGCACCTGGAGATACCCTCCAGGTCTGCATTGTTAACTTGCATCTCAGAAGCCTCTGGCAAACGTCTCTGGTGAAGACGTCCGAAACTCACTCTGCAGGCAGTGTGGAACTGTGAGGGACTGAGGGTGAGCTCAACTCTCAGAAGTAAGATGTTTTTGGACAAGGCGTTCAACTACCTACTCACGTATGGAACTTAGTATGTAGCACCAGTCTACACCAGGAATTACTAGGAAATCGCTTGATTGAGCTTGGAGGCACTCGTCTTGTGTGCCGGGAGATTCCAGTTACCTCTCCCAACACTTGCGTCAAGCAGCGAACCTAGGCATTTTGGAAGCGAAAGGTAGCGGCAGGCAGGATGTTGGGTTACAGGCCATAAGCTCAACTCTCAGAAGTGTGTATGCATGGGTGGCAGATGTCTGCTACCCACTCGGACATGGGAGTTGGAACCTAGCTACACTCCTATTGAAGAAGGACTTTGGAAATCGCTGTATTCAACTCAGATACACGGGAGTTCAGGCCGAATGCTTACTCATGCTTTTCCCACAACCTATCCCAGCCACTAACATAAGGAGGTTAGCAGGTACGTCTACAGTCAGGCAGGATGCGGGAGGGTTCTGCCCTGTCCTCAGCTCTCAAAGGGAAGCATGCCTAGAAGCCAGCTCTCAACTAGCTGCATTCTTATGACAGTGTGAAGGTAGCAGTATTCTGAGTAAGGTTGTTCCGAGATTACCCCTCTACTGCACCTGGAGATACCCTCCAGGTCTGCATTGTTAACTTGCGTCTCAGAAGCCTCTGGCAAACGTCTCTGGTGAAGACGTCCGAAACTCACTCTGAAGGCAGTGTGGAACTGTGAGGGACTGAGGGTGAGCTCAACTCTCAGAAGTAAGATGTTTTTGGACAAGGCGTTCAACTACCTACTCACGTATGGAACTTAGTATGTCACACCAGTCTTCCACAGGAATTACTAGGAAATCGCTGGATTGAGCTTGGAGGCACTCTTCTTGTGTGCCGGGAGACTCCAATTACCTCTCCCAACACTTCCGTCAAACAGCGAACCTAGGCCTTTTAGAAATGAAAGGAACCAGCAGGCTGGATGGGGAGGTACAGGCCTTAAGCTAAACTCTCAGAAGTGTGTATGCAGGGGAGACAGATGTCTGCTACCCACTCTGACATGGGAGTTGGAAACTAGCTACACTCTGATTGAAGAAGGCCATTGGATATCGCTGTATTCAACTCAGATACACAGGAGTTCAGGCCCAATGCTTACACATGCTTTCTCCAAAACCTCTCTCAGCCACTAAATTTAGGATGTTAGCAGCTACGCCTACAGTCAGGCAGGATGCGTGAGGGTTCTGCCCTGTCCTCAGCACTCCCAGGAAAGCATGCCTAGAAGCCAGCTCTCAACTAGCTGCATTCTTATGGCAGTGTGAAGGTAGCAGTATTCTGAGTCAGGAGGTTCCAAGATTACCACTCTACTGCACCTGGAGATACCCTCCAGGTCTGCATTGTTAACTTGCGTCTCAGAAGCCTGTGGCAAACGTCTCTGGTGAAGACCTGCGAAACTCACTCTGCAGGCAGTGTGGAACTGTGAGGGACTGAGGGTGAGCTCAACTTTCAGAAGTAAGATGCTTTTGGACAAGGCGTTCACCTTCCTTCTCACTTATGGAACTTAGTATGTAGCACCAGTCTACCACAGGAATTACTAGGAAATCGCTGGATTCAGCTTGGAGGCACTAGTCTTGTTTGCCGGGAGATTCCAATTACCTCTCCCAACACTTCCGTCAAACAGCGAGGCTAGGCCTTTTAGAAGTGAAAGGAACCAGCAGGCTGGATGGGGAGGTACAGGCCTTAAGCTCAACTCTCAGAAGTGTGTATGCAGGGGAGACAGATGTCTGTTACCCACTCTGACATGGGAGTTGGAAACTAGCTACACTCTGATTGAAGAAGGCCATTGGAAATCGCTGTATTCAACTCAGATACACAGGAGTTCAGGCCCAATGCTTAAACATGCTTTTCCCGCAACCTCTCTCAGCCACTAACATTAGGATGTTAGCAGCTGCGCCTACAGTCAGGCAGGATGCGGGAGGGTTCTGCCCTGTCCTCAGCACTCCCAGGGAAGCATGCCTAGAAGCCAGCTCTCAACTAGCTGCATTCTTATGTCAGTGTGAAGGTAGCAGTATTCTGAGTCAGAAGGTTCCAAGATTACCACTCTACTGCACCCGGAGATACCCTCCAGGTCTGCATTGTTAACTTGCGTCTCAGAAGCCTGTGGCAAACGTCTCTGGTGAAGAAGTGCGAAACTCACTCTGCAGGCAGTGTGGAACTGTGAGGGACTGAGGGTGAGCTCAACTCTCAGCAGTAAGATGATTGTGGACAAGGCGTTCAGCTATATTCTCCCGTATGGAACTTAGTATGTAGCACCAGTCTACCGCAGGAATTACTGGGAAATCGCTGGATTGAGCTTGGAGGCACTCGTCTTGTGTGCCGGGAGATTCCAGTTACCTCTCCCAACACTTCGGTGAAGCAGCGAGCCTAGGCCTTTTGGAAGCGAAAGGTAGCTGCAGGCAGGAGGTAGGGTTACAGGCCATAAGCTCAACTCTCAGAAGTGGGTATGCAGGGGAGGCAGATGTCTGCTACCCACTCCGACATGCGAGGGGGAACCTAGCTACACTCTGATGAAGAAGGACTTTGGAAATCGCTGTATTCAACTCAGATACACGTGGGTTCAGGCACAACGATTCCACATGCTTTTCTCACAACCTTTCCCTGCCACTAACATGAGGACGTTAGCAGCTCCTTCTACAGTCAGGCAGGATGCGGGAGGGTCCTGCCCTGTCCTCAGGTCTCACAGGGAAGCATGCCTTGAAGCCAGCTCTCAACTAGCTGCATTCTTATGACAGTGTGAAGGTAGCAGTATTCTGAGTAAGGTGGTTCCGAGATTACCACTCTATGGCACCTGGAGATACCCTCCAGGTCTGCATTGTTAACTTGCGTCTCAGAAGCCTCTGGCAAACGTCTCTGGTGAAGACCTGCGAAACTCACTCTGCAGGCAGTGTGGAACTGTGAGGGACTGAGGGTGAGCTCAACTCTCAGAAGTAAGATGCTTTTGGACAAGGCGTTCAGCTACAGTCTCACGTATGGAACTTAGTATGTAGCACCAGTCTACCACACGAATTACTAGGCAATCGCTGGAATGAGCTTGGAGGCACTAGTCTTGTTTGCCGGGAGATTCCAATTACCTCTCCCAACACTTCCGTCAAACAGCGAGGCTAGGCCTTTTAGAAGTGAAAGGAACCAGCAGGCTGGATGGGGAGGTACAGGCCTTAAGCTCAACTCTCAGAAGTGTGTATGCACGGGAGACAGATGTCTGTTACCCACTCTGACATGGGAGTTGGAAACTAGCTACACTCTGATTGAAGAAGGCCATTGGAAATCGCTCTATTCAACTCAGATACACGGGAGTTCAGGCCCAATGCTTACACAGGCTTTTCCCACAAACTATCCCAGCCACTAACAGAAAGAGGTTAGCAGGTAAGTCTACAGTCAGGCAGGATGCGGGAGGGTCCTCCCCAGTCCTCAGCTCTCACAGGGAAGCATGCCTAGAACCCAGCTCTCAACTAGCTGCATTCTTATGACAGTGTGAAGGTAGCAGTATTCTGAGTCAGGAGGTTCCCAGATTACCACTCTACTGCACCTGGAGATACCCTCCAGGTCTGCATTGTTAACTTGCGTCTCAGAAGCCTCTGGCAAACGTCTCTGGTGAAGACGTGCGAAACTCACTCTGCAGGCAGTGTGGAACTGTGAGGGACTGAGGGTGAGCTCAACTCTCAGCAGTAAGATGATTTTGGACAAGGCGTTCAGCTACCTTCTCACATATGGAACTTAGTATGTAGCACCAGTCTACCCCAGGAATTACTGGGAAATCGCTGGATTGAGCTTGGTGGCACTAGTCTTGTGTGCCGGGAGATTCCAGTTACCTCTCCCAACACTTCGGTGAAGCAGCGAGCCTAGGCCTTTTGGAAGCGAAAGGTAGCTGCAGGCAGGAGGTAGGGTTACAGGCCATAAGCTCAACTCTCAGAAGTGGGTATGCAGGGGAGGCAGATGTCTGCTACCCACTCGGACATGCGAGGGGGAACCTAGCTACACTCTGATGAAGAAGGACTTTGGAAATCGCTGTATTCAACTCAGATACACGTGGGTTCAGGCACAACGATTCCACATGCTTTTCTCACAACCTTTCCCTGCCACTAACATGAGGACGTTAGCAGCTCCTTCTACAGTCAAGCAGGATGCGGGAGGGTTGTGCCCTGTCCTTAGCTCTCACAGGGAAGCATGCCTTGAAGCCAGCTGTCAACTAGCTGCATACTTATGGCAGGGTGAAGGTAGCAGTATTCTGAGACAGGAGGTTCCCAGATTACCACTCTACTGCACCTGGAGATACCCTCCAGGTCTGCATTGTTAACTTGCGTCTCAGAAGCCTGTGGCAAACGTCTCTGGTGAAGACCTGCGAAACTCACTCTGCAGGCAGTGTGGAACTGTGAGGGACTGAGGGTGAGCTCAACTCTCAGAAGTAAGATGCTTTTGGACAAGGCGTTCAGCTATCTTCTCACATATGGAACTTAGTATGTAGCACCAGTCTACCACAGGAATTACTAGGAAATCGCTGGATTCAGCTTGGAGGCACTAGTGTTGTGTGCCGGGAGATTCAAATTACCTCTCCCAACACTTCCGTCAAACAGCGAGCCTATGCCTTTTAGAAGCGACGGGTACCAGCAGGCTGGATGGAGATGAACAGGCCATAAGCTCAACTCTCAGAAGTGTGTATGCATGGGTGGCAGATGTCTGCCACCCACTCGGACATGGGAGTTGGAACCTAGCTACACTCCTATTGAAGAAGGACTTTGGAAATCGCTGTATTCAACTCAGATACACGGGAGTTCAGGCCCAATGCTTACACATGCTTTTCCCACAACCTATCCCAGCCACTAACATAAGGAGCTTAGCAGGTACGTCTACAGTCAGGCAGGATGCGGGAGGGTTCTGCCCTGTCCTCAGCACTCCCAGGAAAGCATGCCTAGAAGCCAGCTCTCAACTAGCTGCATTCTATGGCAGTGTGAAGGTAGCAGTATTCTGAGTCAGGAGGTTCCAAGATTACCACTCTACTGCACCTGGAGATACCCTCCAGGTCTGCATTGTTAACTTGCGTCTCAGAAGCCTGTGGCAAACGTCTCTGGTGAAGACGTGCGAAACTCACTCTGCAGGCAGTGTGGAACTGTGAGGGACTGAGGCGGAGCTCAACTCTCAGCAGTAAGATGATTGTGGACAAGGCGTTCAGCTATCTTCTCACATATGGAACTTAGTATGTAGCACCAATCTACCCCAGGAATTACTGGGAAATCGCTGGATTGAGCTTGGAGGCACTCGTCTTGTGTGCCGGGAGATTCCAGTTACCTCTCCCAACACTTCGGTGAAGCAGCGAGCCTAGGCCTTTTGGAAGCGAAAGGTAGCTGCAGGCAGGAGGTAGGGTTACAGGCCATAAGCTCAACTCACAGAAGTGGGTATGCAGGGGAGACAGATGTCTGCTACCCACTCGGACATGCGAGGGGGAACCTAGCTACACTCTGATGAAGAAGGACTTTGGAAATCGCTGTATTCAACTCAGATACACGTGGGTTCAGGCACAACGATTCCACATGCTTTTCTCACAACCTTTCCCTGCCACTAACATGAGGACGTTAGCAGCTCCTTCTACAGTCAAGCAGGATGCGGGAGGGTTGTGCCCTGTCCTTAGCTCTCACAGGGAAGCATGCCTTGAAGCCAGCTGTCAACTAGCTGCATACTTATGGCAGGGTGAAGGTAGCAGTATTCTGAGACAGGAGGTTCCCAGATTACCACTCTACTGCACCTGGAGATACCCTCCAGGTCTGCATTGTTAACTTGCGTCTCAGAAGCCTCTGGCAAACGTCTCTGGTGAAGACGTCCGAAACTCACTCTGAAGGCACTGTGGAACTGTGAGGGACTGAGGGTGAGCTCAACTCTCAGAAGTAAGATGTTTTTGGACAAGGCGTTCAACTACCTACTCACGTATGGAACTTAGTATGTAGCACCAGTCTTCCACAGGAATTACTAGGAAATCGCTTGATTGAGCTTGGAGGCACTAGTCTTGTGTGCCGGGAGACTCCAATTACCTCCCCCAACACTTCCGTCAAACAGCGAGCCTAGGCCTTTTAGAAATGAAAGGAACCAGCAGGCTGGATGGGGAGGTACAGGCCTTAAGCTCAATTCTCAGAAGTGTGTATGCAGGGGAGACAGATGTCTGCTACCCACTCTGACATAGGAGTTGGAAACTAGCTACACTCTGATTGAAGAAGGCCATTGGAAATCGCTGTATTCAACTCAGATACACAGGAGTTCAGACCCAATGCTTACACATGCTTTCTCCAAAACCTCTCTCAGCCACTAAATTTAGGATGTTAGCAGCTACGCCTACAGTCAGGCAGGATGCGTGAGGGTTCTGCCCTGTCCTCAGCACTCCCAGGAAAGCATGCCTAGAAGCCAGCTCTCAACTAGCTGCATTCTTATGGCAGTGTGAAGGTAGCAGTATTCTGAGTCAGGAGGTTCCAAGATTACCACTCTACTGCACCTGGAGATACCCTCCAGGTCTGCATTGTTAACTTGAGTCTCAGAAGCCTGTGGCAAACGTCTCTGGTGAAGACCTGCGAAACTCACTCTGCAGGCAGTGTGGAACTGTGAGGGACTGAGGGTGAGCTCAACTCTCAGAAGTAAGATGCTTTTGGACAAGGCGTTCACCTTCCTTCTCACGTATGGAACTTAGTATGTAGCACCAGTCTACCACAGGAATTACTAGGAAATCGCTGGATTCAGCTTGGAGGCACTAGTGTTGTGTGCCGGGAGATTCAAATTACCTCTCCCAACACTTCCGTCAAACAGCGAGCCTATGCCTTTTAGAAGCGAAGGGTACCAGCAGGCTGGATGGAGATGAACAGGCCATAAGCTCAACTCTCAGAAGTGTGTATGCATGGGTGGCAGATGTCTGCTACCCACTCGGACATGGGAGTTGGAACCTAGCTACACTCCTATTGAAGAAGGACTTTGGAAATCGCTGTATTCAACTCAGATACACGGGAGTTCAGGCCCAATGCTTACTCATGCTTTTCCCACAACCTATCCCAGCCACTAACATAAGGAGGTTAGCAGGTACGTCTACAGTCAGGCAGGATGCGGGAGGGTTCTGCCCTGTCCTCAGCTCTCAAAGGGAAGCATGCCTAGAAGCCAGCTCTCAACTAGCTGCATTCTTATGACAGTGTGAAGGTAGCAGTATTCTGAGTAAGGTTGTTCCGAGATTACCCCTCTACTGCACCTGGAGATACCCTCCAGGTCTGCATTGTTAACTTGCGTCTCAGAAGCCTCTGGCAAACGTCTCTGGTGAAGACGTCCGAAACTCACTCTGAAGGCAGTGTGGAACTGTGAGGGACTGAGGGTGAGCTCAACTCTCAGAAGTAAGATGTTTTTGGACAAGGCGTTCAACTACCTACTCACGTATGGAACTTAGTATGTCACACCAGTCTTCCACAGGAATTACTAGGAAATCGCTGGATTGAGCTTGGAGGCACTCTTCTTGTGTGCCGGGAGACTCCAATTACCTCTCCCAACACTTCCGTCAAACAGCGAACCTAGGCCTTTTAGAAATGAAAGGAACCAGCAGGCTGGATGGGGAGGTACAGGCCTTAAGCTCAACTCTCAGAAGTGTGTATGCAGGGGAGACAGATGTCTGCTACCCACTCTGACATGGGAGTTGGAAACTAGCTACACTCTGATTGAAGAAGGCCATTGGATATCGCTGTATTCAACTCAGATAACAGGAGTTCAGGCCCAATGCTTACACATGCTTTCTCCAAAACCTCTCTCAGCCACTAAATTTAGGATGTTAGCAGCTACGCCTACAGTCAGGCAGGATGCGTGAGGGTTCTGCCCTGTCCTCAGCACTCCCAGGAAAGCATGCCTAGAAGCCAGCTCTCAACTAGCTGCATTCTTATGGCAGGGTGAAGGTAGCAGTATTCTGAGTCAGGAGGTTCCAAGATTACCACTCTACTGCACCTGGAGATACCCTCCAGGTCTGCATTGTTAACTTGCGTCTCAGAAGCCTGTGGCAAACGTCTCTGGTGAAGACCTGCGAAACTCACTCTGCAGGCAGTGTGGAACTGTGACGGACTGAGGGTGAGCTCAACTTTCAGAAGTAAGATGCTTTTGGACAAGGCGTTCACCTTCCTTCTCACTTATGGAACTTAGTATGTAGCACCAGTCTACCACAGGAATTACTAGGAAATCGCTGGATTCAGCTTGGAGGCACTAGTCTTGTTTGCCGGGAGATTCCAATTACCTCTCCCAACACTTCCGTCAAACAGCGAGGCTAGGCCTTTTAGAAGTGAAAGGAACCAGCAGGCTGGATGGGGAGGTACAGGCCTTAAGCTCAACTCTCAGAAGTGTGTATGCAGGGGAGACAGATGTCTGTTACCCACTCTGACATGGGAGTTGGAAACTAGCTACACTCTGATTGAAGAAGGCCATTGGAAATCGCTGTATTCAACTCAGATACACAGGAGTTCAGGCCCAATGCTTAAACATGCTTTTCCCGCAACCTCTCTCAGCCACTAACATTAGGATGTTAGCAGCTGCGCCTACAGTCAGGCAGGATGCGGGAGGGTTCTGCCCTGTCCTCAGCACTCCCAGGGAAGCATGCCTAGAAGCCAGCTCTCAACTAGCTGCATTCTTATGTCAGTGTGAAGGTAGCAGTATTCTGAGTCAGAAGGTTCCAAGATTACCACTCTACTGCATCCGGAGATACCCTCCAGGTCTGCATTGTTAACTTGCGTCTCAGAAGCCTGTGGCAAACGTCTCTGGTGAAGAAGTGCGAAACTCACTCTGCAGGCAGTGTGGAACTGTGAGGGACTGAGGGTGAGCTCAACTCTCAGCAGTAAGATGATTGTGGACAAGGCGTTCAGCTACATTCTCCCGTATGGAACTTAGTATGTAGCACCAGTCTACCGCAGGAATTACTGGGAAATCCCTGGATTGAGCTTGGAGGCACTCGTCTTGTGTGCCGGGAGATTCCAGTTACCTCTCCCAACACTTCGGTGAAGCAGCGAGCCTAGGCCTTTTGGAAGCGAAAGGTAGCTGCAGGCAGGAGGTAGGGTTACAGGCCATAAGCTCAACTCTCAGAAGTGGGTATGCAGGGGTGGCAGATGTCTGCTACCCACTCCGACATGCGAGGGGGAACCTAGCTACACTCTGATGAAGAAGGACTTTGGAAATCGCTGTATTCAACTCAGATACACGTGGGTTCAGGCACAACGATTCCACATGCTTTTCTCACAACCTTTCCCTGCCACTAACATGAGGACGTTAGCAGCTCCTTCTACAGTCAAGCAGGATGCGGGAGGGTTGTGCCCTGTCCTTAGCTCTCACAGGGAAGCATGCCTTGAAGCCAGCTGTCAACTAGCTGCATACTTATGGCAGGGTGAAGGTAGCAGTATTCTGAGACAGGAGGTTCCCAGATTACCACTCTACTGCACCTGGAGATACCTTCCAGGTCTGCATTGTTAACTTGCGTCTCAGAAGCCTCTGGCAAACGTCTCTGGTGAAGACGTGCGAAACTCACTCTGCAGGCAGTGTGGAACTGTGAGGGACTGAGGGTGAGCTCAACTCTCAGAAGTAAGATGTTTTTGGACAAGGCGTTCAACTACCTACTCACGTATGGAACTTAGTATGTAGCACCAGTCTACCCCAGGAATTACTAGGAAATCGCTTGATTGAGCTTGGAGGCACTCGTCTTGTGTGCCGGGAGATTCCAGTTACCTCTCCCAACACTTGCGTCAAGCATCGAACCTAGGCATTTTGGAAGCGAAAGGTAGCGGCAGGCAGGATGTTGGGTTACAGGCCATAAGCTCAACTCTCAGAAGTGTGTATGCATGGGTGGCAGATGTCTGCTACCCACTCGGACATGGGAGTTGGAACCTAGCTACACTCCTATTGAAAAAGGACTTTGGAAATCGCTGTATTCAACTCAGATACATGGGAGTTCAGGCCCAATGCTTACACATGCTTTTCCCACAAACTATCCCAGCCACTAACAAAAAGAGGTTAGCAGGTAAGTCTACAGTCAGGCAGGATGCGGGAGGGTCCTGCCCTGTCCTCAGGTCTCACAGGGAAGCATGCCTTGAAGCCAGCTCTCAACTAGCTGCATTCTTATGACAGTGTGAAGGTAGCAGTATTCTGAGTAAGGTGGTTCCGAGATTACCACTCTATGGCACCTGGAGATACCCTCCAGGTCTGCATTGTTAACTTGCGTCTCAGAAGCCTCTGGCAAACGTCTCTGGTGAAGACCTGCGAAACTCACTCTGCAGGCAGTGTGGAACTGTGAGGGACTGAGGGTGAGCTCAACTCTCAGAAGTAAGATGCTTTTGGACAAGGCGTTCAGCTACATTCTCACGTATGGAACTTAGTATGTAGCACCAGTCTACCACACGAATTACTAGGCAATCGCTGGAATGAGCTTGGAGGCACTAGTCTTGTTTGCCGGGAGATTCCAATTACCTCTCCCAACACTTCCGTCAAACAGCGAGGCTAGGCCTTTTAGAAGTGAAAGGAACCAGCAGGCTGGATGGGGAGGTACAGGCCTTAAGCTCAACTCTCAGAAGTGTGTATGCACGGGAGACAGATGTCTGTTACCCACTCTGACATGGGAGTTGGAAACTAGCTACACTCTGATTGAAGAAGGCCATTGGAAATCGCTCTATTCAACTCAGATACACGGGAGTTCAGGCCCAATGCTTACACAGGCTTTTCCCACAAACTATCCCAGCCACTAACAGAAAGAGGTTAGCAGGTAAGTCTACAGTCAGGCAGGATGCGGGAGGGTCCTCCCCAGTCCTCAGCTCTCACAGGGAAGCATGCCTAGAAGCCAGCTCTCAACTAGCTGCATTCTTATGACAGTGTGAAGGTAGCAGTATTCTGAGTCAGGAGGTTCCCAGATTACCACTCTACTGCACCTGGAGATACCCTCCAGGTCTGCATTGTTAACTTGCGTCTCAGAAGCCTCTGGCAAACGTCTCTGGTGAAGACGTGCGAAACTCACTCTGCAGGCAGTGTGGAACTGTGAGGGACTGAGGGTGAGCTCAACTCTCAGCAGTAAGATGATTTTGGACAAGGCGTTCAGCTACCTTCTCACATATGGAACTTAGTATGTAGCACCAGTCTACCCCAGGAATTACTGGGAAATCGCTGGATTGAGCTTGGTGGCACTAGTCTTGTGTGCCGGGAGATTCCAGTTACCTCTCCCAACACTTCGGTGAAGCAGCGAGCCTAGGCCTTTTGGAAGCGAAAGGTAGCTGCAGGCAGGAGGTAGGGTTACAGGCCATAAGCTCAACTCTCAGAAGTGGGTATGCAGGGGAGGCAGATGTCTGCTACCCACTCGGACATGCGAGGGGGAACCTAGCTACACTCTGATGAAGAAGGACTTTGGAAATCGCTGTATTCACCTCAGATACACGTGGGTTCAGGCACAACGATTCCACATGCTTTTCTCACAACCTTTCCCTGCCACTAACATGAGGACGTTAGCAGCTCCTTCTACAGTCAAGCAGGATGCGGGAGGGTTGTGCCCTGTCCTTAGCTCTCACAGGGAAGCATGCCTTGAAGCCAGCTGTCAACTAGCTGCATACTTATGGCAGGGTGAAGGTAGCAGTATTCTGAGACAGGAGGTTCCCAGATTACCACTCTACTGCACCTGGAGATACCCTCCAGGTCTGCATTGTTAACTTGCGTCTCAGAAGCCTGTGGCAAACGTCTCTGGTGAAGACCTGCGAAACTCACTCTGCAGGCAGTGTGGAACTGTGAGGGACTGAGGGTGAGCTCAACTCTCAGAAGTAAGATGCTTTTGGACAAGGCGTTCAGCTATCTTCTCACATATGGAACTTAGTATGTAGCACCAGTCTACCACAGGAATTACTAGGAAATCGCTGGATTCAGCTTGGAGGCACTAGTGTTGTGTGCCGGGAGATTCAAATTACCTCTCCCAACACTTCCGTCAAACAGCGAGCCTATGCCTTTTAGAAGCGACGGGTACCAGCAGGCTGGATGGAGATGAACAGGCCATAAGCTCAACTCTCAGAAGTGTGTATGCATGGGTGGCAGATGTCTGCCACCCACTCGGACATGGGAGTTGGAACCTAGCTACACTCCTATTGAAGAAGGACTTTGGAAATCGCTGTATTCAACTCAGATACACGGGAGTTCAGGCCCAATGCTTACACATGCTTTTCCCACAACCTATCCCAGCCACTAACATAAGGAGCTTAGCAGGTACGTCTACAGTCAGGCAGGATGCGGGAGGGTTCTGCCCTGTCCTCAGCTCTCACAGGGAAGCATGCCTAGAAGCCAGCTCTCAACTAGCTGCATTCTTATGACAGTGTGAATGTAGCAGTATTCTGAGTAAGGTGGTTCCGAGATTACCACTCTACTGCACCTGGAGATACCCTCCAGGTCTGCATTGTTAACTTGCGTCTCAGAAGCCTCTGGCAAACGTCTCTGGTGAAGAAGTGCGAAACTAACTCTGCAGGCAGTGTGGAACTGTGAGGGAATGAGGGTGAGCTCAACTCTCAGCAGTAAGATGATTGTGGACAAGGCGTTCAGCTACATTCTCACGTATGGAACTTAGTATGTAGCACCAGTCTACCCCAGGAATTACTGGGAAATCGCTGGATTGAGCTTGGAGGCACGCGTCTTGTTGCCGGGAGATTCCAGTTACCTCTCCCAACACTTCGGTGAAGCAGCGAGCCTAGGCCTTTTGGAAGCGAAAGGTAGCTGCAGGCAGGAGGTAGGGTTACAGGCCATAAGCTCAACTCACAGAAGTGGGTATGCAGGGGAGACAGATGTCTGCTACCCACTCCGACATGCGAGGGGGAACCTAGCTACACTCTGATGAAGAAGGACTTTGGAAATCGCTGTATTCAACTCAGATACACGTGGGTTCAGGCACAACGATTCCACATGCTTTTCTCACAACCTTTCCCTGCCACTAACATGAGGACGTTAGCAGCTCCTTCTACAGTCAAGCAGGATGCGGGAGGGTTGTGCCCTGTCCTTAGCTCTCACAGGGAAGCATGCCTTGAAGCCAGCTGTCAACTAGCTGCATACTTATGGCAGGGTGAAGGTAGCAGTATTCTGAGACAGGAGGTTCCCAGATTACCACTCTACTGCACCTGGAGATACCCTCCAGGTCTGCATTGTTAACTTGCGTCTCAGAAGCCTCTGGCAAACGTCTCTGGTGAAGACGTCCGAAACTCACTCTGAAGGCAGTGTGGAACTGTGAGGGACTGAGGGTGAGCTCAACTCTCAGAAGTAAGATGTTTTTGGACAAGGCGTTCAACTACCTACTCACGTATGGAACTTAGTATGTAGCACCAGTCTTCCACAGGAATTACTAGGAAATCGCTGGATTGAGCTTGGAGGCACTAGTCTTTTGTGCCGGGAGACTCCAATTACCTCTCCCAACACTTCCGTCAAACAGCGAGCCTAGGCCTTTTAGAAATGAAAGAACCAGCAGGCTGGATGGGGAGGTACAGGCCTTAAGCTCAATTCTCAGAAGTGTGTATGCAGGGGAGACAGATGTCTGCTACCCACTCTGACATGGGAGTTGGAAACTAGCTACACTCTGATTGAAGAAGGCCATTGGAAATCGCTGTATTCAACTCAGATACACAGGAGTTCAGGCCCAGTGCTTACACATGCTTTCTCCAAAACCTCTCTCAGCCACTAAATTTAGGATGTTAGCAGCTACGCCTACAGTCAGGCAGGATGCGTGAGGGTTCTGCCCTGTCCTCAGCACTCCCAGGAAAGCATGCCTAGAAGCCAGCTCTCAACTAGCTACATTCTATGGCAGTGTGAAGGTAGCAGTATTCTGAGTCAGGAGGTTCCAAGATTACCACTCTACTGCACCTGGAGATACCCTCCAGGTCTGCAGTGTTAACTTGCGTCTCAGAAGCCTGTGGCAAACGTCTCTGGTGAAGACCTGCGAAACTCACTCTGCAGGCAGTGTGGAACTGTGAGGGACTGAGGGTGAGCTCAGCTCTCAGAAGTAAGATGCTTTTGGACAAGGCGTTCACCTTCCTTCTCACGTATGGAACTTAGTATGTAGCACCAGTCTACCACAGGAATTACTAGGAAATCGCTGGATTCAGCTTGGAGGCACTAGTGTTGTGTGCCGGGAGATTCAAATTACCTCTCCCAACACTTCCGTCAAACAGCGAGCCTATGCCTTTTAGAAGCGAAGGGTACCAGCAGGCTGGATGGAGATGAACAGGCTATAAGCTCAACTCTCAGAAGTGTGTATGCATGGGTGGCAGATGTCTGCTACCCACTCGGACATGGGAGTTGGAACCTAGCTACACTCCTATTGAAGAAGGACTTTGGAAATCGCTGTATTCAACTCAGATACACGGGAGTTCAGGCCCAATGCTTACACATGCTTTTCCCACAACCTATCCCAGCCACTAACATAAGGAGGTTAGCAGGTACGTCTACAGTCAGGCAGGATGCGGGAGGGTTCTGCCCTGTCCTCAGCTCTCACAGGGAAGCATGCCTAGAAGCCAGCTCTCAACTAGCTGCATTCTTATGACAGTGTGAAGGTAGCAGTATTCTGAGTAAGGTTGTTCCGAGATTACCACTCTACTGCCCCTGGAGATACCCTCCAGGTCTGCATTGTTAACTTGCGTCTCAGAGGCCTGTGGCAAACGTCTCTGGTGAAGACGTGCGAAACTCACTCTGCAGGCAGTGTGGAACTGTGAGGGACTGAGGCGGAGCTCAACTCTCAGCAGTAAGATGATTGTGGACAAGGCGTTCAGCTATCTTCTCACATATGGAACTTAGTATGTAGCACCAGTCTACCCCAGGAATTACTGGGAAATCGCTGGATTGAGCTTGGAGGCACTCGTCTTGTGTGCCGGGAGATTCCAGTTACCTCTCCCAACACTTCGGTGAAGCAGCGAGCCTAGGCCTTTTGGAAGCGAAAGGTAGCTGCAGGCAGGAGGTAGGGTTACAGGCCATAAGCTCAACTCACAGAAGTGGGTATGCAGGGGAGACAGATGTCTGCTACCCACTCGGACATGCGAGGGGGAACCTAGCTACACTCTGATGAAGAAGGACTTTGGAAATCGCTGTATTCAACTCAGATACACGTGGGTTCAGGCACAACGATTCCACATGCTTTTCTCACAACCTTTCCCTGCCACTAACATGAGGACGTTAGCAGCTCCTTCTACAGTCAAGCAGGATGCGGGAGGGTTGTGCCCTGTCCTTAGCTCTCACAGGGAAGCATGCCTAGAAGCCAGCTCTCAACTAGCTGCATTCTTATGACAGTGTGAATGTAGCAGTATTCTGAGTAAGGTGGTTCCGAGATTACCACTCTACTGCACCTGGAGATACCCTCCAGGTCTGCATTGTTAACTTGCGTCTCAAAAGCCTGTGGCAAACGTCTCTGGTGAAGAAGTGCGAAACTAACTCTGCAGGCAGTGTGGAACTGTGAGGGACTGAGGGTGAGCTCAACTCTCAGCAGTAAGATGATTGTGGACAAGGCGTTCAGCTACATTCTCACGTATGGAACTTAGTATGTAGCACCAGTCTACCCCAGGAATTACTGGGAAATCGCTGGATTGAGCTTGGAGGCACGCGTCTTGTTGCCGGGAGATTCCAGTTACCTCTCCCAACACTTCGGTGAAGCAGCGAGCCTAGGCCTTTTGGAAGCGAAAGGTAGCTGCAGGCAGGAGGTAGGGTTACAGGCCATAAGCTCAACTCACAGAAGTGGGTATGCAGGGGAGACAGATGTCTGCTACCCACTCCGACATGCGAGGGGGAACCTAGCTACACTCTGATGAAGAAGGACTTTGGAAATCGCTGTATTCAACTCAGATACACGTGGGTTCAGGCACAACGATTCCACATGCTTTTCTCACAACCTTTCCCTGCCACTAACATGAGGACGTTAGCAGCTCCTTCTACAGTCAAGCAGGATGCGGGAGGGTTGTGCCCTGTCCTTAGCTCTCACAGGGAAGCATGCCTTGAAGCCAGCTGTCAACTAGCTGCATACTTATGGCAGGGTGAAGGTAGCAGTATTCTGAGACAGGAGGTTCCCAGATTACCACTCTACTGCACCTGGAGATACCCTCCAGGTCTGCATTGTTAACTTGCGTCTCAGAAGCCTCTGGCAAACGTCTCTGGTGAAGACGTCCGAAACTCACTCTGAAGGCAGTGTGGAACTGTGAGGGACTGAGGGTGAGCTCAACTCTCAGAAGTAAGATGTTTTTGGACAAGGCGTTCAACTACCTACTCACGTATGGAACTTAGTATGTAGCACCAGTCTTCCACAGGAATTACTAGGAAATCGCTGGATTGAGCTTGGAGGCACTAGTCTTGTGTGCCGGGAGACTCCAATTACCTCTCCCAACACTTCCGTCAAACAGCGAGCCTAGGCCTTTTAGAAATGAAAGAACCAGCAGGCTGGATGGGGAGGTACAGGCCTTAAGCTCAATTCTCAGAAGTGTGTATGCAGGGGAGACAGATGTCTGCTACCCACTCTGACATGGGAGTTGGAAACTAGCTACACTCTGATTGAAGAAGGCCATTGGAAATCGCTGTATTCAACTCAGATACACAGGAGTTCAGGCCCAGTGCTTACACATGCTTTCTCCAAAACCTCTCTCAGCCACTAAATTTAGGATGTTAGCAGCTACGCCTACAGTCAGGCATGATGCGTGAGGGTTCTGCCCTGTCCTCAGCACTCCCAGGAAAGCATGCCTAGAAGCCAGCTCTCAACTAGCTACATTCTATGGCAGTGTGAAGGTAGCAGTATTCTGAGTCAGGAGGTTCCAAGATTACCACTCTACTGCACCTGGAGATACCCTCCAGGTCTGCATTGTTAACTTGCGTCACAGAAGCCTGTGGCAAACGTCTCTGGTGAAGACCTGCGAAACTCACTCTGCAGGCAGTGTGGAACTGTGAGGGACTGAGGGTGAGCTCAGCTCTCAGAAGTAAGATGCTTTTGGACAAGGCGTTCACCTTCCTTCTCACGTATGGAACTTAGTATGTAGCACCAGTCTACCACAGGAATTACTAGGAAATCGCTGGATTCAGCTTGGAGGCACTAGTGTTGTGTGCCGGGAGATTCAAATTACCTCTCCCAACACTTCCGTCAAACAGCGAGCCTATGCCTTTTAGAAGCGAAGGGTACCAGCAGGCTGGATGGAGATGAACAGGCCATAAGCTCAACTCTCAGAAGTGTGTATGCATGGGTGGCAGATGTCTGCTACCCACTCGGACATGGGAGTTGGAACCTAGCTACACTCCTATTGAAGAAGGACTTTGGAAATCGCTGTATTCAACTCAGATACACGGGAGTTCAGGCCCAATGCTTACACATGCTTTTCCCACAACCTATCCCAGCCACTAACATAAGGAGGTTAGCAGGTACGTCTACAGTCAGGCAGGATGCGGGAGGGTTCTGCCCTGTCCTCAGCTCTCACAGGGAAGCATGCCTAGAAGCCAGCTCTCAACTAGCTGCATTCTTATGACAGTGTGAAGGTAGCAGTAATCTGAGTAAGGTTGTTCCGAGATTACCACTCTACTGCCCCTGGAGATACCCTCCAGGTCTGCATTGTTAACTTGCGTCTCAGAGGCCTGTGGCAAACGTCTCTGGTGAAGACGTGCGAAACTCACTCTGCAGGCAGTGTGGAACTGTGAGGGACTGAGGCGGAGCTCAACTCTCAGCAGTAAGATGATTGTGGACAAGGCGTTCAGCTATCTTCTCACATATGGAACTTAGTATGTAGCACCAGTCTACCCCAGGAATTACTGGGAAATCGCTGGATTGAGCTTGGAGGCACTCGTCTTGTGTGCCGGGAGATTCCAGTTACCTCTCCCAACACTTCGGTGAAGCAGCGAGCCTAGGCCTTTTGGAAGCGAAAGGTAGCTGCAGGCAGGAGGTAGGGTTACAGGCCATAAGCTCAACTCACAGAAGTGGGTATGCAGGGGAGACAGATGTCTGCTACCCACTCGGACATGCGAGGGGGAACCTAGCTACACTCTGATGAAGATGGACTTTGGAAATCGCTGTATTCAACTCAGATACACGTGGGTTCAGGCACAACGATTCCACATGCTTTTCTCACAACCTTTCCCTGCCACTAACATGAGGACGTTAGCAGCTCCTTCTACAGTCAAGCAGGATGCGGGAGGGTTGTGCCCTGTCCTTAGCTCTCACAGGGAAGCATGCCTTGAAGCCAGCTGTCAACTAGCTGCAAACTTATGGCAGGGTTAAGGTAGCAGTATTCTGAGACAGAAGGTTCCCAGATTACCACTCTACTGCACCTGGAGATACCCTCCAGGTCTGCATTGTTAACTTGCGTCTCAGAAGCCTCTGGCAAACGTCTCTGGTGAAGACGTCCGAAACTCACTCTGAAGGCAGTGTGGAACTGTGAGGGACTGAGGGTGAGCTCAACTCTCAGAAGTAAGATGTTTTTGGACAAGGCGTTCAACTACCTACTCACGTATGGAACTTAGTATGTCACACCAGTCTTCCACAGGAATTACTAGGAAATCGCTGGATTGAGCTTGGAGGCACTCTTCTTGTGTGCCGGGAGACTCCAATTACCTCTCCCAACACTTCCGTCAAACAGCGAACCTAGGCCTTTTAGAAATGAAAGGAACCAGCAGGCTGGATGGGGAGGTACAGGCCTTAAGCTCAATTCTCAGAAGTGTGTATGCAGGGGAGACAGATGTCTGCTACCCACTCTGACATGGGAGTTGGAAACTAGCTACACTCTGATTGAAGAAGGCCATTGGATATCGCTGTATTCAACTCAGATACACAGGAGTTCAGGCCCAATGCTTACACATGCTTTCTCCAAAACCTCTCTCAGCCACTAAATTTAGGATGTTAGCAGCTACGCCTACAGTCAGGCAGGATGCGTGAGGGTTCTGCCCTGTCCTCAGCACTCCCAGGAAAGCATGCCTAGAAGCCAGCTCTCAACTAGCTGCATTCTTATGGCAGTGTGAAGGTAGCAGTATTCTGAGTCAGGAGGTTCCAAGATTACCACTCTACTGCACCTGGAGATACCCTCCAGGTCTGCATTGTTAACTTGCGTCTCAGAAGCCTGTGGCAAACGTCTCTGGTGAAGACCTGCGAAACTCACTCTGCAGGCAGTGTGGAACTGTGAGGGACTGAGGGTGAGCTCAACTTTCAGAAGTAAGATGCTTTTGGACAAGGCGTTCACCTTCCTTCTCACTTATGGAACTTAGTATGTAGCACCAGTCTACCACAGGAATTACTAGGAAATCGCTGGATTCAGCTTGGAGGCACTAGTCTTGTTTGCCGGGAGATTCCAATTACCTCTCCCAACACTTCCGTCAAACAGCGAGGCTAGGCCTTTTAGAAGTGAAAGGAACCAGCAGGCTGGATGGGGAGGTACAGGCCTTAAGCTCAACTCTCAGAAGTGTGTATGCAGGGGAGACAGATGTCTGTTACCCACTCTGACATGGGAGTTGGAAACTAGCTACACTCTGATTGAAGAAGGCCATTGGAAATCGCTGTATTCAACTCAGATACACAGGAGTTCAGGCCCAATGCTTAAACATGCTTTTCCCGCAACCTCTCTCAGCCACTAACATTAGGATGTTAGCAGCTGCGCCTACAGTCAGGCAGGATGCGGGAGGGTTCTGCCCTGTCCTCAGCACTCCCAGGGAAGCATGCCTAGAAGCCAGCTCTCAACTAGCTGCATTCTTATGTCAGTGTGAAGGTAGCAGTATTCTGAGTCAGAAGGTTCCAAGATTACCACTCTACTGCACCCGGAGATACCCTCCAGGTCTGCATTGTTAACTTGCGTCTCAGAAGCCTGTGGCAAACGTCTCTGGTGAAGAAGTGCGAAACTCACTCTGCAGGCAGTGTGGAACTGTGAGGGACTGAGGGTGAGCTCAACTCTCAGCAGTAAGATGATTGTGGACAAGGCGTTCAGCTACATTCTCCCGTATGGAACTTAGTATGTAGCACCAGTCTACCGCAGGAATTACTGGGAAATCGCTGGATTGAGCTTGGAGGCACTCGTCTTGTGTGCCGGGAGATTCCAGTTACCTCTCCCAACACTTCGGTGAAGCAGCGAGCCTAGGCCTTTTGGAAGCGAAAGGTAGCTGCAGGCAGGAGGTAGGGTTACAGGCCATAAGCTCAACTCTCAGAAGTGGGTATGCAGGGGAGGCAGATGTCTGCTACCCACTCCGACATGCGAGGGGGAACCTAGCTACACTCTGATGAAGAAGGACTTTGGAAATCGCTGTATTCAACTCAGATACACGTGGGTTCAGGCACAACGATTCCACATGCTTTTCTCACAACCTTTCCCTGCCACTAACATGAGGACGTTAGCAGCTCCTTCTACAGTCAGGCAGGATGCGGGAGGGTCCTGCCCTGTCCTCAGGTCTCACAGGGAAGCATGCCTTGAAGCCAGCTCTCAACTAGCTTTATTCTTATGACAGTGTGAAGGTAGCAGTATTCTGAGTAAGGTGGTTCCGAGATTACCACTCTATGGCACCTGGAGATACCCTCCAGGTCTGCATTGTTAACTTGCGTCTCAGAAGCCTCTGGCAAACGTCTCTGGTGAAGACCTGCGAAACTCACTCTGCAGGCAGTGTGGAACTGTGAGGGACTGAGGGTGAGCTCAACTCTCAGAAGTAAGATGCTTTTGGACAAGGCGTTCAGCTACAGTCTCACGTATGGAACTTAGTATGTAGCACCAGTCTACCACACGAATTACTAGGCAATCGCTGGAATGAGCTTGGAGGCACTAGTCTTGTTTGCCGGGAGATTCCAATTACCTCTCCCAACACTTCCGTCAAACAGCGAGGCTAGGCCTTTTAGAAGTGAAAGGAACCAGCAGGCTGGATGGGGAGGTACAGGCCTTAAGCTCAACTCTCAGAAGTGTGTATGCACGGGAGACAGATGTCTGTTACCCACTCTGACATGGGAGTTGGAAACTAGCTACACTCTGATTGAAGAAGGCCATTGGAAATCGCTCTATTCAACTCAGATACACGGGAGTTCAGGCCCAATGCTTACACAGGCTTTTCCCACAAACTATCCCAGCCACTAACAGAAAGAGGTTAGCAGGTAAGTCTACAGTCAGGCAGGATGCGGGAGGGTCCTCCCCAGTCCTCAGCTCTCACAGGGAAGCATGCCTAGAACCCAGCTCTCAACTAGCTGCATTCTTATGACAGTGTGAAGGTAGCAGTATTCTGAGTCAGGAGGTTCCCAGATTACCACTCTACTGCACCTGGAGATACCCTCCAGGTCTGCATTGTTAACTTGCGTCTCAGAAGCCTCTGGCAAACGTCTCTGGTGAAGACGTGCGAAACTCACTCTGCAGGCAGTGTGGAACTGTGAGGGACTGAGGGTGAGCTCAACTCTCAGCAGTAAGATGATTTTGGACAAGGCGTTCAGCTACCTTCTCACATATGGAACTTAGTATGTAGCACCAGTCTACCCCAGGAATTACTGGGAAATCGCTGGATTGAGCTAGGTGGCACTAGTCTTGTGTGCCGGGAGATTCCAGTTACCTCTCCCAACACTTCGGTGAAGCAGCGAGCCTAGGCCTTTTGGAAGCGAAAGGTAGCTGCAGGCAGGAGGTAGGGTTACAGGCCATAAGCTCAACTCTCAGAAGTGGGTATGCAGGGGAGGCAGATGTCTGCTACCCACTCGGACATGCGAGGGGGAACCTAGCTACACTCTGATGAAGAAGGACTTTGGAAATCGCTGTATTCAACTCAGATACACGTGGGTTCAGGCACAACGATTCCACATGCTTTTCTCACAACCTTTCCCTGCCACTAACATGAGGACGTTAGCAGCTCCTTCTACAGTCAAGCAGGATGCGGGAGGGTTGTGCCCTGTCCTTAGCTCTCACAGGGAAGCATGCCTTGAAGCCAGCTGTCAACTAGCTGCATACTTATGGCAGGGTGAAGGTAGCAGTATTCTGAGACAGGAGGTTCCCAGATTACCACTCTACTGCACCTGGAGATACCCTCCAGGTCTGCATTGTTAACTTGCGTCTCAGAAGCCTGTGGCAAACGTCTCTGGTGAAGACCTGCGAAACTCACTCTGCAGGCAGTGTGGAACTGTGAGGGACTGAGGGTGAGCTCAACTCTCAGAAGTAAGATGCTTTTGGACAAGGCGTTCAGCTATCTTCTCACATATGGAACTTAGTATGTAGCACCAGTCTACCACAGGAATTACTAGGAAATCGCTGGATTCAGCTTGGAGGCACTAGTGTTGTGTGCCGGGAGATTCAAATTACCTCTCCCAACACTTCCGTCAAACAGCGAGCCTATGCCTTTTAGAAGCGACGGGTACCAGCAGGCTGGATGGAGATGAACAGGCCATAAGCTCAACTCTCAGAAGTGTGTATGCATGGGTGGCAGATGTCTGCCACCCACTCGGACATGGGAGTTGGAACCTAGCTACACTCCTATTGAAGAAGGACTTTGGAAATCGCTGTATTCAACTCAGATACACGGGAGTTCAGGCCCAATGCTTACACATGCTTTTCCCACAACCTATCCCAGCCACTAACATAAGGAGCTTAGCAGGTACGTCTACAGTCAGGCAGGATGCGGGAGGGTTCTGCCCTGTCCTCAGCTCTCACAGGGAAGCATGCCTAGAAGCCAGCTCTCAACTAGCTGCATTCTTATGACAGTGTGAATGTAGCAGTATTCTGAGTAAGGTGGTTCCGAGATTACCACTCTACTGCACCTGGAGATACCCTCCAGGTCTGCATTGTTAACTTGCGTCTCAAAAGCCTGTGGCAAACGTCTCTGGTGAAGAAGTGCGAAACTAACTCTGCAGGCAGTGTGGAACTGTGAGGGACTGAGGGTGAGCTCAACTCTCAGCAGTAAGATGATTGTGGACAAGGCGTTCAGCTACATTCTCACGTATGGAACTTAGTATGTAGCACCAGTCTACCCCAGGAATTACTGGGAAATCGCTGGATTGAGCTTGGAGGCACGCGTCTTGTTGCCGGGAGATTCCAGTTACCTCTCCCAACACTTCGGTGAAGCAGCGAGCCTAGGCCTTTTGGAAGCGAAAGGTAGCTGCAGGCAGGAGGTAGGGTTACAGGCCATAAGCTCAACTCACAGAAGTGGGTATGCAGGGGAGACAGATGTCTGCTACCCACTCGGACATGCGAGGGGGAACCTAGCTACACTCTGATGAAGAAGGACTTTGGAAATCGCTGTATTCAACTCAGATACACGTGGGTTCAGGCACAACGATTCCACATGCTTTTCTCACAACCTTTCCCTGCCACTAACATGAGGACGTTAGCAGCTCCTTCTACAGTCAAGCAGGATGCGGGAGGGTTGTGCCCTGTCCTTAGCTCTCACAGGGAAGCATGCCTTGAAGCCAGCTGTCAACTAGCTGCATACTTATGGCAGGGTGAAGGTAGCAGTATTCTGAGACAGGAGGTTCCCAGATTACCACTCTACTGCACCTGGAGATACCCTCCAGGTCTGCATTGTTAACTTGCGTCTCAGAAGCCTCTGGCAAACGTCTCTGGTGAAGACGTCCGAAACTCACTCTGAAGGCAGTGTGGAACTGTGAGGGACTGAGGGTGAGCTCAACTCTCAGAAGTAAGATGTTTTTGGACAAGGCGTTCAAC
Organism: Canis lupus baileyi; assembly: GCF_048164855.1. Taxonomy (NCBI): domain Eukaryota; kingdom Metazoa; phylum Chordata; class Mammalia; order Carnivora; family Canidae; genus Canis; species Canis lupus. The sequence continues at coordinate 130,040 of NW_027326448.1, read as the reverse complement.
TACCTACTCACGTATGGAACTTAGTATGTAGCACCAGTCTTCCACAGGAATTACTAGGAAATCGCTGGATTGAGCTTGGAGGCACTAGTCTTTTGTGCCGGGAGACTCCAATTACCTCTCCCAACACTTCCGTCAAACAGCGAGCCTAGGCCTTTTAGAAATGAAAGAACCAGCAGGCTGGATGGGGAGGTACAGGCCTTAAGCTCAATTCTCAGAAGTGTGTATGCAGGGGAGACAGATGTCTGCTACCCACTCTGACATGGGAGTTGGAAACTAGCTACACTCTGATTGAAGAAGGCCATTGGAAATCGCTGTATTCAACTCAGATACACAGGAGTTCAGGCCCAGTGCTTACACATGCTTTCTCCAAAACCTCTCTCAGCCACTAAATTTAGGATGTTAGCAGCTACGCCTACAGTCAGGCAGGATGCGTGAGGGTTCTGCCCTGTCCTCAGCACTCCCAGGAAAGCATGCCTAGAAGCCAGCTCTCAACTAGCTACATTCTATGGCAGTGTGAAGGTAGCAGTATTCTGAGTCAGGAGGTTCCAAGATTACCACTCTACTGCACCTGGAGATACCCTCCAGGTCTGCATTGTTAACTTGCGTCTCAGAAGCCTGTGGCAAACGTCTCTGGTGAAGACCTGCGAAACTCACTCTGCAGGCAGTGTGGAACTGTGAGGGACTGAGGGTGAGCTCAGCTCTCAGAAGTAAGATGCTTTTGGACAAGGCGTTCACCTTCCTTCTCACGTATGGAACTTAGTATGTAGCACCAGTCTACCACAGGAATTACTAGGAAATCGCTGGATTCAGCTTGGAGGCACTAGTGTTGTGTGCCGGGAGATTCCAATTACCTCTCCCAACACTTCCGTCAAACAGCGAGCCTATGCCTTTTAGAAGCGAAGGGTACCAGCAGGCTGGATGGAGATGAACAGGCCATAAGCTCAACTCTCAGAAGTGTGTATGCATGGGTGGCAGATGTCTGCTACCCACTCGGACATGGGAGTTGGAACCTAGCTACACTCCTATTGAAGAAGGACTTTGGAAATCGCTGTATTCAACTCAGATACACGGGAGTTCAGGCCCAATGCTTACACATGCTTTTCCCACAACCTATCCCAGCCACTAACATAAGGAGGTTAGCAGGTACGTCTACAGTCAGGCAGGATGCGGGAGGGTTCTGCCCTGTCCTCAGCTCTAACAGGGAAGCATGCCTAGAAGCCAGCTCTCAACTAGCTGCATTCTTATGACAGTGTGAAGGTAGCAGTATTCTGAGTAAGGTTGTTCTGAGATTACCACTCTACTGCCCCTGGAGATACCCTCCAGGTCTGCATTGTTAACTTGCGTCTCAGAGGCCTGTGGCAAACGTCTCTGGTGAAGACGTGCGAAACTCACTCTGCAGGCAGTGTGGAACTGTGAGGGACTGAGGCGGAGCTCAACTCTCAGCAGTAAGATGATTGTGGACAAGGCGTTCAGCTATCTTCTCACATATGGAACTTAGTATGTAGCACCAGTCTACCCCAGGAATTACTGGGAAATCGCTGGATTGAGCTTGGAGGCACTCGTCTTGTGTGCCGGGAGATTCCAGTTACCTCTCCCAACACTTCGGTGAAGCAGCGAGCCTAGGCCTTTTGGAAGCGAAAGGTAGCTGCAGGCAGGAGGTAGGGTTACAGGCCATAAGCTCAACTCACAGAAGTGGGTATGCAGGGGAGACAGATGTCTGCTACCCACTCGGACATGCGAGGGGGAACCTAGCTACACTCTGATGAAGAAGGACTTTGGAAATCGCTGTATTCAACTCAGATACACGTGGGTTCAGGCACAACGATTCCACATGCTTTTCTCACAACCTTTCCCTGCCACTAACATGAGGACGTTAGCAGCTCCTTCTACAGTCAAGCAGGATGCGGGAGGGTTGTGCCCTGTCCTTAGCTCTCACAGGGAAGCATGCCTAGAAGCCAGCTCTCAACTAGCTGCATTCTTATGACAGTGTGAATGTAGCAGTATTCTGAGTAAGGTGGTTCCGAGATTACCACTCTACTGCACCTGGAGATACCCTCCAGGTCTGCATTGTTAACTTGCGTCTCAAAAGCCTGTGGCAAACGTCTCTGGTGAAGAAGTGCGAAACTAACTCTGCAGGCAGTGTGGAACTGTGAGGGACTGAGGGTGAGCTCAACTCTCAGCAGTAAGATGATTGTGGACAAGGCGTTCAGCTACATTCTCACGTATGGAACTTAGTATGTAGCACCAGTCTACCCCAGGAATTACTGGGAAATCGCTGGATTGAGCTTGGAGGCACGCGTCTTGTTGCCGGGAGATTCCAGTTACCTCTCCCAACACTTCGGTGAAGCAGCGAGCCTAGGCCTTTTGGAAGCGAAAGGTAGCTGCAGGCAGGAGGTAGGGTTACAGGCCATAAGCTCAACTCACAGAAGTGGGTATGCAGGGGAGACAGATGTCTGCTACCCACTCCGACATGCGAGGGGGAACCTAGCTACACTCTGATGAAGAAGGACTTTGGAAATCGCTGTATTCAACTCAGATACACGTGGGTTCAGGCACAACGATTCCACATGCTTTTCTCACAACCTTTCCCTGCCACTAACATGAGGACGTTAGCAGCTCCTTCTACAGTCAAGCAGGATGCGGGAGGGTTGTGCCCTGTCCTTAGCTCTCACAGGGAAGCATGCCTTGAAGCCAGCTGTCAACTAGCTGCATACTTATGGCAGGGTGAAGGTAGCAGTATTCTGAGACAGGAGGTTCCCAGATTACCACTCTACTGCACCTGGAGATACCCTCCAGGTCTGCATTGTTAACTTGCGTCTCAGAAGCCTCTGGCAAACGTCTCTGGTGAAGACGTCCGAAACTCACTCTGAAGGCAGTGTGGAACTGTGAGGGACTGAGGGTGAGCTCAACTCTCAGAAGTAAGATGTTTTTGGACAAGGCGTTCAACTACCTACTCACGTATGGAACTTAGTATGTAGCACCAGTCTTCCACAGGAATTACTAGGAAATCGCTGGATTGAGCTTGGAGGCACTAGTCTTGTGTGCCGGGAGACTCCAATTACCTCTCCCAACACTTCCGTCAAACAGCGAGCCTAGGCCTTTTAGAAATGAAAGAACCAGCAGGCTGGATGGGGAGGTACAGGCCTTAAGCTCAATTCTCAGAAGTGTGTATGCAGGGGAGACAGATGTCTGCTACCCACTCTGACATGGGAGTTGGAAACTAGCTACACTCTGATTGAAGAAGGCCATTGGAAATCGCTGTATTCAACTCAGATACACAGGAGTTCAGGCCCAGTGCTTACACATGCTTTCTCCAAAACCTCTCTCAGCCACTAAATTTAGGATGTTAGCAGCTACGCCTACAGTCAGGCAGGATGCGTGAGGGTTCTGCCCTGTCCTCAGCACTCCCAGGAAAGCATGCCTAGAAGCCAGCTCTCAACTAGCTGCATTCTTATGGCAGTGTGAAGGTAGCAGTATTCTGAGTCAGGAGGTTCCAAGATTACCACTCTACTGCACCTGGAGATACCCTCCAGGTCTGCATTGTTAACTTGCGTCTCAGAAGCCTGTGGCAAACGTCTCTGGTGAAGACCTGCGAAACTCACTCTGCAGGCAGTGTGGAACTGTGAGGGACTGAGGGTGAGCTCAACTTTCAGAAGTAAGATGCTTTTGGACAAGGCGTTCACCTTCCTTCTCACTTATGGAACTTAGTATGTAGCACCAGTCTACCACAGGAATTACTAGGAAATCGCTGGATTCAGCTTGGAGGCACTAGTCTTGTTTGCCGGGAGATTCCAATTACCTCTCCCAACACTTCCGTCAAACAGCGAGGCTAGGCCTTTTAGAAGTGAAAGGAACCAGCAGGCTGGATGGGGAGGTACAGGCCTTAAGCTCAACTCTCAGAAGTGTGTATGCAGGGGAGACAGATGTCTGTTACCCACTCTGACATGGGAGTTGGAAACTAGCTACACTCTGATTGAAGAAGGCCATTGGAAATCGCTGTATTCAACTCAGATACACAGGAGTTCAGGCCCAATGCTTAAACATGCTTTTCCCGCAACCTCTCTCAGCCACTAACATTAGGATGTTAGCAGCTGCGCCTACAGTCAGGCAGGATGCGGGAGGGTTCTGCCCTGTCCTCAGCACTCCCAGGGAAGCATGCCTAGAAGCCAGCTCTCAACTAGCTGCATTCTTATGTCAGTGTGAAGGTAGCAGTATTCTGAGTCAGAAGGTTCCAAGATTACCACTCTACTGCACCCGGAGATACCCTCCAGGTCTGCATTGTTAACTTGCGTCTCAGAAGCCTCTGGCAAACGTCTCTGGTGAAGACGTGCGAAACTCACTCTGCAGGCAGTGTGGAACTGTGAGGGACTGAGGGTGAGCTCAACTCTCAGCAGTAAGATGATTTTGGACAAGGCGTTCAGCTACCTTCTCACATATGGAACTTAGTATGTAGCACCAGTCTACCCCAGGAATTACTGGGAAATCGCTGGATTGAGCTTGGTGGCACTAGTCTTGTGTGCCGGGAGATTCCAGTTACCTCTCCCAACACTTCGGTGAAGCAGCGAGCCTAGGCCTTTTGGAAGCGAAAGGTAGCTGCAGGCAGGAGGTAGGGTTACAGGCCATAAGCTCAACTCTCAGAAGTGGGTATGCAGGGGAGGCAGATGTCTGCTACCCACTCGGACATGCGAGGGGGAACCTAGCTACACTCTGATGAAGAAGGACTTTGGAAATCGCTGTATTCAACTCAGATACACGTGGGTTCAGGCACAACGATTCCACATGCTTTTCTCACAACCTTTCCCTGCCACTAACATGAGGACGTTAGCAGCTCCTTCTACAGTCAAGCAGGATGCGGGAGGGTTGTGCCCTGTCCTTAGCTCTCACAGGGAAGCATGCCTTGAAGCCAGCTGTCAACTAGCTGCATACTTATGGCAGGGTGAAGGTAACAGTATTCTGAGACAGGAGGTTCCCAGATTACCACTCTACTGCACCTGGAGATACCCTCCAGGTCTGCATTGTTAACTTGCGTCTCAGAAGCCTGTGGCAAACGTCTCTGGTGAAGACCTGCGAAACTCACTCTGCAGGCAGTGTGGAACTGTGAGGGACTGAGGGTGAGCTCAACTCTCAGAAGTAAGATGCTTTTGGACAAGGCGTTCAGCTATCTTCTCACATATGGAACTTAGTATGTAGCACCAGTCTACCACAGGAATTACTAGGAAATCGCTGGATTCAGCTTGGAGGCACTAGTGTTGTGTGCCGGGAGATTCAAATTACCTCTCCCAACACTTCCGTCAAACAGCGAGCCTATGCCTTTTAGAAGCGACGGGTACCAGCAGGCTGGATGGAGATGAACAGGCCATAAGCTCAACTCTCAGAAGTGTGTATGCATGGGTGGCAGATGTCTGCCACCCACTCGGACATGGGAGTTGGAACCTAGCTACACTCCTATTGAAGAAGGACTTTGGAAATCGCTGTATTCAACTCAGATACACGGGAGTTCAGGCCCAATGCTTACACATGCTTTTCGCACAACCTATCCCAGCCACTAACATAAGGAGCTTAGCAGGTACGTCTACAGTCAGGCAGGATGCGGGAGGGTTCTGCCCTGTCCTCAGCTCTCACAGGGAAGCATGCCTAGAAGCCAGCTCTCAACTAGCTGCATTCTTATGACAGTGTGAAGGTAGCAGTATTCTGAGTAAGGTGGTTCCGAGATTACCACTCTACTGCACCTGGAGATACCCTCCAGGTCTGCATTGTTAACTTGCGTCTCAGAAGCCTCTGGCAAACGTCTCTGGTGAAGACTGGCGAAACTCACTCTGCAGGCAGTGTGGAACTGTGAGGGACTGAGAGTGAGCTCAACTCTCAGCAGTAAGATGATTGTGGACAAGGCGTTCAGCTACATTCTCACGTATGGAACTTAGTATGTAGCACCAGTCTACCCCAGGAATTACTGGGAAATCGCTGGATTGAGCTTGGAGGCACTCGTCTTGTGTGCCGGGAGATTCCAGTTACCTCTCCCAACACTTCGGGGAAGCAGCGAGCCTAGGCCTTTTGGAAGCGAAAGGTAGCTGCAGGCAGGAGGTAGGGTTACAGGCCATAAGCTCAACTCTCAGAAGTGGGTATGCAGGGGAGACAGATGTCTGCTACCCACTCGGACATGCGAGGGGGAACCTAGCTACACTCTGATGAAGAAGGACTTTGGAAATCGCTGTATTCAACTCAGATACACGTGGGTTCAGGCACAACGATTCCACATGCTTTTCTCACAACCTTTCCCTGCCACTAACATGAGGACGTTAGCAGCTCCTTCTACAGTCAAGCAGGATGCGGGAGGGTTGTGCCCTGTCCTTAGCTCTCACAGGGAAGCATGCCTTGAAGCCAGCTGTCAACTAGCTGCATACTTATGGCAGGGTGAAGGTAGCAGTATTCTGAGACAGGAGGTTCCCAGATTACCACTCTACTGCACCTGGAGATACCCTCCAGGTCTGCATTGTTAACTTGCATCTCAGAAGCCTCTGGCAAACGTCTCTGGTGAAGACGTCCGAAACTCACTCTGCAGGCAGTGTGGAACTGTGAGGGACTGAGGGTGAGCTCAACTCTCAGAAGTAAGATGTTTTTGGACAAGGCGTTCAACTACCTACTCACGTATGGAACTTAGTATGTAGCACCAGTCTTCCACAGGAATTACTAGGAAATCGCTGGATTGAGCTTGGAGGCACTAGTCTTGTGTGCCGGGAGACTCCAATTACCTCTCCCAACACTTCCGTCAAACAGCGAGCCTAGGCCTTTTAGAAATGAAAGGAACCAGCAGGCTGGATGGGGAGGTACAGGCCTTAAGCTCAATTCTCAGAAGTGTGTATGCAGGGGAGACAGATGTCTGCTACCCACTCTGACATGGGAGTTGGAAACTAGCTACACTCTGATTGAAGAAGGCCATTGGAAATCGCTGTATTCAACTCAGATACACAGGAGTTCAGGCCCAGTGCTTACACATGCTTTCTCCAAAACCTCTCTCAGCCACTAAATTTAGGATGTTAGCAGCTACGCCTACAGTCAGGCAGGATGCGTGAGGGTTCTGCCCTGTCCTCAGCACTCCCAGGAAAGCATGCCTAGAAGCCAGCTCTCAACTAGCTGCATTCTATGGCAGTGTGAAGGTAGCAGTATTCTGAGTCAGGAGGTTCCAAGATTACCACTCTACTGCACCTGGAGATACCCTCCAGGTCTGCATTGTTAACTTGCGTCTCAGAAGCCTGTGGCAAACGTCTCTGGTGAAGACCTGCGAAACTCACTCTGCAGGCAGTGTGGAACTGTGAGGGACTGAGGGTGAGCTCCACTCTCAGAAGTAAGATGCTTTTGGACAAGGCGTTCACCTTCCTTCTCACGTATGGAACTTAGTATGTAGCACCAGTCTACCACAGGAATTACTAGGAAATCGCTGGATTCAGCTTGGAGGCACTAGTGTTGTGTGCCGGGAGATTCAAATTACCTCTCCCAACACTTCCGTCAAACAGCGAGCCTATGCCTTTTAGAAGCGAAGGGTACCAGCAGGCTGGATGGAGATGAACAGGCCATAAGCTCAACTCTCAGAAGTGTGTATGCATGGGTGGCAGATGTCTGCTACCCACTCGGACATGGGAGTTGGAACCTAGCTACACTCCTATTGAAGAAGGACTTTGGAAATCGCTGTATTCAACTCAGATACACGGGAGTTCAGGCCCAATGCTTAAACATGCTTTTCCCACAACCTATCCCAGCCACTAACATAAGGAGGTTAGCAGGTACGTCTACAGTCAGGCAGGATGCGGGAGGGTTCTGCCCTGTCCTCAGCTCTCACAGGGAAGCATGCCTAGAAGCCAGCTCTCAACTAGCTGCATTCTTATGACAGTGTGAAGGTAGCAGTATTCTGAGTAAGGTTGTTCCGAGATTACCACTCTACTGCACCTGGAGATACCCTCCAGGTCTGCATTGTTAACTTGCGTCTCAGAGGCCTGTGGCAAACGTCTCTGGTGAAGACGTGCGAAACTCACTCTGCAGGCAGTGTGGAACTGTGAGGGACTGAGGGTGAGCTCAACTCTCAGCAGTAAGATGATTGTGGACAAGGCGTTCAGCTATCTTCTCACATATGGAACTTAGTATGTAGCACCAGTCTACCCCAGGAATTACTGGGAAATCGCTGGATTGAGCTTGGAGGCACTCGTCTTGTGTGCCGGGAGATTCCAGTTACCTCTCCCAACACTTCGGTGAAGCAGCGAGCCTAGGCCTTTTGGAAGCGAAAGGTAGCTGCAGGCAGGAGGTAGGGTTACAGGCCATAAGCTCAACTCTCAGAAGTGGGTATGCAGGGGAGGCAGATGTCTGCTACCCACTCCGACATGCGAGGGGGAACCTAGCTACACTCTGATGAAGAAGGACTTTGGAAATCGCTGTATTCAACTCAGATACACGTGGGTTCAGGCACAACGATTCCACATGCTTTTCTCACAACCTTTCCCTGCCACTAACATGAGGACGTTAGCAGCTCCTTCTACAGTCAAGCAGGATGCGGGAGGGTTGTGCCCTGTCCTTAGCTCTCACAGGGAAGCATGCCTTGAAGCCAGCTGTCAACTAGCTGCATACTTATGGCAGGGTGAAGGTAGCAGTATTCTGAGACAGGAGGTTCCCAGATTACCACTCTACTGCACCTGGAGATACCCTCCAGGTCTGCATTGTTAACTTGCGTCTCAGAAGCCTCTGGCAAACGTCTCTGGTGAAGACGTCCGAAACTCACTCTGCAGGCAGTGTGGAACTGTGAGGGACTGAGGGTGAGCTCAACTCTCAGAAGTAAGATGTTTTTGGACAAGGCGTTCAACTACCTACTCACGTATGGAACTTAGTATGTAGCACCAGTCTACCCCAGGAATTACTAGGAAATCGCTTGATTGAGCTTGGAGGCACTCGTCTTGTGTGCCGGGAGATTCCAGTTACCTCTCCCAACACTTGCGTCAAGCATCGAACCTAGGCATTTTGGAAGCGAAAGGTAGCGGCAGGCAGGATGTTGGGTTACAGGCCATAAGCTCAACTCTCAGAAGTGTGTATGCATGGGTGGCAGATGTCTGCTACCCACTCGGACATGGGAGTTGGAACCTAGCTACACTCCTATTGAAGAAGGACTTTGGAAATCGCTGTATTCAACTCAGATACACGGGAGTTCAGGCCCAATGCTTACACATGCTTTTCCCACAAACTATCCCAGCCACTAACAAAAAGAGGTTAGCAGGTAAGTCTACAGTCAGGCAGGATGCGGGAGGGTCCTGCCCTGTCCTCAGGTCTCACAGGGAAGCATGCCTTGAAGCCAGCTCTCAACTAGCTGCATTCTTATGACAGTGTGAAGGTAGCAGTATTCTGAGTAAGGTGGTTCCGAGATTACCACTCTACTGCACCTGGAGATACCCTCCAGGTCTGCATTGTTAACTTGGGTCTCAGAAGCCTCTGGCAAACGTCTCTGGTGAAGACCTGCGAAACTCACTCTGCAGGCAGTGTGGAACTGTGAGGGACTGAGGGTGAGCTCAACTCTCAGAAGTAAGATGCTTTTGGACAAGGCGTTCAGCTACATTCTCACGTATGGAACTTAGTATGTAGCACCAGTCTACCACACGAATTACTAGGCAATCGCTGGAATGAGCTTGGGGGCACTAGTCTTGTTTGCCGGGAGATTCCAATTACCTCTCCCAACACTTCCGTCAAACAGCGAGGCTAGGCCTTTTAGAAGTGAAAGGAACCAGCAGGCTGGATGGGGAGGTACAGGCCTTAAGCTCAACTCTCAGAAGTGTGTATGCAGGGGAGACAGATGTCTGTTACCCACTCTGACATGGGAGTTGGAAACTAGCTACACTCTGATTGAAGAAGGCCATTGGAAATCGCTGTATTCAACTCAGATACACGGGAGTTCAGGCCCAATGCTTACACAGGCTTTTCCCACAAACTATCCCAGCCACTAACAAAAAGAGGTTAGCAGGTAAGTCTACAGTCAGGCAGGATGCGGGAGGGTCCTCCCCTGTCCTCAGCTCTCACAGGGAAGCATGCCTAGAAGCCAGCTCTCAACTAGCTGCATTCTTATGACAGTGTGAAGGTAGCAGTATTCTGAGTCAGGAGGTTCCCAGATTACCACTCTACTGCACCTGGAGATACCCTCCAGGTCTGCATTGTTAACTTGCGTCTCAGAAGCCTCTGGCAAACGTCTCTGGTGAAGACGTGCGAAACTCACTCTGCAGGCAGTGTGGAACTGTGAGGGACTGAGGGTGAGCTCAACTCTCAGCAGTAAGATGATTTTGGACAAGGCGTTCAGCTACCTTCTCACATATGGAACTTAGTATGTAGCACCAGTCTACCCCAGGAATTACTGGGAAATCGCTGGATTGAGCTTGGTGGCACTAGTCTTGTGTGCCGGGAGATTCCAGTTACCTCTCCCAACACTTCGGTGAAGCAGCGAGCCTAGGCCTTTTGGAAGCGAAAGGTAGCTGCAGGCAGGAGGTAGGGTTACAGGCCATAAGCTCAACTCTCAGAAGTGGGTATGCAGGGGAGGCAGATGTCTGCTACCCACTCGGACATGCGAGGGGGAACCTAGCTACACTCTGATGAAGAAGGACTTTGGAAATCGCTGTATTCAACTCAGATACACGTGGGTTCAGGCACAACGATTCCACATGCTTTTCTCACAACCTTTCCCTGCCACTAACATGAGGACGTTAGCAGCTCCTTCTACAGTCAAGCAGGATGCGGGAGGGTTGTGCCCTGTCCTTAGCTCTCACAGGGAAGCATGCCTTGAAGCCAGCTGTCAACTAGCTGCATACTTATGGCAGGGTGAAGGTAGCAGTATTCTGAGACAGGAGGTTCCCAGATTACCACTCTACTGCACCTGGAGATACCCTCCAGGTCTGCATTGTTAACTTGCGTCTCAGAAGCCTGTGGCAAACGTCTCTGGTGAAGACCTGCGAAACTCACTCTGCAGGCAGTGTGGAACTGTGAGGGACTGAGGGTGAGCTCAACTCTCAGAAGTAAGATGCTTTTGGACAAGGCGTTCAGCTATCTTCTCACATATGGAACTTAGTATGTAGCACCAGTCTACCACAGGAATTACTAGGAAATCGCTGGATTCAGCTTGGAGGCACTAGTGTTGTGTGCCGGGAGATTCAAATTACCTCTCCCAACACTTCCGTCAAACAGCGAGCCTATGCCTTTTAGAAGCGACGGGTACCAGCAGGCTGGATGGAGATGAACAGGCCATAATCTCAACTCTCAGAAGTGTGTATGCATGGGTGGCAGATGTCTGCCACCCACTCGGACATGGGAGTTGGAACCTAGCTACACTCCTATTGAAGAAGGACTTTGGAAATCGCTGTATTCAACTCAGATACACGGGAGTTCAGGCCCAATGCTTACACATGCTTTTCCCACAACCTATCCCAGCCACTAACATAAGGAGCTTAGCAGGTACGTCTACAGTCAGGCAGGATGCGGGAGGGTTCTGCCCTGTCCTCAGCTCTCACAGGGAAGCATGCCTAGAAGCCAGCTCTCAACTAGCTGCATTCTTATGACAGTGTGAAGGTAGCAGTATTCTGAGTAAGGTGGTTCCGAGATTACCACTCTACTGCACCTGGAGATACCCTCCAGGTCTGCATTGTTAACTTGCGTCTCAGAAGCCTCTGGCAAACGTCTCTGGTGAAGACTGGCGAAACTCACTCTGCAGGCAGTGTGGAACTGTGAGGGACTGAGAGTGAGCTCAACTCTCAGCAGTAAGATGATTGTGGACAAGGCGTTCAGCTACATTCTCACGTATGGAACTTAGTATGTAGCACCAGTCTACCCCAGGAATTACTGGGAAATCGCTGGATTGAGCTTGGAGGCACTCGTCTTGTGTGCCGGGAGATTCCAGTTACCTCTCCCAACACTTCGGGGAAGCAGCGAGCCTAGGCCTTTTGGAAGCGAAAGGTAGCTGCAGGCAGGAGGTAGGGTTACAGGCCATAAGCTCAACTCTCAGAAGTGGGTATGCAGGGGAGACAGATGTCTGCTACCCACTCGGACATGCGAGGGGGAACCTAGCTACACTCTGATGAAGAAGGACTTTGGAAATCGCTGTATTCAACTCAGATACACGTGGGTTCAGGCACAACGATTCCACATGCTTTTCTCACAACCTTTCCCTGCCACTAACATGAGGACGTTAGCAGCTCCTTCTACAGTCAAGCAGGATGCGGGAGGGTTGTGCCCTGTCCTTAGCTCTCACAGGGAAGCATGCCTTGAAGCCAGCTGTCAACTAGCTGCATACTTATGGCAGGGTGAAGGTAGCAGTATTCTGAGACAGGAGGTTCCCAGATTACCACTCTACTGCACCTGGAGATACCCTCCAGGTCTGCATTGTTAACTTGCGTCTCAGAAGCCTCTGGCAAACGTCTCTGGTGAAGACGTCCGAAACTCACTCTGCAGGCAGTGTGGAACTGTGAGGGACTGAGGGTGAGCTCAACTCTCAGAAGTAAGATGTTTTTGGACAAGGCGTTCAACTACCTACTCACGTATGGAACTTAGTATGTAGCACCAGTCTTCCACAGGAATTACTAGGAAATCGCTGGATTGAGCTTGGAGGCACTAGTCTTGTGTGTCGGGAGACTCCAATTACCTCTCCCAACACTTCCGTCAAACAGCGAGCCTAGGCCTTTTAGAAATGAAAGGAACCAGCAGGCTGGATGGGGAGGTACAGGCCTTAAGCTCAATTCTCAGAAGTGTGTATGCAGGGGAGACAGATGTCTGCTACCCACTCTGACATGGGAGTTGGAAACTAGCTACACTCTGATTGAAGAAGGCCATTGGAAATCGCTGTATTCAACTCAGATACACAGGAGTTCAGGCCCAGTGCTTACACATGCTTTCTCCAAAACCTCTCTCAGCCACTAAATTTAGGATGTTAGCAGCTACGCCTACAGTCAGGCAGGATGCGTGAGGGTTCTGCCCTGTCCTCAGCACTCCCAGGAAAGCATGCCTAGAAGCCAGCTCTCAACTAGCTGCATTCTATGGCAGTGTGAAGGTAGCAGTATTCTGAGTCAGGAGGTTCCAAGATTACCACTCTACTGCACCTGGAGATACCCTCCAGGTCTGCATTGTTAACTTGCGTCTCAGAAGCCTGTGGCAAACGTCTCTGGTGAAGACCTGCGAAACTCACTCTGCAGGCAGTGTGGAACTGTGAGGGACTGAGGGTGAGCTCCACTCTCAGAAGTAAGATGCTTTTGGACAAGGCGTTCACCTTCCTTCTCACGTATGGAACTTAGTATGTAGCACCAGTCTACCACAGGAATTACTAGGAAATCGCTGGATTCAGCTTGGAGGCACTAGTGTTGTGTGCCGGGAGATTCAAATTACCTCTCCCAACACTTCCGTCAAACAGCGAGCCTATGCCTTTTAGAAGCGAAGGGTACCAGCAGGCTGGATGGAGATGAACAGGCCATAAGCTCAACTCTCAGAAGTGTGTATGCATGGGTGGCAGATGTCTGCTACCCACTCGGACATGGGAGTTGGAACCTAGCTACACTCCTATTGAAGAAGGACTTTGGAAATCGCTGTATTCAACTCAGATACACGGGAGTTCAGGCCCAATGCTTACACATGCTTTTCCCACAACCTATCCCAGCCACTAACATAAGGAGGTTAGCAGGTACGTCTACAGTCAGGCAGGATGCGGGAGGGTTCTGCCCTGTCCTCAGCTCTCACAGGGAAGCATGCCTAGAAGCCAGCTCTCAACTAGCTGCATTCTTATGACAGTGTGAAGGTAGCAGTATTCTGAGTAAGGTTGTTCCGAGATTACCACTCTACTGCACCTGGAGATACCCTCCAGGTCTGCATTGTTAACTTGCGTCTCAGAGGCCTGTGGCAAACGTCTCTGGTGAAGACGTGCGAAACTCACTCTGCAGGCAGTGTGGAACTGTGAGGGACTGAGGCGGAGCTCAACTCTCAGCAGTAAGATGATTGTGGACAAGGCGTTCAGCTATCTTCTCACATATGGAACTTAGTATGTAGCACCAGTCTACCCCAGGAATTACTGGGAAATCGCTGGATTGAGCTTGGAGGCACTCGTCTTGTGTGCCGGGAGATTCCAGTTACCTCTCCCAACACTTCGGGGAAGCAGCGAGCCTAGGCCTTTTGGAAGCGAAAGGTAGCTGCAGGCAGGAGGTAGGGTTACAGGCCATAAGCTCAACTCTCAGAAGTGGGTATGCAGGGGAGGCAGATGTCTGCTACCCACTCGGACATGCGAGGGGGAACCTAGCTACACTCTGATGAAGAAGGACTTTGGAAATCGCTGTATTCAACTCAGATACACGTGGGTTCAGGCACAACGATTCCACATGCTTTTCTCACAACCTTTCCCTGCCACTAACATGAGGACGTTAGCAGCTCCTTCTACAGTCAAGCAGGATGCGGGAGGGTTGTGCCCTGTCCTTAGCTCTCACAGGGAAGCATGCCTTGAAGCCAGCTGTCAACTAGCTGCATACTTATGGCAGGGTGAAGGTAGCAGTATTCTGAGACAGGAGGTTCCCAGATTACCACTCTACTGCACCTGGAGATACCCTCCAGGTCTGCATTGTTAACTTGCGTCTCAGAAGCCTCTGGCAAACGTCTCTGGTGAAGACGTCCGAAACTCACTCTGCAGGCAGTGTGGAACTGTGAGGGACTGAGGGTGAGCTCAACTCTCAGAAGTAAGATGTTTTTGGACAAGGCGTTCAACTACCTACTCACGTATGGAACTTAGTATGTAGCACCAGTCTTCCACAGGAATTACTAGGAAATCGCTGGATTGAGCTTGGAGGCACTAGTCTTGTGTGCCGGGAGACTCCAATTACCTCTCCCAACACTTCCGTCAAACAGCGAGCCTAGGCCTTTTAGAAATGAAAGGAACCAGCAGGATGGATGGGGAGGTACAGGCCTTAAGCTCAATTCTCAGAAGTGTGTATGCAGGGGAGACAGATGTCTGCTACCCACTCTGACATAGGAGTTGGAACCTAGCTACACTCCTATTGAAGAAGGACTTTGGAAATCGCTGTATTCAACTCAGATACACGGGAGTTCAGGCCCAATGCTTACTCATGCTTTTCCCACAACCTATCCCAGCCACTAACATAAGGAGGTTAGCAGGTACGTCTACAGTCAGGCAGGATGCGGGAGGGTTCTGCCCTGTCCTCAGCACTCCCAGGGAAACATGCCTAGAAGCCAGCTCTCAACTAGCTGCATTCTTATGGCAGTGTGAAGGTAGCAGTATTCTGAGTCAGGAGGTTCCAAGATTACCACTCTACTGCACCTGGAGATACCCTCCAGGTCTGCATTGTTAACTTGAGTCTCAGAAGCCTGTGGCAAACGTCTCTGGTGAAGACCTGCGAAACTCACTCTGCAGGCAGTGTGGAACTGTGAGGGACTGAGGGTGAGCTCAACTCTCAGAAGTAAGATGCTTTTGGACAAGGCGTTCACCTTCCTTCTCACGTATGGAACTTAGTATGTAGCACCAGTCTACCACAGGAATTACTAGGAAATCGCTGGATTCAGCTTGGAGGCACTAGTGTTGTGTGCCGGGAGATTCAAATTACCTCTCCCAACACTTCCGTCAAACAGCGAGCCAATGCCTTTTAGAAGCGAAGGGTACCAGCAGGCTGGATGGAGATGAACAGGCCATAAGCTCAACTCTCAGAAGTGTGTATGCATGGGTGGCAGATGTCTGCTACCCACTCGGACATGGGAGTTGGAACCTAGCTACACTCCTATTGAAGAAGGACTATGGAAATCGCTGTATTCAACTCAGATACACGGGAGTTCAGGCCCAATGCTTACTCATGCTTTTCCCACAACCTATCCCAGCCACTAACATAAGGAGGTTAGCAGGTACGTCTACAGTCAGGCAGGATGCGGGAGGGTTCTGCCCTGTCCTCAGCTCTCACAGGGAAGCATGCCTAGAAGCCAGCTCTCAACTAGCTGCTTTCTTATGACAGTGTGAAGGTAGCAGTATTCTGAGTAAGGTTGTTCCGAGATTACCCCTCTACTGCACCTGGAGATACCCTCCAGGTCTGCATTGTTAACTTGCGTCTCAGAAGCCTCTGGCAAACGTCTCTGGTGAAGACGTCCGAAACTCACTCTGAAGGCAGTGTGGAACTGTGAGGGACTGAGGGTGAGCTCAACTCTCAGAAGTAAGATGTTTTTGGACAAGGCGTTCAACTACCTACTCACGTATGGAACTTAGTATGTCACACCAGTCTTCCACAGGAATTACTAGGAAATCGCTGGATTGAGCTTGGAGGCACTCTTCTTGTGTGCCGGGAGACTCCAATTACCTCTCCCAACACTTCCGTCAAACAGCGAACCTAGGCCTTTTAGAAATGAAAGGAACCAGCAGGCTGGATGGGGAGGTACAGGCCTTAAGCTCAACTCTCAGAAGTGTGTATGCAGGGGAGACAGATGTCTGCTACCCACTCTGACATGGGAGTTGGAAACTAGCTACACTCTGATTGAAGAAGGCCATTGGATATCGCTGTATTCAACTCAGATACACAGGAGTTCAGGCCCAATGCTTACACATGCTTTCTCCAAAACCTCTCTCAGCCACTAAATTTAGGATGTTAGCAGCTACGCCTACAGTCAGGCAGGATGCGTGAGGGTTCTGCCCTGTCCTCAGCACTCCCAGGAAAGCATGCCTAGAAGCCAGCTCTCAACTAGGTGCATTCTTATGGCAGTGTGAAGGTAGCAGTATTCTGAGTCAGGAGGTTCCAAGATTACCACTCTACTGCACCTGGAGATACCCTCCAGGTCTGCATTGTTAACTTGCGTCTCAGAAGCCTGTGGCAAACGTCTCTGGTGAAGACCTGCGAAACTCACTCTGCAGGCAGTGTGGAACTGTGAGGGACTGAGGGTGAGCTCAACTTTCAGAAGTAAGATGCTTTTGGACAAGGCGTTCACCTTCCTTCTCACTTATGGAACTTAGTATGTAGCACCAGTCTACCACAGGAATTACTAGGAAAACGCTGGATTCAGCTTGGAGGCACTAGTCTTGTTTGCCGGGAGATTCCAATTACCTCTCCCAACACTTCCGTCAAACAGCGAGGCTAGGCCTTTTAGAAGTGAAAGGAACCAGCAGGCTGGATGGGGAGGTACAGGCCTTAAGCTCAACTCTCAGAAGTGTGTATGCAGGGGAGACAGATGTCTGTTACCCACTCTGACATGGGAGTTGGAAACTAGCTACACTCTGATTGAAGAAGGCCATTGGATATCGCTGTATTCAACTCAGATACACAGGAGTTCAGGCCCAATGCTTAAACATGCTTTTCCCGCAACCTCTCACAGCCACTAACATTAGGATGTTAGCAGCTGCGCCTACAGTCAGGCAGGATGCGGGAGGGTTCTGCCCTGTCCTCAGCACTCCCAGGGAAGCATGCCTAGAAGCCAGCTCTCAACTAGCTGCATTCTTATGACAGTGTGAAGGTAGCAGTATTCTGAGTCAGAAGGTTCCAAGATTACCACTCTACTGCACCCGGAGATACCCTCCAGGTCTGCATTGTTAACTTGCGTCTCAGAAGCCTGTGGCAAACGTCTCTGGTGAAGAAGTGCGAAACTCACTCTGCAGGCAGTGTGGAACTGTGAGGGACTGAGGGTGAGCTCAACTCTCAGCAGTAAGATGATTGTGGACAAGGCGTTCAGCTACATTCTCCCGTATGGAACTTAGTATGTAGCACCAGTCTACCACAGGAATTACTGGGAAATCGCTGGATTGAGCTTGGAGGCACTCGTCTTGTGAGCCGGGAGATTCCAGTTACCTCTCCCAACACTTCGGTGAAGCAGCGAGCCTAGGCCTTTTGGAAGCGAAAGGTAGCTGCAGGCAGGAGGTAGGGTTACAGGCCATAAGCTCAACTCTCAGAAGTGGGTATGCAGGGGAGGCAGATGTCTGCTACCCACTCGGACATGCGAGGGGGAACCTAGCTACACTCTGATGAAGAAGGACTTTGGAAATCGCTGTATTCAACTCAGATACACGTGGGTTCAGGCACAACGATTCCACATGCTTTTCTCACAACCTTTCCCTGCCACTAACATGAGGACGTTAGCAGCTCCTTCTACAGTCAAGCAGGATGCGGGAGGGTTGTGCCCTGTCCTTAGCTCTCACAGGGAAGCATGCCTTGAAGCCAGCTGTCAACTAGCTGCATACTTATGGCAGGGTGAAGGTAGCAGTATTCTGAGACAGGAGGTTCCCAGATTACCACTCTACTGCACCTGGAGATACCCTCCAGGTCTGCATTGTTAACTTGCGTCTCAGAAGCCTGTGGCAAACGTCTCTGGTGAAGACCTGCGAAACTCACTCTGCAGGCAGTGTGGAACTGTGAGGGACTGAGGGTGAGCTCAACTCTCAGAAGTAAGATGCTTTTGGACAAGGCGTTCAGCTATCTTCTCACATATGGAACTTAGTATGTAGCACCAGTCTACCACAGGAATTACTAGGAAATCGCTGGATTCAGCTTGGAGGCACTAGTGTTGTGTGCCGGGAGATTCAAATTACCTCTCCCAACACTTCCGTCAAACAGCGAGCCTATGCCTTTTAGAAGCGACGGGTACCAGCAGGCTGGATGGAGATGAACAGGCCATAAGCTCAACTCTCAGAAGTGTGTATGCATGGGTGGCAGATGTCTGCTACCCACTCGGACATGGGAGTTGGAACCTAGCTACACTCCTATTGAAGAAGGACTTTGGAAATCGCTGTATTCAACTCAGATACACGGGAGTTCAGGCCCAATGCTTACACATGCTTTTCCCACAACCTATCCCAGCCACTAACATAAGGAGGTTAGCAGGTACGTCTACAG
This sequence comes from Canis lupus baileyi, assembly GCF_048164855.1. Taxonomy (NCBI): domain Eukaryota; kingdom Metazoa; phylum Chordata; class Mammalia; order Carnivora; family Canidae; genus Canis; species Canis lupus. The sequence continues at coordinate 111,186 of NW_027326448.1, read as the reverse complement.
TCAGGCAGGATGCGGGAGGGTTCTGCCCTGTCCTCAGCTCTCACAGGGAAGCATGCCTAGAAGCCAGCTCTCAACTAGCTGCATTCTTATGACAGTGTGAAGGTAGCAGTATTCTGAGTAAGGTGGTTCCGAGATTACCACTCTACTGCACCTGGAGATACCCTCCAGGTCTGCATTGTTAACTTTCGTCTCAGAAGCCTCTGGCAAACGTCTCTGGTGAAGACTTGCGAAACTCACTCTGCAGGCAGTGTGGAACTGTGAGGGACTGAGGGTGAGCTCAACTCTCAGAAGTAAGATGCTTTTGGACAAGGCGTTCAGCTACATTCTCACGTATGGAACTTAGTATGTAGCACCAGTCTACCACACGAATTACTAGGCAATCGCTGGAATGAGCTTGGAGGCACTAGTCTTGTTTGCCGGGAGATTCCAATTACCTCTCCCAACACTTCCGTCAAACAGCGAGGCTAGGCCTTTTAGAAGTGAAAGGAACCAGCAGGCTGGATGGGGAGGTACAGGCCTTAAGCTCAACTCTCAGAAGTGTGTATGCAGGGGAGACAGATGTCTGTTACCCACTCTGACATGGGAGTTGGAAACTAGCTACACTCTGATTGAAGAAGGCCATTGGAAATCGCTGTATTCAACTCAGATACACAGGAGTTCAGGCCCAATGCTTAAACATGTTTTTCCCGCAACCTCTCTCAGCCACTAACATTAGGATGTTAGCAGCTGCGCCTACAGTCAGGCAGGATGCGGGAGGGTTCTGCCCTGTCCTCAGCACTCCCAGGGAAGCATGCCTAGAAGCCAGCTCTCAACTAGCTGCATTCTTATGGCAGTGTGAAGGTAGCAGTATTCTGAGTCAGAAGGTTCCAAGATTACCACTCTACTGCACCTGGAGATACCCTCCAGGTCTGCATTGTTAACTTGCGTCTCAGAAGCCTGTGGCAAACGTCTCTGGTTAAGAAGTGCGAAACTCACTCTGCAGGCAGTGTGGAACTGTGAGGGACTGAGGGTGAGCTCAACTCTCAGCAGTAAGATGATTGTGGACAAGGCGTTCAGCTACATTCTCACGTATGGAACTTAGTATGTAGCACCAGTCTACCCCAGGAATTACTGGGAAATCGCTGGATTGAGCTTGGAGGCACTCGTCTTGTGTGCCGGGAGATTCCAGTTACCTCTCCCAACACTTCGGGGAAGCAGCGAGCCTAGGCCTTTTGGAAGCGAAAGGTAGCTGCAGGCAGGAGGTAGGGTTACAGGCCATAAGCTCAACTCTCAGAAGTGGGTATGCAGGGGAGACAGATGTCTGCTACCCACTCGGACATGCGAGGGGGAACCTAGCTACACTCTGATGAAGAAGGACTTTGGAAATCGCTGTATTCAACTCAGATACACGTGGGTTCAGGCACAACGATTCCACATGCTTTTCTCACAACCTTTCCCTGCCACTAACATGAGGACGTTAGCAGCTCCTTCTACAGTCAAGCAGGATGCGGGAGGGTTGTGCCCTGTCCTTAGCTCTCACAGGGAAGCATGCCTTGAAGCCAGCTGTCAACTAGCTGCATACTTATGGCAGGGTGAAGGTAGCAGTATTCTGAGACAGGAGGTTCCCAGATTACCACTCTACTGCACCTGGAGATACCCTCCAGGTCTGCATTGTTAACTTGCGTCTCAGAAGCCTGTGGCAAACGTCTCTGGTGAAGACCTGCGAAACTCACTCTGCAGGCAGTGTGGAACTGTGAGGGACTGAGGGTGAGCTCAACTCTCAGAAGTAAGATGCTTTTGGACAAGGCGTTCAGCTATCTTCTCACATATGGAACTTAGTATGTAGCACCAGTCTACCACAGGAATTACTAGGAAATCGCTGGATTCAGCTTGGAGGCACTAGTGTTGTGTGCCGGGAGATTCAAATTACCTCTCCCAACACTTCCGTCAAACAGCGAGCCTATGCCTTTTAGAAGCGACGGGTACCAGCAGGCTGGATGGAGATGAACAGGCCATAATCTCAACTCTCAGAAGTGTGTATGCATGGGTGGCAGATGTCTGCCACCCACTCGGACATGGGAGTTGGAACCTAGCTACACTCCTATTGAAGAAGGACTTTGGAAATCGCTGTATTCAACTCAGATACACGGGAGTTCAGGCCCAATGCTTACACATGCTTTTCCCACAACCTATCCCAGCCACTAACATAAGGAGCTTAGCAGGTACGTCTACAGTCAGGCAGGATGCGGGAGGGTTCTGCCCTGTCCTCAGCTCTCACAGGGAAGCATGCCTAGAAGCCAGCTCTCAACTAGCTGCATTCTTATGACAGTGTGAAGGTAGCAGTATTCTGAGTAAGGTGGTTCCGAGATTACCACTCTACTGCACCTGGAGATACCCTCCAGGTCTGCATTGTTAACTTGCGTCTCAGAAGCCTCTGGCAAACGTCTCTGGTGAAGACTGGCGAAACTCACTCTGCAGGCAGTGTGGAACTGTGAGGGACTGAGAGTGAGCTCAACTCTCAGCAGTAAGATGATTGTGGACAAGGCGTTCAGCTACATTCTCACGTATGGAACTTAGTATGTAGCACCAGTCTACCCCAGGAATTACTGGGAAATCGCTGGATTGAGCTTGGAGGCACTCGTCTTGTGTGCCGGGAGATTCCAGTTACCTCTCCCAACACTTCGGGGAAGCAGCGAGCCTAGGCCTTTTGGAAGCGAAAGGTAGCTGCAGGCAGGAGGTAGGGTTACAGGCCATAAGCTCAACTCTCAGAAGTGGGTATGCAGGGGAGACAGATGTCTGCTACCCACTCGGACATGCGAGGGGGAACCTAGCTACACTCTGATGAAGAAGGACTTTGGAAATCGCTGTATTCAACTCAGATACACGTGGGTTCAGGCACAACGATTCCACATGCTTTTCTCACAACCTTTCCCTGCCACTAACATGAGGACGTTAGCAGCTCCTTCTACAGTCAAGCAGGATGCGGGAGGGTTGTGCCCTGTCCTTAGCTCTCACAGGGAAGCATGCCTTGAAGCCAGCTGTCAACTAGCTGCATACTTATGGCAGGGTGAAGGTAGCAGTATTCTGAGACAGGAGGTTCCCAGATTACCACTCTACTGCACCTGGAGATACCCTCCAGGTCTGCATTGTTAACTTGCGTCTCAGAAGCCTCTGGCAAACGTCTCTGGTGAAGACGTCCGAAACTCACTCTGCAGGCAGTGTGGAACTGTGAGGGACTGAGGGTGAGCTCAACTCTCAGAAGTAAGATGTTTTTGGACAAGGCGTTCAACTACCTACTCACGTATGGAACTTAGTATGTAGCACCAGTCTTCCACAGGAATTACTAGGAAATCGCTGGATTGAGCTTGGAGGCACTAGTCTTGTGTGTCGGGAGACTCCAATTACCTCTCCCAACACTTCCGTCAAACAGCGAGCCTAGGCCTTTTAGAAATGAAAGGAACCAGCAGGCTGGATGGGGAGGTACAGGCCTTAAGCTCAATTCTCAGAAGTGTGTATGCAGGGGAGACAGATGTCTGCTACCCACTCTGACATGGGAGTTGGAAACTAGCTACACTCTGATTGAAGAAGGCCATTGGAAATCGCTGTATTCAACTCAGATACACAGGAGTTCAGGCCCAGTGCTTACACATGCTTTCTCCAAAACCTCTCTCAGCCACTAAATTTAGGATGTTAGCAGCTACGCCTACAGTCAGGCAGGATGCGTGAGGGTTCTGCCCTGTCCTCAGCACTCCCAGGAAAGCATGCCTAGAAGCCAGCTCTCAACTAGCTGCATTCTATGGCAGTGTGAAGGTAGCAGTATTCTGAGTCAGGAGGTTCCAAGATTACCACTCTACTGCACCTGGAGATACCCTCCAGGTCTGCATTGTTAACTTGCGTCTCAGAAGCCTGTGGCAAACGTCTCTGGTGAAGACCTGCGAAACTCACTCTGCAGGCAGTGTGGAACTGTGAGGGACTGAGGGTGAGCTCCACTCTCAGAAGTAAGATGCTTTTGGACAAGGCGTTCACCTTCCTTCTCACGTATGGAACTTAGTATGTAGCACCAGTCTACCACAGGAATTACTAGGAAATCGCTGGATTCAGCTTGGAGGCACTAGTGTTGTGTGCCGGGAGATTCAAATTACCTCTCCCAACACTTCCGTCAAACAGCGAGCCTATGCCTTTTAGAAGCGAAGGGTACCAGCAGGCTGGATGGAGATGAACAGGCCATAAGCTCAACTCTCAGAAGTGTGTATGCATGGGTGGCAGATGTCTGCTACCCACTCGGACATGGGAGTTGGAACCTAGCTACACTCCTATTGAAGAAGGACTTTGGAAATCGCTGTATTCAACTCAGATACACGGGAGTTCAGGCCCAATGCTTACACATGCTTTTCCCACAACCTATCCCAGCCACTAACATAAGGAGGTTAGCAGGTACGTCTACAGTCAGGCAGGATGCGGGAGGGTTCTGCCCTGTCCTCAGCTCTCACAGGGAAGCATGCCTAGAAGCCAGCTCTCAACTAGCTGCATTCTTATGACAGTGTGAAGGTAGCAGTATTCTGAGTAAGGTTGTTCCGAGATTACCACTCTACTGCACCTGGAGATACCCTCCAGGTCTGCATTGTTAACTTGCGTCTCAGAGGCCTGTGGCAAACGTCTCTGGTGAAGACGTGCGAAACTCACTCTGCAGGCAGTGTGGAACTGTGAGGGACTGAGGCGGAGCTCAACTCTCAGCAGTAAGATGATTGTGGACAAGGCGTTCAGCTATCTTCTCACATATGGAACTTAGTATGTAGCACCAGTCTACCCCAGGAATTACTGGGAAATCGCTGGATTGAGCTTGGAGGCACTCGTCTTGTGTGCCGGGAGATTCCAGTTACCTCTCCCAACACTTCGGGGAAGCAGCGAGCCTAGGCCTTTTGGAAGCGAAAGGTAGCTGCAGGCAGGAGGTAGGGTTACAGGCCATAAGCTCAACTCTCAGAAGTGGGTATGCAGGGGAGGCAGATGTCTGCTACCCACTCGGACATGCGAGGGGGAACCTAGCTACACTCTGATGAAGAAGGACTTTGGAAATCGCTGTATTCAACTCAGATACACGTGGGTTCAGGCACAACGATTCCACATGCTTTTCTCACAACCTTTCCCTGCCACTAACATGAGGACGTTAGCAGCTCCTTCTACAGTCAAGCAGGATGCGGGAGGGTTGTGCCCTGTCCTTAGCTCTCACAGGGAAGCATGCCTTGAAGCCAGCTGTCAACTAGCTGCATACTTATGGCAGGGTGAAGGTAGCAGTATTCTGAGACAGGAGGTTCCCAGATTACCACTCTACTGCACCTGGAGATACCCTCCAGGTCTGCATTGTTAACTTGCGTCTCAGAAGCCTCTGGCAAACGTCTCTGGTGAAGACGTCCGAAACTCACTCTGCAGGCAGTGTGGAACTGTGAGGGACTGAGGGTGAGCTCAACTCTCAGAAGTAAGATGTTTTTGGACAAGGCGTTCAACTACCTACTCACGTATGGAACTTAGTATGTAGCACCAGTCTTCCACAGGAATTACTAGGAAATCGCTGGATTGAGCTTGGAGGCACTAGTCTTGTGTGCCGGGAGACTCCAATTACCTCTCCCAACACTTCCGTCAAACAGCGAGCCTAGGCCTTTTAGAAATGAAAGGAACCAGCAGGATGGATGGGGAGGTACAGGCCTTAAGCTCAATTCTCAGAAGTGTGTATGCAGGGGAGACAGATGTCTGCTACCCACTCTGACATAGGAGTTGGAACCTAGCTACACTCCTATTGAAGAAGGACTTTGGAAATCGCTGTATTCAACTCAGATACACGGGAGTTCAGGCCCAATGCTTACTCATGCTTTTCCCACAACCTATCCCAGCCACTAACATAAGGAGGTTAGCAGGTACGTCTACAGTCAGGCAGGATGCGGGAGGGTTCTGCCCTGTCCTCAGCACTCCCAGGGAAACATGCCTAGAAGCCAGCTCTCAACTAGCTGCATTCTTATGGCAGTGTGAAGGTAGCAGTATTCTGAGTCAGGAGGTTCCAAGATTACCACTCTACTGCACCTGGAGATACCCTCCAGGTCTGCATTGTTAACTTGAGTCTCAGAAGCCTGTGGCAAACGTCTCTGGTGAAGACCTGCGAAACTCACTCTGCAGGCAGTGTGGAACTGTGAGGGACTGAGGGTGAGCTCAACTCTCAGAAGTAAGATGCTTTTGGACAAGGCGTTCACCTTCCTTCTCACGTATGGAACTTAGTATGTAGCACCAGTCTACCACAGGAATTACTAGGAAATCGCTGGATTCAGCTTGGAGGCACTAGTGTTGTGTGCCGGGAGATTCAAATTACCTCTCCCAACACTTCCGTCAAACAGCGAGCCAATGCCTTTTAGAAGCGAAGGGTACCAGCAGGCTGGATGGAGATGAACAGGCCATAAGCTCAACTCTCAGAAGTGTGTATGCATGGGTGGCAGATGTCTGCTACCCACTCGGACATGGGAGTTGGAACCTAGCTACACTCCTATTGAAGAAGGACTATGGAAATCGCTGTATTCAACTCAGATACACGGGAGTTCAGGCCCAATGCTTACTCATGCTTTTCCCACAACCTATCCCAGCCACTAACATAAGGAGGTTAGCAGGTACGTCTACAGTCAGGCAGGATGCGGGAGGGTTCTGCCCTGTCCTCAGCTCTCACAGGGAAGCATGCCTAGAAGCCAGCTCTCAACTAGCTGCTTTCTTATGACAGTGTGAAGGTAGCAGTATTCTGAGTAAGGTTGTTCCGAGATTACCCCTCTACTGCACCTGGAGATACCCTCCAGGTCTGCATTGTTAACTTGCGTCTCAGAAGCCTCTGGCAAACGTCTCTGGTGAAGACGTCCGAAACTCACTCTGAAGGCAGTGTGGAACTGTGAGGGACTGAGGGTGAGCTCAACTCTCAGAAGTAAGATGTTTTTGGACAAGGCGTTCAACTACCTACTCACGTATGGAACTTAGTATGTCACACCAGTCTTCCACAGGAATTACTAGGAAATCGCTGGATTGAGCTTGGAGGCACTCTTCTTGTGTGCCGGGAGACTCCAATTACCTCTCCCAACACTTCCGTCAAACAGCGAACCTAGGCCTTTTAGAAATGAAAGGAACCAGCAGGCTGGATGGGGAGGTACAGGCCTTAAGCTCAACTCTCAGAAGTGTGTATGCAGGGGAGACAGATGTCTGCTACCCACTCTGACATGGGAGTTGGAAACTAGCTACACTCTGATTGAAGAAGGCCATTGGATATCGCTGTATTCAACTCAGATACACAGGAGTTCAGGCCCAATGCTTACACATGCTTTCTCCAAAACCTCTCTCAGCCACTAAATTTAGGATGTTAGCAGCTACGCCTACAGTCAGGCAGGATGCGTGAGGGTTCTGCCCTGTCCTCAGCACTCCCAGGAAAGCATGCCTAGAAGCCAGCTCTCAACTAGGTGCATTCTTATGGCAGTGTGAAGGTAGCAGTATTCTGAGTCAGGAGGTTCCAAGATTACCACTCTACTGCACCTGGAGATACCCTCCAGGTCTGCATTGTTAACTTGCGTCTCAGAAGCCTGTGGCAAACGTCTCTGGTGAAGACCTGCGAAACTCACTCTGCAGGCAGTGTGGAACTGTGAGGGACTGAGGGTGAGCTCAACTTTCAGAAGTAAGATGCTTTTGGACAAGGCGTTCACCTTCCTTCTCACTTATGGAACTTAGTATGTAGCACCAGTCTACCACAGGAATTACTAGGAAAACGCTGGATTCAGCTTGGAGGCACTAGTCTTGTTTGCCGGGAGATTCCAATTACCTCTCCCAACACTTCCGTCAAACAGCGAGGCTAGGCCTTTTAGAAGTGAAAGGAACCAGCAGGCTGGATGGGGAGGTACAGGCCTTAAGCTCAACTCTCAGAAGTGTGTATGCAGGGGAGACAGATGTCTGTTACCCACTCTGACATGGGAGTTGGAAACTAGCTACACTCTGATTGAAGAAGGCCATTGGATATCGCTGTATTCAACTCAGATACACAGGAGTTCAGGCCCAATGCTTAAACATGCTTTTCCCGCAACCTCTCACAGCCACTAACATTAGGATGTTAGCAGCTGCGCCTACAGTCAGGCAGGATGCGGGAGGGTTCTGCCCTGTCCTCAGCACTCCCAGGGAAGCATGCCTAGAAGCCAGCTCTCAACTAGCTGCATTCTTATGACAGTGTGAAGGTAGCAGTATTCTGAGTCAGAAGGTTCCAAGATTACCACTCTACTGCACCCGGAGATACCCTCCAGGTCTGCATTGTTAACTTGCGTCTCAGAAGCCTGTGGCAAACGTCTCTGGTGAAGAAGTGCGAAACTCACTCTGCAGGCAGTGTGGAACTGTGAGGGACTGAGGGTGAGCTCAACTCTCAGCAGTAAGATGATTGTGGACAAGGCGTTCAGCTACATTCTCCCGTATGGAACTTAGTATGTAGCACCAGTCTACCACAGGAATTACTGGGAAATCGCTGGATTGAGCTTGGAGGCACTCGTCTTGTGAGCCGGGAGATTCCAGTTACCTCTCCCAACACTTCGGTGAAGCAGCGAGCCTAGGCCTTTTGGAAGCGAAAGGTAGCTGCAGGCAGGAGGTAGGGTTACAGGCCATAAGCTCAACTCTCAGAAGTGGGTATGCAGGGGAGGCAGATGTCTGCTACCCACTCGGACATGCGAGGGGGAACCTAGCTACACTCTGATGAAGAAGGACTTTGGAAATCGCTGTATTCAACTCAGATACACGTGGGTTCAGGCACAACGATTCCACATGCTTTTCTCACAACCTTTCCCTGCCACTAACATGAGGACGTTAGCAGCTCCTTCTACAGTCAAGCAGGATGCGGGAGGGTTGTGCCCTGTCCTTAGCTCTCACAGGGAAGCATGCCTTGAAGCCAGCTGTCAACTAGCTGCATACTTATGGCAGGGTGAAGGTAGCAGTATTCTGAGACAGGAGGTTCCCAGATTACCACTCTACTGCACCTGGAGATACCCTCCAGGTCTGCATTGTTAACTTGCGTCTCAGAAGCCTGTGGCAAACGTCTCTGGTGAAGACCTGCGAAACTCACTCTGCAGGCAGTGTGGAACTGTGAGGGACTGAGGGTGAGCTCAACTCTCAGAAGTAAGATGCTTTTGGACAAGGCGTTCAGCTATCTTCTCACATATGGAACTTAGTATGTAGCACCAGTCTACCACAGGAATTACTAGGAAATCGCTGGATTCAGCTTGGAGGCACTAGTGTTGTGTGCCGGGAGATTCAAATTACCTCTCCCAACACTTCCGTCAAACAGCGAGCCTATGCCTTTTAGAAGCGACGGGTACCAGCAGGCTGGATGGAGATGAACAGGCCATAAGCTCAACTCTCAGAAGTGTGTATGCATGGGTGGCAGATGTCTGCTACCCACTCGGACATGGGAGTTGGAACCTAGCTACACTCCTATTGAAGAAGGACTTTGGAAATCGCTGTATTCAACTCAGATACACGGGAGTTCAGGCCCAATGCTTACACATGCTTTTCCCACAACCTATCCCAGCCACTAACATAAGGAGGTTAGCAGGTACGTCTACAGTCAGGCAGGATGCGGGAGGGTTCTGCCCTGTCCTCAGCTCTCACAGGGAAGCATGCCTAGAAGCCAGCTCTCAACTAGCTGCATTCTTATGACAGTGTGAAGGTAGCAGTATTCTGAGTAAGGTGGTTCCGAGATTACCACTCTACTGCACCTGGAGATACCCTCCAGGTCTGCATTGTTAACTTTCGTCTCAGAAGCCTCTGGCAAACGTCTCTGGTGAAGACTTGCGAAACTCACTCTGCAGGCAGTGTGGAACTGTGAGGGACTGAGGGTGAGCTCAACTCTCAGAAGTAAGATGCTTTTGGACAAGGCGTTCAGCTACATTCTCACGTATGGAACTTAGTATGTAGCACCAGTCTACCACACGAATTACTAGGCAATCGCTGGAATGAGCTTGGAGGCACTAGTCTTGTTTGCCGGGAGATTCCAATTACCTCTCCCAACACTTCCGTCAAACAGCGAGGCTAGGCCTTTTAGAAGTGAAAGGAACCAGCAGGCTGGATGGGGAGGTACAGGCCTTAAGCTCAACTCTCAGAAGTGTGTATGCAGGGGAGACAGATGTCTGTTACCCACTCTGACATGGGAGTTGGAAACTAGCTACACTCTGATTGAAGAAGGCCATTGGAAATCGCTGTATTCAACTCAGATACACAGGAGTTCAGGCCCAATGCTTAAACATGTTTTTCCCGCAACCTCTCTCAGCCACTAACATTAGGATGTTAGCAGCTGCGCCTACAGTCAGGCAGGATGCGGGAGGGTTCTGCCCTGTCCTCAGCACTCCCAGGGAAGCATGCCTAGAAGCCAGCTCTCAACTAGCTGCATTCTTATGGCAGTGTGAAGGTAGCAGTATTCTGAGTCAGAAGGTTCCAAGATTACCACTCTACTGCACCTGGAGATACCCTCCAGGTCTGCATTGTTAACTTGCGTCTCAGAAGCCTGTGGCAAACGTCTCTGGTGAAGAAGTGCGAAACTCACTCTGCAGGCAGTGTGGAACTGTGAGGGACTGAGGGTGAGCTCAACTCTCAGCAGTAAGATGATTGTGGACAAGGCGTTCAGCTACATTCTCACGTATGGAACTTAGTATGTAGCACCAGTCTACCCCAGGAATTACTGGGAAATCGCTGGATTGAGCTTGGAGGCACTCGTCTTGTGTGCCGGGAGATTCCAGTTACCTCTCCCAACACTTCGGGGAAGCAGCGAGCCTAGGCCTTTTGGAAGCGAAAGGTAGCTGCAGGCAGGAGGTAGGGTTACAGGCCATAAGCTCAACTCTCAGAAGTGGGTATGCAGGGGAGACAGATGTCTGCTACCCACTCGGACATGCGAGGGGGAACCTAGCTACACTCTGATGAAGAAGGACTTTGGAAATCGCTGTATTCAACTCAGATACACGTGGGTTCAGGCACAACGATTCCACATGCTTTTCTCACAACCTTTCCCTGCCACTAACATGAGGACGTTAGCAGCTCCTTCTACAGTCAAGCAGGATGCGGGAGGGTTGTGCCCTGTCCTTAGCTCTCACAGGGAAGCATGCCTTGAAGCCAGCTGTCAACTAGCTGCATACTTATGGCAGGGTGAAGGTAGCAGTATTCTGAGACAGGAGGTTCCCAGATTACCACTCTACTGCACCTGGAGATACCCTCCAGGTCTGCATTGTTAACTTGCGTCTCAGAAGCCTGTGGCAAACGTCTCTGGTGAAGACCTGCGAAACTCACTCTGCAGGCAGTGTGGAACTGTGAGGGACTGAGGGTGAGCTCCACTCTCAGAAGTAAGATGCTTTTGGACAAGGCGTTCACCTTCCTTCTCACGTATGGAACTTAGTATGTAGCACCAGTCTACCACAGGAATTACTAGGAAATCGCTGGATTCAGCTTGGAGGCACTAGTGTTGTGTGCCGGGAGATTCAAATTACCTCTCCCAACACTTCCGTCAAACAGCGAGCCTATGCCTTTTAGAAGCGAAGGGTACCAGCAGGCTGGATGGAGATGAACAGGCCATAAGCTCAACTCTCAGAAGTGTGTATGCATGGGTGGCAGATGTCTGCTACCCACTCGGACATGGGAGTTGGAACCTAGCTACACTCCTATTGAAGAAGGACTTTGGAAATCGCTGTATTCAACTCAGATACACGGAAGTTCAGGCCCAATGCTTACACATGCTTTTCCCACAACCTATCCCAGCCACTAACATAAGGAGGTTAGCAGGTACGTCTACAGTCAGGCAGGATGCGGGAGGGTTCTGCCCTGTCCTCAGCTCTCACAGGGAAGCATGCCTAGAAGCCAGCTCTCAACTAGCTGCATTCTTATGACAGTGTGAAGGTAGCAGTATTCTGAGTAAGGTTGTTCCGAGATTACCACTCTACTGCACCTGGAGATACCCTCCAGGTCTGCATTGTTAACTTGCGTCTCAGAGGCCTGTGGCAAACGTCTCTGGTGAAGACGTGCGAAACTCACTCTGCAGGCAGTGTGGAACTGTGAGGGACTGAGGCGGAGCTCAACTCTCAGCAGTAAGATGATTGTGGACAAGGCGTTCAGCTACATTCTCACGTATGGAACTTAGTATGTAGCACCAGTCTACCCCAGGAATTACTGGGAAATCGCTGGATTGAGCTTGGAGGCACTCGTCTTGTGTGCCGGGTGATTCCAGTTACCTCTCCCAACACTTCGGGGAAGCAGCGAGCCTAGGCCTTTTGGAAGCGAAAGGTAGCTGCAGGCAGGAGGTAGGGTTACAGGCCATAAGCTCAACTCTCAGAAGTGGGTATGCAGGGGAGACAGATGTCTGCTACCCACTCGGACATGCGAGGGGGAACCTAGCTACACTCTGATGAAGAAGGACTTTGGAAATCGCTGTATTCAACTCAGATACACGTGGGTTCAGGCACAACGATTCCACATGCTTTTCTCACAACCTTTCCCTGCCACTAACATGAGGACGTTAGCAGCTCCTTCTACAGTCAAGCAGGATGCGGGAGGGTTGTGCCCTGTCCTTAGCTCTCACAGGGAAGCATGCCTTGAAGCCAGCTGTCAACTAGCTGCATACTTATGGCAGGGTGAAGGTAGCAGTATTCTGAGACAGGAGGTTCCCAGATTACCACTCTACTGCACCTGGAGATACCCTCCAGGTCTGCATTGTTAACTTGCGTCTCAGAAGCCTGTGGCAAACGTCTCTGGTGAAGACCTGCGAAACTCACTCTGCAGGCAGTGTGGAACTGTGAGGGACTGAGGGTGAGCTCCACTCTCAGAAGTAAGATGCTTTTGGACAAGGCGTTCACCTTCCTTCTCACGTATGGAACTTAGTATGTAGCACCAGTCTACCACAGGAATTACTAGGAAATCGCTGGATTCAGCTTGGAGGCACTAGTGTTGTGTGCCGGGAGATTCAAATTACCTCTCCCAACACTTCCGTCAAACAGCGAGCCTATGCCTTTTAGAAGCGAAGGGTACCAGCAGGCTGGATGGAGATGAACAGGCCATAAGCTCAACTCTCAGAAGTGTGTATGCATGGGTGGCAGATGTCTGCTACCCACTCGGACATGGGAGTTGGAACCTAGCTACACTCCTATTGAAGAAGGACTTTGGAAATCGCTGTATTCAACTCAGATACACGGGAGTTCAGGCCCAATGCTTACACATGCTTTTCCCACAACCTATCCCAGCCACTAACATAAGGAGGTTAGCAGGTACGTCTACAGTCAGGCAGGATGCGGGAGGGTTCTGCCCTGTCCTCAGCTCTCACAGGGAAGCATGCCTAGAAGCCAGCTCTCAACTAGCTGCATTCTTATGACAGTGTGAAGGTAGCAGTATTCTGAGTAAGGTGGTTCCGAGATTACCACTCTACTGCACCTGGAGATACCCTCCAGGTCTGCATTGTTAACTTGCGTCTCAGAGGCCTGTGGCAAACGTCTCTGGTGAAGACGTGCGAAACTCACTCTGCAGGCAGTGTGGAACTGTGAGGGACTGAGGCGGAGCTCAACTCTCAGCAGTAAGATGATTGTGGACAAGGCGTTCAGCTATCTTCTCACATATGGAACTTAGTATGTAGCACCAGTCTACCCCAGGAATTACTGGGAAATCGCTGGATTGAGCTTGGAGGCACTCGTCTTGTGTGCCGGGAGATTCCAGTTACCTCTCCCAACACTTCGGGGAAGCAGCGAGCCTAGGCCTTTTGGAAGCGAAAGGTAGCTGCAGGCAGGAGGTAGGGTTACAGGCCATAAGCTCAACTCTCAGAAGTGGGTATGCAGGGGAGACAGATGTCTGCTACCCACTCGGACATGGGAGTTGGAACCTAGCTACACTCCTATTGAAGAAGGACTTTGGAAATCGCTGTATTCAACTCAGATACACGGGAGTTCAGGCCCAATGCTTACACATGCTTTTCCCACAACCTATCCCAGCCACTAACATAAGGAGGTTAGCAGGTACGTCTACAGTCAGGCAGGATGCGGGAGGGTTCTGCCCTGTCCTCAGCTCTCACAGGGAAGCATGCCTAGAAGCCAGCTCTCAACTAGCTGCATTCTTATGACAGTGTGAAGGTAGCAGTATTCTGAGTAAGGTGGTTCCGAGATTACCACTCTACTGCACCTGGAGATACCCTCCAGGTCTGCATTGTTAACTTGCGTCTCAGAAGCCTCTGGCAAACGTCTCTGGTGAAGACTTGCGAAACTCACTCTGCAGGCAGTGTGGAACTGTGAGGGACTGAGAGTGAGCTCAACTCTCAGAAGTAAGATGCTTTTGGACAAGGCGTTCAGCTACATTCTCACGTATGGAACTTAGTATGTAGCACCAGTCTACCACACGAATTACTAGGCAATCGCTGGAATGAGCTTGGAGGCACTAGTCTTGTTTGCCGGGAGATTCCAATTACCTCTCCCAACACTTCCGTCAAACAGCGAGGCTAGGCCTTTTAGAAGTGAAAGGAACCAGCAGGCTGGATGGGGAGGTACAGGCCTTAAGCTCAACTCTCAGAAGTGTGTATGCAGGGGAGACAGATGTCTGTTACCCACTCTGACATGGGAGTTGGAAACTAGCTACACTCTGATTGAAGAAGGCCATTGGAAATCGCTGTATTCAACTCAGATACACAGGAGTTCAGGCCCAATGCTTAAACATGTTTTTCCCGCAACCTCTCTCAGCCACTAACATTAGGATGTTAGCAGCTGCGCCTACAGTCAGGCAGGATGCGGGAGGGTTCTGCCCTGTCCTCAGCACTCCCAGGGAAGCATGCCTAGAAGCCAGCTCTCAACTAGCTGCATTCTTATGGCAGTGTGAAGGTAGCAGTATTCTGAGTCAGAAGGTTCCAAGATTACCACTCTACTGCACCTGGAGATACCCTCCAGGTCTGCATTGTTAACTTGCGTCTCAGAAGCCTGTGGCAAACGTCTCTGGTGAAGAAGTGCGAAACTCACTCTGCAGGCAGTGTGGAACTGTGAGGGACTGAGGGTGAGCTCAACTCTCAGCAGTAAGATGATTGTGGACAAGGCGTTCAGCTACATTCTCACGTATGGAACTTAGTATGTAGCACCAGTCTACCCCAGGAATTACTGGGAAATCGCTGGATTGAGCTTGGAGGCACTCGTCTTGTGTGCCGGGAGATTCCAGTTACCTCTCCCAACACTTCGGGGAAGCAGCGAGCCTAGGCCTTTTGGAAGCGATAGGTAGCTGCAGGCAGGAGGTAGGGTTACAGGCCATAAGCTCAACTCTCAGAAGTGGGTATGCAGGGGAGACAGATGTCTGCTACCCACTCGGACATGCGAGGGGGAACCTAGCTACACTCTGATGAAGAAGGACTTTGGAAATCGCTGTATTCAACTCAGATACACGTGGGTTCAGGCACAACGATTCCACATGCTTTTCTCACAACCTTTCCCTGCCACTAACATGAGGACGTTAGCAGCTCCTTCTACAGTCAAGCAGGATGCGGGAGGGTTGTGCCCTGTCCTTAGCTCTCACAGGGAAGCATGCCTTGAAGCCAGCTGTCAACTAGCTGCATACTTATGGCAGGGTGAAGGTAGCAGTATTCTGAGACAGGAGGTTCCCAGATTACCACTCTACTGCACCTGGAGATACCCTCCAGGTCTGCATTGTTAACTTGCGTCTCAGAAGCCTGTGGCAAACGTCTCTGGTGAAGACCTGCGAAACTCACTCTGCAGGCAGTGTGGAACTGTGAGGGACTGAGGGTGAGCTCCACTCTCAGAAGTAAGATGCTTTTGGACAAGGCGTTCACCTTCCTTCTCACGTATGGAACTTAGTATGTAGCACCAGTCTACCACAGGAATTACTAGGAAATCGCTGGATTCAGCTTGGAGGCACTAGTGTTGTGTGCCGGGAGATTCAAATTACCTCTCCCAACACTTCCGTCAAACAGCGAGCCTATGCCTTTTAGAAGCGACGGGTACCAGCAGGCTGGATGGAGATGAACAGGCCATAATCTCAACTCTCAGAAGTGTGTATGCATGGGTGGCAGATGTCTGCCACCCACTCGGACATGGGAGTTGGAACCTAGCTACACTCCTATTGAAGAAGGACTTTGGAAATCGCTGTATTCAACTCAGATACACGGGAGTTCAGGCCCAATGCTTACACATGCTTTTCCCACAACCTATCCCAGCCACTAACATAAGGAGCTTAGCAGGTACGTCTACAGTCAGGCAGGATGCGGGAGGGTTCTGCCCTGTCCTCAGCTCTCACAGGGAAGCATGCCTAGAAGCCAGCTCTCAACTAGCTGCATTCTTATGACAGTGTGAAGGTAGCAGTATTCTGAGTAAGGTGGTTCCGAGATTACCACTCTACTGCACCTGGAGATACCCTCCAGGTCTGCATTGTTAACTTGCGTCTCAGAAGCCTCTGGCAAACGTCTCTGGTGAAGACTGGCGAAACTCACTCTGCAGGCAGTGTGGAACTGTGAGGGACTGAGAGTGAGCTCAACTCTCAGCAGTAAGATGATTGTGGACAAGGCGTTCAGCTACATTCTCACGTATGGAACTTAGTATGTAGCACCAGTCTACCCCAGGAATTACTGGGAAATCGCTGGATTGAGCTTGGAGGCACTCGTCTTGTGTGCCGGGAGATTCCAGTTACCTCTCCCAACACTTCGGGGAAGCAGCGAGCCTAGGCCTTTTGGAAGCGAAAGGTAGCTGCAGGCAGGAGGTAGGGTTACAGGCCATAAGCTCAACTCTCAGAAGTGGGTATGCAGGGGAGACAGATGTCTGCTACCCACTCGGACATGCGAGGGGGAACCTAGCTACACTCTGATGAAGAAGGACTTTGGAAATCGCTGTATTCAACTCAGATACACGTGGGTTCAGGCACAACGATTCCACATGCTTTTCTCACAACCTTTCCCTGCCACTAACATGAGGACGTTAGCAGCTCCTTCTACAGTCAAGCAGGATGCGGGAGGGTTGTGCCCTGTCCTTAGCTCTCACAGGGAAGCATGCCTTGAAGCCAGCTGTCAACTAGCTGCATACTTATGGCAGGGTGAAGGTAGCAGTATTCTGAGACAGGAGGTTCCCAGATTACCACTCTACTGCACCTGGAGATACCCTCCAGGTCTGCATTGTTAACTTGCGTCTCAGAAGCCTCTGGCAAACGTCTCTGGTGAAGACGTCCGAAACTCACTCTGCAGGCAGTGTGGAACTGTGAGGGACTGAGGGTGAGCTCAACTCTCAGAAGTAAGATGTTTTTGGACAAGGCGTTCAACTACCTACTCACGTATGGAACTTAGTATGTAGCACCAGTCTTCCACAGGAATTACTAGGAAATCGCTGGATTGAGCTTGGAGGCACTAGTCTTGTGTGTCGGGAGACTCCAATTACCTCTCCCAACACTTCCGTCAAACAGCGAGCCTAGGCCTTTTAGAAATGAAAGGAACCAGCAGGCTGGATGGGGAGGTACAGGCCTTAAGCTCAATTCTCAGAAGTGTGTATGCAGGGGAGACAGATGTCTGCTACCCACTCTGACATGGGAGTTGGAAACTAGCTACACTCTGATTGAAGAAGGCCATTGGAAATCGCTGTATTCAACTCAGATACACAGGAGTTCAGGCCCAGTGCTTACACATGCTTTCTCCAAAACCTCTCTCAGCCACTAAATTTAGGATGTTAGCAGCTACGCCTACAGTCAGGCAGGATGCGTGAGGGTTCTGCCCTGTCCTCAGCACTCCCAGGAAAGCATGCCTAGAAGCCAGCTCTCAACTAGCTGCATTCTATGGCAGTGTGAAGGTAGCAGTATTCTGAGTCAGGAGGTTCCAAGATTACCACTCTACTGCACCTGGAGATACCCTCCAGGTCTGCATTGTTAACTTGCGTCTCAGAAGCCTGTGGCAAACGTCTCTGGTGAAGACCTGCGAAACTCACTCTGCAGGCAGTGTGGAACTGTGAGGGACTGAGGGTGAGCTCCACTCTCAGAAGTAAGATGCTTTTGGACAAGGCGTTCACCTTCCTTCTCACGTATGGAACTTAGTATGTAGCACCAGTCTACCACAGGAATTACTAGGAAATCGCTGGATTCAGCTTGGAGGCACTAGTGTTGTGTGCCGGGAGATTCAAATTACCTCTCCCAACACTTCCGTCAAACAGCGAGCCTATGCCTTTTAGAAGCGAAGGGTACCAGCAGGCTGGATGGAGATGAACAGGCCATAAGCTCAACTCTCAGAAGTGTGTATGCATGGGTGGCAGATGTCTGCTACCCACTCGGACATGGGAGTTGGAACCTAGCTACACTCCTATTGAAGAAGGACTTTGGAAATCGCTGTATTCAACTCAGATACACGGGAGTTCAGGCCCAATGCTTACACATGCTTTTCCCACAACCTATCCCAGCCACTAACATAAGGAGGTTAGCAGGTACGTCTACAGTCAGGCAGGATGCGGGAGGGTTCTGCCCTGTCCTCAGCTCTCACAGGGAAGCATGCCTAGAAGCCAGCTCTCAACTAGCTGCATTCTTATGACAGTGTGAAGGTAGCAGTATTCTGAGTAAGGTTGTTCCGAGATTACCACTCTACTGCACCTGGAGATACCCTCCAGGTCTGCATTGTTAACTTGCGTCTCAGAGGCCTGTGGCAAACGTCTCTGGTGAAGACGTGCGAAACTCACTCTGCAGGCAGTGTGGAACTGTGAGGGACTGAGGCGGAGCTCAACTCTCAGCAGTAAGATGATTGTGGACAAGGCGTTCAGCTATCTTCTCACATATGGAACTTAGTATGTAGCACCAGTCTACCCCAGGAATTACTGGGAAATCGCTGGATTGAGCTTGGAGGCACTCGTCTTGTGTGCCGGGAGATTCCAGTTACCTCTCCCAACACTTCGGGGAAGCAGCGAGCCTAGGCCTTTTGGAAGCGAAAGGTAGCTGCAGGCAGGAGGTAGGGTTACAGGCCATAAGCTCAACTCTCAGAAGTGGGTATGCAGGGGAGGCAGATGTCTGCTACCCACTCGGACATGCGAGGGGGAACCTAGCTACACTCTGATGAAGAAGGACTTTGGAAATCGCTGTATTCAACTCAGATACACGTGGGTTCAGGCACAACGATTCCACATGCTTTTCTCACAACCTTTCCCTGCCACTAACATGAGGACGTTAGCAGCTCCTTCTACAGTCAAGCAGGATGCGGGAGGGTTGTGCCCTGTCCTTAGCTCTCACAGGGAAGCATGCCTTGAAGCCAGCTGTCAACTAGCTGCATACTTATGGCAGGGTGAAGGTAGCAGTATTCTGAGACAGGAGGTTCCCAGATTACCACTCTACTGCACCTGGAGATACCCTCCAGGTCTGCATTGTTAACTTGCGTCTCAGAAGCCTCTGGCAAACGTCTCTGGTGAAGACGTCCGAAACTCACTCTGCAGGCAGTGTGGAACTGTGAGGGACTGAGGGTGAGCTCAACTCTCAGAAGTAAGATGTTTTTGGACAAGGCGTTCAACTACCTACTCACGTATGGAACTTAGTATGTAGCACCAGTCTTCCACAGGAATTACTAGGAAATCGCTGGATTGAGCTTGGAGGCACTAGTCTTGTGTGCCGGGAGACTCCAATTACCTCTCCCAACACTTCCGTCAAACAGCGAGCCTAGGCCTTTTAGAAATGAAAGGAACCAGCAGGATGGATGGGGAGGTACAGGCCTTAAGCTCAATTCTCAGAAGTGTGTATGCAGGGGAGACAGATGTCTGCTACCCACTCTGACATAGGAGTTGGAACCTAGCTACACTCCTATTGAAGAAGGACTTTGGAAATCGCTGTATTCAACTCAGATACACGGGAGTTCAGGCCCAATGCTTACTCATGCTTTTCCCACAACCTATCCCAGCCACTAACATAAGGAGGTTAGCAGGTACGTCTACAGTCAGGCAGGATGCGGGAGGGTTCTGCCCTGTCCTCAGCACTCCCAGGGAAACATGCCTAGAAGCCAGCTCTCAACTAGCTGCATTCTTATGGCAGTGTGAAGGTAGCAGTATTCTGAGTCAGGAGGTTCCAAGATTACCACTCTACTGCACCTGGAGATACCCTCCAGGTCTGCATTGTTAACTTGAGTCTCAGAAGCCTGTGGCAAACGTCTCTGGTGAAGACCTGCGAAACTCACTCTGCAGGCAGTGTGGAACTGTGAGGGACTGAGGGTGAGCTCAACTCTCAGAAGTAAGATGCTTTTGGACAAGGCGTTCACCTTCCTTCTCACGTATGGAACTTAGTATGTAGCACCAGTCTACCACAGGAATTACTAGGAAATCGCTGGATTCAGCTTGGAGGCACTAGTGTTGTGTGCCGGGAGATTCAAATTACCTCTCCCAACACTTCCGTCAAACAGCGAGCCAATGCCTTTTAGAAGCGAAGGGTACCAGCAGGCTGGATGGAGATGAACAGGCCATAAGCTCAACTCTCAGAAGTGTGTATGCATGGGTGGCAGATGTCTGCTACCCACTCGGACATGGGAGTTGGAACCTAGCTACACTCCTATTGAAGAAGGACTATGGAAATCGCTGTATTCAACTCAGATACACGGGAGTTCAGGCCCAATGCTTACTCATGCTTTTCCCACAACCTATCCCAGCCACTAACATAAGGAGGTTAGCAGGTACGTCTACAGTCAGGCAGGATGCGGGAGGGTTCTGCCCTGTCCTCAGCTCTCACAGGGAAGCATGCCTAGAAGCCAGCTCTCAACTAGCTGCTTTCTTATGACAGTGTGAAGGTAGCAGTATTCTGAGTAAGGTTGTTCCGAGATTACCCCTCTACTGCACCTGGAGATACCCTCCAGGTCTGCATTGTTAACTTGCGTCTCAGAAGCCTCTGGCAAACGTCTCTGGTGAAGACGTCCGAAACTCACTCTGAAGGCAGTGTGGAACTGTGAGGGACTGAGGGTGAGCTCAACTCTCAGAAGTAAGATGTTTTTGGACAAGGCGTTCAACTACCTACTCACGTATGGAACTTAGTATGTCACACCAGTCTTCCACAGGAATTACTAGGAAATCGCTGGATTGAGCTTGGAGGCACTCTTCTTGTGTGCCGGGAGACTCCAATTACCTCTCCCAACACTTCCGTCAAACAGCGAACCTAGGCCTTTTAGAAATGAAAGGAACCAGCAGGCTGGATGGGGAGGTACAGGCCTTAAGCTCAACTCTCAGAAGTGTGTATGCAGGGGAGACAGATGTCTGCTACCCACTCTGACATGGGAGTTGGAAACTAGCTACACTCTGATTGAAGAAGGCCATTGGATATCGCTGTATTCAACTCAGATACACAGGAGTTCAGGCCCAATGCTTACACATGCTTTCTCCAAAACCTCTCTCAGCCACTAAATTTAGGATGTTAGCAGCTACGCCTACAGTCAGGCAGGATGCGTGAGGGTTCTGCCCTGTCCTCAGCACTCCCAGGAAAGCATGCCTAGAAGCCAGCTCTCAACTAGGTGCATTCTTATGGCAGTGTGAAGGTAGCAGTATTCTGAGTCAGGAGGTTCCAAGATTACCACTCTACTGCACCTGGAGATACCCTCCAGGTCTGCATTGTTAACTTGCGTCTCAGAAGCCTGTGGCAAACGTCTCTGGTGAAGACCTGCGAAACTCACTCTGCAGGCAGTGTGGAACTGTGAGGGACTGAGGGTGAGCTCAACTTTCAGAAGTAAGATGCTTTTGGACAAGGCGTTCACCTTCCTTCTCACTTATGGAACTTAGTATGTAGCACCAGTCTACCACAGGAATTACTAGGAAAACGCTGGATTCAGCTTGGAGGCACTAGTCTTGTTTGCCGGGAGATTCCAATTACCTCTCCCAACACTTCCGTCAAACAGCGAGGCTAGGCCTTTTAGAAGTGAAAGGAACCAGCAGGCTGGATGGGGAGGTACAGGCCTTAAGCTCAACTCTCAGAAGTGTGTATGCAGGGGAGACAGATGTCTGTTACCCACTCTGACATGGGAGTTGGAAACTAGCTACACTCTGATTGAAGAAGGCCATTGGATATCGCTGTATTCAACTCAGATACACAGGAGTTCAGGCCCAATGCTTAAACATGCTTTTCCCGCAACCTCTCACAGCCACTAACATTAGGATGTTAGCAGCTGCGCCTACAGTCAGGCAGGATGCGGGAGGGTTCTGCCCTGTCCTCAGCACTCCCAGGGAAGCATGCCTAGAAGCCAGCTCTCAACTAGCTGCATTCTTATGACAGTGTGAAGGTAGCAGTATTCTGAGTCAGAAGGTTCCAAGATTACCACTCTACTGCACCCGGAGATACCCTCCAGGTCTGCATTGTTAACTTGCGTCTCAGAAGCCTGTGGCAAACGTCTCTGGTGAAGAAGTGCGAAACTCACTCTGCAGGCAGTGTGGAACTGTGAGGGACTGAGGGTGAGCTCAACTCTCAGCAGTAAGATGATTGTGGACAAGGCGTTCAGCTACATTCTCCCGTATGGAACTTAGTATGTAGCACCAGTCTACCACAGGAATTACTGGGAAATCGCTGGATTGAGCTTGGAGGCACTCGTCTTGTGAGCCGGGAGATTCCAGTTACCTCTCCCAACACTTCGGTGAAGCAGCGAGCCTAGGCCTTTTGGAAGCGAAAGGTAGCTGCAGGCAGGAGGTAGGGTTACAGGCCATAAGCTCAACTCTCAGAAGTGGGTATGCAGGGGAGGCAGATGTCTGCTACCCACTCGGACATGCGAGGGGGAACCTAGCTACACTCTGATGAAGAAGGACTTTGGAAATCGCTGTATTCAACTCAGATACACGTGGGTTCAGGCACAACGATTCCACATGCTTTTCTCACAACCTTTCCCTGCCACTAACATGAGGACGTTAGCAGCTCCTTCTACAGTCAAGCAGGATGCGGGAGGGTTGTGCCCTGTCCTTAGCTCTCACAGGGAAGCATGCCTTGAAGCCAGCTGTCAACTAGCTGCATACTTATGGCAGGGTGAAGGTAGCAGTATTCTGAGACAGGAGGTTCCCAGATTACCACTCTACTGCACCTGGAGATACCCTCCAGGTCTGCATTGTTAACTTGCGTCTCAGAAGCCTGTGGCAAACGTCTCTGGTGAAGACCTGCGAAACTCACTCTGCAGGCAGTGTGGAACTGTGAGGGACTGAGGGTGAGCTCAACTCTCAGAAGTAAGATGCTTTTGGACAAGGCGTTCAGCTATCTTCTCACATATGGAACTTAGTATGTAGCACCAGTCTACCACAGGAATTACTAGGAAATCGCTGGATTCAGCTTGGAGGCACTAGTGTTGTGTGCCGGGAGATTCAAATTACCTCTCCCAACACTTCCGTCAAACAGCGAGCCTATGCCTTTTAGAAGCGACGGGTACCAGCAGGCTGGATGGAGATGAACAGGCCATAAGCTCAACTCTCAGAAGTGTGTATGCATGGGTGGCAGATGTCTGCTACCCACTCGGACATGGGAGTTGGAACCTAGCTACACTCCTATTGAAGAAGGACTTTGGAAATCGCTGTATTCAACTCAGATACACGGGAGTTCAGGCCCAATGCTTACACATGCTTTTCCCACAACCTATCCCAGCCACTAACATAAGGAGGTTAGCAGGTACGTCTACAGTCAGGCAGGATGCGGGAGGGTTCTGCCCTGTCCTCAGCTCTCACAGGGAAGCATGCCTAGAAGCCAGCTCTCAACTAGCTGCATTCTTATGACAGTGTGAAGGTAGCAGTATTCTGAGTAAGGTGGTTCCGAGATTACCACTCTACTGCACCTGGAGATACCCTCCAGGTCTGCATTGTTAACTTTCGTCTCAGAAGCCTCTGGCAAACGTCTCTGGTGAAGACTTGCGAAACTCACTCTGCAGGCAGTGTGGAACTGTGAGGGACTGAGGGTGAGCTCAACTCTCAGAAGTAAGATGCTTTTGGACAAGGCGTTCAGCTACATTCTCACGTATGGAACTTAGTATGTAGCACCAGTCTACCACACGAATTACTAGGCAATCGCTGGAATGAGCTTGGAGGCACTAGTCTTGTTTGCCGGGAGATTCCAATTACCTCTCCCAACACTTCCGTCAAACAGCGAGGCTAGGCCTTTTAGAAGTGAAAGGAACCAGCAGGCTGGATGGGGAGGTACAGGCCTTAAGCTCAACTCTCAGAAGTGTGTATGCAGGGGAGACAGATGTCTGTTACCCACTCTGACATGGGAGTTGGAAACTAGCTACACTCTGATTGAAGAAGGCCATTGGAAATCGCTGTATTCAACTCAGATACACAGGAGTTCAGGCCCAATGCTTAAACATGTTTTTCCCGCAACCTCTCTCAGCCACTAACATTAGGATGTTAGCAGCTGCGCCTACAGTCAGGCAGGATGCGGGAGGGTTCTGCCCTGTCCTCAGCACTCCCAGGGAAGCATGCCTAGAAGCCAGCTCTCAACTAGCTGCATTCTTATGGCAGTGTGAAGGTAGCAGTATTCTGAGTCAGAAGGTTCCAAGATTACCACTCTACTGCACCTGGAGATACCCTCCAGGTCTGCATTGTTAACTTGCGTCTCAGAAGCCTGTGGCAAACGTCTCTGGTGAAGAAGTGCGAAACTCACTCTGCAGGCAGTGTGGAACTGTGAGGGACTGAGGGTGAGCTCAACTCTCAGCAGTAAGATGATTGTGGACAAGGCGTTCAGCTACATTCTCACGTATGGAACTTAGTATGTAGCACCAGTCTACCCCAGGAATTACTGGGAAATCGCTGGATTGAGCTTGGAGGCACTCGTCTTGTGTGCCGGGAGATTCCAGTTACCTCTCCCAACACTTCGGGGAAGCAGCGAGCCTAGGCCTTTTGGAAGCGAAAGGTAGCTGCAGGCAGGAGGTAGGGTTACAGGCCATAAGCTCAACTCTCAGAAGTGGGTATGCAGGGGAGACAGATGTCTGCTACCCACTCGGACATGCGAGGGGGAACCTAGCTACACTCTGATGAAGAAGGACTTTGGAAATCGCTGTATTCAACTCAGATACACGTGGGTTCAGGCACAACGATTCCACATGCTTTTCTCACAACCTTTCCCTGCCACTAACATGAGGACGTTAGCAGCTCCTTCTACAGTCAAGCAGGATGCGGGAGGGTTGTGCCCTGTCCTTAGCTCTCACAGGGAAGCATGCCTTGAAGCCAGCTGTCAACTAGCTGCATACTTATGGCAGGGTGAAGGTAGCAGTATTCTGAGACAGGAGGTTCCCAGATTACCACTCTACTGCACCTGGAGATACCCTCCAGGTCTGCATTGTTAACTTGCGTCTCAGAAGCCTGTGGCAAACGTCTCTGGTGAAGACCTGCGAAACTCACTCTGCAGGCAGTGTGGAACTGTGAGGGACTGAGGGTGAGCTCCACTCTCAGAAGTAAGATGCTTTTGGACAAGGCGTTCACCTTCCTTCTCACGTATGGAACTTAGTATGTAGCACCAGTCTACCACAGGAATTACTAGGAAATCGCTGGATTCAGCTTGGAGGCACTAGTGTTGTGTGCCGGGAGATTCAAATTACCTCTCCCAACACTTCCGTCAAACAGCGAGCCTATGCCTTTTAGAAGCGAAGGGTACCAGCAGGCTGGATGGAGATGAACAGGCCATAAGCTCAACTCTCAGAAGTGTGTATGCATGGGTGGCAGATGTCTGCTACCCACTCGGACATGGGAGTTGGAA
Source organism: Canis lupus baileyi (assembly GCF_048164855.1). Classification (NCBI taxonomy): domain Eukaryota; kingdom Metazoa; phylum Chordata; class Mammalia; order Carnivora; family Canidae; genus Canis; species Canis lupus. The sequence continues at coordinate 85,515 of NW_027326448.1, read as the reverse complement.
CCTAGCTACACTCCTATTGAAGAAGGACTTTGGAAATCGCTGTATTCAACTCAGATACACGGAAGTTCAGGCCCAATGCTTACACATGCTTTTCCCACAACCTATCCCAGCCACTAACATAAGGAGGTTAGCAGGTACGTCTACAGTCAGGCAGGATGCGGGAGGGTTCTGCCCTGTCCTCAGCTCTCACAGGGAAGCATGCCTAGAAGCCAGCTCTCAACTAGCTGCATTCTTATGACAGTGTGAAGGTAGCAGTATTCTGAGTAAGGTTGTTCCGAGATTACCACTCTACTGCACCTGGAGATACCCTCCAGGTCTGCATTGTTAACTTGCGTCTCAGAGGCCTGTGGCAAACGTCTCTGGTGAAGACGTGCGAAACTCACTCTGCAGGCAGTGTGGAACTGTGAGGGACTGAGGCGGAGCTCAACTCTCAGCAGTAAGATGATTGTGGACAAGGCGTTCAGCTACATTCTCACGTATGGAACTTAGTATGTAGCACCAGTCTACCCCAGGAATTACTGGGAAATCGCTGGATTGAGCTTGGAGGCACTCGTCTTGTGTGCCGGGTGATTCCAGTTACCTCTCCCAACACTTCGGGGAAGCAGCGAGCCTAGGCCTTTTGGAAGCGAAAGGTAGCTGCAGGCAGGAGGTAGGGTTACAGGCCATAAGCTCAACTCTCAGAAGTGGGTATGCAGGGGAGACAGATGTCTGCTACCCACTCGGACATGCGAGGGGGAACCTAGCTACACTCTGATGAAGAAGGACTTTGGAAATCGCTGTATTCAACTCAGATACACGTGGGTTCAGGCACAACGATTCCACATGCTTTTCTCACAACCTTTCCCTGCCACTAACATGAGGACGTTAGCAGCTCCTTCTACAGTCAAGCAGGATGCGGGAGGGTTGTGCCCTGTCCTTAGCTCTCACAGGGAAGCATGCCTTGAAGCCAGCTGTCAACTAGCTGCATACTTATGGCAGGGTGAAGGTAGCAGTATTCTGAGACAGGAGGTTCCCAGATTACCACTCTACTGCACCTGGAGATACCCTCCAGGTCTGCATTGTTAACTTGCGTCTCAGAAGCCTGTGGCAAACGTCTCTGGTGAAGACCTGCGAAACTCACTCTGCAGGCAGTGTGGAACTGTGAGGGACTGAGGGTGAGCTCCACTCTCAGAAGTAAGATGCTTTTGGACAAGGCGTTCACCTTCCTTCTCACGTATGGAACTTAGTATGTAGCACCAGTCTACCACAGGAATTACTAGGAAATCGCTGGATTCAGCTTGGAGGCACTAGTGTTGTGTGCCGGGAGATTCAAATTACCTCTCCCAACACTTCCGTCAAACAGCGAGCCTATGCCTTTTAGAAGCGAAGGGTACCAGCAGGCTGGATGGAGATGAACAGGCCATAAGCTCAACTCTCAGAAGTGTGTATGCATGGGTGGCAGATGTCTGCTACCCACTCGGACATGGGAGTTGGAACCTAGCTACACTCCTATTGAAGAAGGACTTTGGAAATCGCTGTATTCAACTCAGATACACGGGAGTTCAGGCCCAATGCTTACACATGCTTTTCCCACAACCTATCCCAGCCACTAACATAAGGAGGTTAGCAGGTACGTCTACAGTCAGGCAGGATGCGGGAGGGTTCTGCCCTGTCCTCAGCTCTCACAGGGAAGCATGCCTAGAAGCCAGCTCTCAACTAGCTGCATTCTTATGACAGTGTGAAGGTAGCAGTATTCTGAGTAAGGTGGTTCCGAGATTACCACTCTACTGCACCTGGAGATACCCTCCAGGTCTGCATTGTTAACTTGCGTCTCAGAGGCCTGTGGCAAACGTCTCTGGTGAAGACGTGCGAAACTCACTCTGCAGGCAGTGTGGAACTGTGAGGGACTGAGGCGGAGCTCAACTCTCAGCAGTAAGATGATTGTGGACAAGGCGTTCAGCTATCTTCTCACATATGGAACTTAGTATGTAGCACCAGTCTACCCCAGGAATTACTGGGAAATCGCTGGATTGAGCTTGGAGGCACTCGTCTTGTGTGCCGGGAGATTCCAGTTACCTCTCCCAACACTTCGGGGAAGCAGCGAGCCTAGGCCTTTTGGAAGCGAAAGGTAGCTGCAGGCAGGAGGTAGGGTTACAGGCCATAAGCTCAACTCTCAGAAGTGGGTATGCAGGGGAGACAGATGTCTGCTACCCACTCGGACATGGGAGTTGGAACCTAGCTACACTCCTATTGAAGAAGGACTTTGGAAATCGCTGTATTCAACTCAGATACACGGGAGTTCAGGCCCAATGCTTACACATGCTTTTCCCACAACCTATCCCAGCCACTAACATAAGGAGGTTAGCAGGTACGTCTACAGTCAGGCAGGATGCGGGAGGGTTCTGCCCTGTCCTCAGCTCTCACAGGGAAGCATGCCTAGAAGCCAGCTCTCAACTAGCTGCATTCTTATGACAGTGTGAAGGTAGCAGTATTCTGAGTAAGGTGGTTCCGAGATTACCACTCTACTGCACCTGGAGATACCCTCCAGGTCTGCATTGTTAACTTGCGTCTCAGAAGCCTCTGGCAAACGTCTCTGGTGAAGACTTGCGAAACTCACTCTGCAGGCAGTGTGGAACTGTGAGGGACTGAGAGTGAGCTCAACTCTCAGAAGTAAGATGCTTTTGGACAAGGCGTTCAGCTACATTCTCACGTATGGAACTTAGTATGTAGCACCAGTCTACCACACGAATTACTAGGCAATCGCTGGAATGAGCTTGGAGGCACTAGTCTTGTTTGCCGGGAGATTCCAATTACCTCTCCCAACACTTCCGTCAAACAGCGAGGCTAGGCCTTTTAGAAGTGAAAGGAACCAGCAGGCTGGATGGGGAGGTACAGGCCTTAAGCTCAACTCTCAGAAGTGTGTATGCAGGGGAGACAGATGTCTGTTACCCACTCTGACATGGGAGTTGGAAACTAGCTACACTCTGATTGAAGAAGGCCATTGGAAATCGCTGTATTCAACTCAGATACACAGGAGTTCAGGCCCAATGCTTAAACATGTTTTTCCCGCAACCTCTCTCAGCCACTAACATTAGGATGTTAGCAGCTGCGCCTACAGTCAGGCAGGATGCGGGAGGGTTCTGCCCTGTCCTCAGCACTCCCAGGGAAGCATGCCTAGAAGCCAGCTCTCAACTAGCTGCATTCTTATGGCAGTGTGAAGGTAGCAGTATTCTGAGTCAGAAGGTTCCAAGATTACCACTCTACTGCACCTGGAGATACCCTCCAGGTCTGCATTGTTAACTTGCGTCTCAGAAGCCTGTGGCAAACGTCTCTGGTGAAGAAGTGCGAAACTCACTCTGCAGGCAGTGTGGAACTGTGAGGGACTGAGGGTGAGCTCAACTCTCAGCAGTAAGATGATTGTGGACAAGGCGTTCAGCTACATTCTCACGTATGGAACTTAGTATGTAGCACCAGTCTACCCCAGGAATTACTGGGAAATCGCTGGATTGAGCTTGGAGGCACTCGTCTTGTGTGCCGGGAGATTCCAGTTACCTCTCCCAACACTTCGGGGAAGCAGCGAGCCTAGGCCTTTTGGAAGCGATAGGTAGCTGCAGGCAGGAGGTAGGGTTACAGGCCATAAGCTCAACTCTCAGAAGTGGGTATGCAGGGGAGACAGATGTCTGCTACCCACTCGGACATGCGAGGGGGAACCTAGCTACACTCTGATGAAGAAGGACTTTGGAAATCGCTGTATTCAACTCAGATACACGTGGGTTCAGGCACAACGATTCCACATGCTTTTCTCACAACCTTTCCCTGCCACTAACATGAGGACGTTAGCAGCTCCTTCTACAGTCAAGCAGGATGCGGGAGGGTTGTGCCCTGTCCTTAGCTCTCACAGGGAAGCATGCCTTGAAGCCAGCTGTCAACTAGCTGCATACTTATGGCAGGGTGAAGGTAGCAGTATTCTGAGACAGGAGGTTCCCAGATTACCACTCTACTGCACCTGGAGATACCCTCCAGGTCTGCATTGTTAACTTGCGTCTCAGAAGCCTGTGGCAAACGTCTCTGGTGAAGACCTGCGAAACTCACTCTGCAGGCAGTGTGGAACTGTGAGGGACTGAGGGTGAGCTCCACTCTCAGAAGTAAGATGCTTTTGGACAAGGCGTTCACCTTCCTTCTCACGTATGGAACTTAGTATGTAGCACCAGTCTACCACAGGAATTACTAGGAAATCGCTGGATTCAGCTTGGAGGCACTAGTGTTGTGTGCCGGGAGATTCAAATTACCTCTCCCAACACTTCCGTCAAACAGCGAGCCTATGCCTTTTAGAAGCGAAGGGTACCAGCAGGCTGGATGGAGATGAACAGGCCATAAGCTCAACTCTCAGAAGTGTGTATGCATGGGTGGCAGATGTCTGCTACCCACTCGGACATGGGAGTTGGAACCTAGCTACACTCCTATTGAAGAAGGACTTTGGAAATCGCTGTATTCAACTCAGATACACGGGAGTTCAGGCCCAATGCTTACACATGCTTTTCCCACAACCTATCCCAGCCACTAACATAAGGAGGTTAGCAGGTACGTCTACAGTCAGGCAGGATGCGGGAGGGTTCTGCCCTGTCCTCAGCTCTCACAGGGAAGCATGCCTAGAAGCCAGCTCTCAACTAGCTGCATTCTTATGACAGTGTGAAGGTAGCAGTATTCTGAGTAAGGTTGTTCCGAGATTACCACTCTACTGCACCTGGAGATACCCTCCAGGTCTGCATTGTTAACTTGCGTCTCAGAGGCCTGTGGCAAACGTCTCTGGTGAAGACGTGCGAAACTCACTCTGCAGGCAGTGTGGAACTGTGAGGGATTGAGGCGGAGCTCAACTCTCAGCAGTAAGATGATTGTGGACAAGGCGTTCAGCTATCTTCTCACATATGGAACTTAGTATGTAGCACCAGTCTACCCCAGGAATTACTGGGAAATCGCTGGATTGAGCTTGGAGGCACTCGTCTTGTGTGCCGGGAGATTCCAGTTACCTCTCCCAACACTTCGGTGAAGCAGCGAGCCTAGGCTTTTGGAAGCGAAAGGTAGCTGCAGGCAGGAGGTAGGGTTACAGGCCATAAGCTCAACTCTCAGAAGTGGGTATGCAGGGGAGACAGATGTCTGCTACCCACTCGGACATGCGAGGGGGAACCTAGCTACACTCTGATGAAGAAGGACTTTGGAAATCGCTGTATTCAACTCAGATACACGTGGGTTCAGGCACAACGATTCCACATGCTTTTCTCACAACCTTTCCCTGCCACTAACATGAGGACGTTAGCAGCTCCTTCTACAGTCAAGCAGGATGCGGGAGGGTTGTGCCCTGTCCTTAGCTCTCACAGGGAAGCATGCCTTGAAGCCAGCTGTCAACTAGCTGCATACTTATGGCAGGGTGAAGGTAGCAGTATTCTGAGACAGGAGGTTCCCAGATTACCACTCTACTGCACCTGGAGATACCCTCCAGGTCTGCATTGTTAACTTGCGTCTCAGAAGCCTGTGGCAAACGTCTCTGGTGAAGACCTGCGAAACTCACTCTGCAGGCAGTGTGGAACTGTGAGGGACTGAGGGTGAGCTCCACTCTCAGAAGTAAGATGCTTTTGGACAAGGCGTTCAGCTATCTTCTCACATATGGAACTTAGTATGTAGCACCAGTCTACCACAGGAATTACTAGGAAATCGCTGGATTCAGCTTGGAGGCACTAGTGTTGTGTGCCGGGAGATTCAAATTACCTCTCCCAACACTTCCGTCAAACAGCGAGCCTATGCCTTTTAGAAGCGAAGGGTACCAGCAGGCTGGATGGAGATGAACAGGCCATAAGCTCAACTCTCAGAAGTGTGTATGCATGGGTGGCAGATGTCTGCTACCCACTCGGACATGGGAGTTGGAACCTAGCTACACTCCTATTGAAGAAGGACTTTGGAAATCGCTGTATTCAACTCAGATACACGGAAGTTCAGGCCCAATGCTTACACATGCTTTTCCCACAACCTATCCCAGCCACTAACATAAGGAGGTTAGCAGGTACGTCTACAGTCAGGCAGGATGCGGGAGGGTTCTGCCCTGTCCTCAGCTCTCACAGGGAAGCATGCCTAGAAGCCAGCTCTCAACTAGCTGCATTCTTATGACAGTGTGAAGGTAGCAGTATTCTGAGTAAGGTTGTTCCGAGATTACCACTCTACTGCACCTGGAGATACCCTCCAGGTCTGCATTGTTAACTTGCGTCTCAGAGGCCTGTGGCAAACGTCTCTGGTGAAGACGTGCGAAACTCACTCTGCAGGCAGTGTGGAACTGTGAGGGACTGAGGCGGAGCTCAACTCTCAGCAGTAAGATGATTGTGGACAAGGCGTTCAGCTACATTCTCACGTATGGAACTTAGTATGTAGCACCAGTCTACCCCAGGAATTACTGGGAAATCGCTGGATTGAGCTTGGAGGCACTCGTCTTGTGTGCCGGGAGATTCCAGTTACCTCTCCCAACACTTCGGGGAAGCAGCGAGCCTAGGCCTTTTGGAAGCGAAAGGTAGCTGCAGGCAGGAGGTAGGGTTACAGGCCATAAGCTCAACTCTCAGAAGTGGGTATGCAGGGGAGACAGATGTCTGCTACCCACTCGGACATGCGAGGGGGAACCTAGCTACACTCTGATGAAGAAGGACTTTGGAAATCGCTGTATTCAACTCAGATACACGTGGGTTCAGGCACAACGATTCCACATGCTTTTCTCACAACCTTTCCCTGCCACTAACATGAGGACGTTAGCAGCTCCTTCTACAGTCAAGCAGGATGCGGGAGGGTTGTGCCCTGTCCTTAGCTCTCACAGGGAAGCATGCCTTGAAGCCAGCTGTCAACTAGCTGCATACTTATGGCAGGGTGAAGGTAGCAGTATTCTGAGACAGGAGGTTCCCAGATTACCACTCTACTGCACCTGGAGATACCCTCCAGGTCTGCATTGTTAACTTGCGTCTCAGAAGCCTGTGGCAAACGTCTCTGGTGAAGACCTGCGAAACTCACTCTGCAGGCAGTGTGGAACTGTGAGGGACTGAGGGTGAGCTCCACTCTCAGAAGTAAGATGCTTTTGGACAAGGCGTTCACCTTCCTTCTCACGTATGGAACTTAGTATGTAGCACCAGTCTACCACAGGAATTACTAGGAAATCGCTGGATTCAGCTTGGAGGCACTAGTGTTGTGTGCCGGGAGATTCAAATTACCTCTCCCAACACTTCCGTCAAACAGCGAGCCTATGCCTTTTAGAAGCGAAGGGTACCAGCAGGCTGGATGGAGATGAACAGGCCATAAGCTCAACTCTCAGAAGTGTGTATGCATGGGTGGCAGATGTCTGCTACCCACTCGGACATGGGAGTTGGAACCTAGCTACACTCCTATTGAAGAAGGACTTTGGAAATCGCTGTATTCAACTCAGATACACGGGAGTTCAGGCCCAATGCTTACACATGCTTTTCCCACAACCTATCCCAGCCACTAACATAAGGAGGTTAGCAGGTACGTCTACAGTCAGGCAGGATGCGGGAGGGTTCTGCCCTGTCCTCAGCTCTCACAGGGAAGCATGCCTAGAAGCCAGCTCTCAACTAGCTGCATTCTTATGACAGTGTGAAGGTAGCAGTATTCTGAGTAAGGTTGTTCCGAGATTACCACTCTACTGCACCTGGAGATACCCTCCAGGTCTGCATTGTTAACTTGCGTCTCAGAGGCCTGTGGCAAACGTCTCTGGTGAAGACGTGCGAAACTCACTCTGCAGGCAGTGTGGAACTGTGAGGGACTGAGGCGGAGCTCAACTCTCAGCAGTAAGATGATTGTGGACAAGGCGTTCAGCTATCTTCTCACATATGGAACTTAGTATGTAGCACCAGTCTACCCCAGGAATTACTGGGAAATCGCTGGATTGAGCTTGGAGGCACTCGTCTTGTGTGCCGGGAGATTCCAGTTACCTCTCCCAACACTTCGGGGAAGCAGCGAGCCTAGGCCTTTTGGAAGCGAAAGGTAGCTGCAGGCAGGAGGTAGGGTTACAGGCCATAAGCTCAACTCTCAGAAGTGGGTATGCAGGGGAGACAGATGTCTGCTACCCACTCGGACATGGGAGTTGGAACCTAGCTACACTCCTATTGAAGAAGGACTTTGGAAATCGCTGTATTCAACTCAGATACACGGGAGTTCAGGCCCAATGCTTACACATGCTTTTCCCACAACCTATCCCAGCCACTAACATAAGGAGGTTAGCAGGTACGTCTACAGTCAGGCAGGATGCGGGAGGGTTCTGCCCTGTCCTCAGCTCTCACAGGGAAGCATGCCTAGAAGCCAGCTCTCAACTAGCTGCATTCTTATGACAGTGTGAAGGTAGCAGTATTCTGAGTAAGGTGGTTCCGAGATTACCACTCTACTGCACCTGGAGATACCCTCCAGGTCTGCATTGTTAACTTGCGTCTCAGAAGCCTCTGGCAAACGTCTCTGGTGAAGACTTGCGAAACTCACTCTGCAGGCAGTGTGGAACTGTGAGGGACTGAGGGTGAGCTCAACTCTCAGAAGTAAGATGCTTTTGGACAAGGCGTTCAGCTACATTCTCACGTATGGAACTTAGTATGTAGCACCAGTCTACCACACGAATTACTAGGCAATCGCTGGAATGAGCTTGGAGGCACTAGTCTTGTTTGCCGGGAGATTCCAATTACCTCTCCCAACACTTCCGTCAAACAGCGAGGCTAGGCCTTTTAGAAGTGAATGGAACCAGCAGGCTGGATGGGGAGGTACAGGCCTTAAGCTCAACTCTCAGAAGTGTGTATGCAGGGGAGACAGATGTCTGTTACCCACTCTGACATGGGAGTTGGAAACTAGCTACACTCTGATTGAAGAAGGCCATTGGAAATCGCTGTATTCAACTCAGATACACAGGAGTTCAGGCCCAATGCTTAAACATGTTTTTCCCGCAACCTCTCTCAGCCACTAACATTAGGATGTTAGCAGCTGCGCCTACAGTCAGGCAGGATGCGGGAGGGTTCTGCCCTGTCCTCAGCACTCCCAGGGAAGCATGCCTAGAAGCCAGCTCTCAACTAGCTGCATTCTTATGGCAGTGTGAAGGTAGCAGTATTCTGAGTCAGAAGGTTCCAAGATTACCACTCTACTGCACCTGGAGATACCCTCCAGGTCTGCATTGTTAACTTGCGTCTCAGAAGCCTGTGGCAAACGTCTCTGGTGAAGAAGTGCGAAACTCACTCTGCAGGCAGTGTGGAACTGTGAGGGACTGAGGGTGAGCTCAACTCTCAGCAGTAAGATGATTGTGGACAAGGCGTTCAGCTACATTCTCACGTATGGAACTTAGTATGTAGCACCAGTCTACCCCAGGAATTACTGGGAAATCGCTGGATTGAGCTTGGAGGCACTCGTCTTGTGTGCCGGGAGATTCCAGTTACCTCTCCCAACACTTCGGGGAAGCAGCGAGCCTAGGCCTTTTGGAAGCGAAAGGTAGCTGCAGGCAGGAGGTAGGGTTACAGGCCATAAGCTCAACTCTCAGAAGTGGGTATGCAGGGGAGACAGATGTCTGCTACCCACTCGGACATGCGAGGGGGAACCTAGCTACACTCTGATGAAGAAGGACTTTGGAAATCGCTGTATTCAACTCAGATACACGTGGGTTCAGGCACAACGATTCCACATGCTTTTCTCACAACCTTTCCCTGCCACTAACATGAGGACGTTAGCAGCTCCTTCTACAGTCAAGCAGGATGCGGGAGGGTTGTGCCCTGTCCTTAGCTCTCACAGGGAAGCATGCCTTGAAGCCAGCTGTCAACTAGCTGCATACTTATGGCAGGGTGAAGGTAGCAGTATTCTGAGACAGGAGGTTCCCAGATTACCACTCTACTGCACCTGGAGATACCCTCCAGGTCTGCATTGTTAACTTGCGTCTCAGAAGCCTGTGGCAAACGTCTCTGGTGAAGACCTGCGAAACTCACTCTGCAGGCAGTGTGGAACTGTGAGGGACTGAGGGTGAGCTCCACTCTCAGAAGTAAGATGCTTTTGGACAAGGCGTTCACCTTCCTTCTCACGTATGGAACTTAGTATGTAGCACCAGTCTACCACAGGAATTACTAGGAAATCGCTGGATTCAGCTTGGAGGCACTAGTGTTGTGTGCCGGGAGATTCAAATTACCTCTCCCAACACTTCCGTCAAACAGCGAGCCTATGCCTTTTAGAAGCGAAGGGTACCAGCAGGCTGGATGGAGATGAACAGGCCATAAGCTCAACTCTCAGAAGTGTGTATGCATGGGTGGCAGATGTCTGCTACCCACTCGGACATGGGAGTTGGAACCTAGCTACACTCCTATTGAAGAAGGACTTTGGAAATCGCTGTATTCAACTCAGATACACGGGAGTTCAGGCCCAATGCTTACACATGCTTTTCCCACAACCTATCCCAGCCACTAACATAAGGAGGTTAGCAGGTACGTCTACAGTCAGGCAGGATGCGGGAGGGTTCTGCCCTGTCCTCAGCTCTCACAGGGAAGCATGCCTAGAAGCCAGCTCTCAACTAGCTGCATTCTTATGACAGTGTGAAGGTAGCAGTATTCTGAGTAAGGTTGTTCCGAGATTACCACTCTACTGCACCTGGAGATACCCTCCAGGTCTGCATTGTTAACTTGCGTCTCAGAGGCCTGTGGCAAACGTCTCTGGTGAAGACGTGCGAAACTCACTCTGCAGGCAGTGTGGAACTGTGAGGGATTGAGGCGGAGCTCAACTCTCAGCAGTAAGATGATTGTGGACAAGGCGTTCAGCTATCTTCTCACATATGGAACTTAGTATGTAGCACCAGTCTACCCCAGGAATTACTGGGAAATCGCTGGATTGAGCTTGGAGGCACTCGTCTTGTGTGCCGGGAGATTCCAGTTACCTCTCCCAACACTTCGGTGAAGCAGCGAGCCTAGGCTTTTGGAAGCGAAAGGTAGCTGCAGGCAGGAGGTAGGGTTACAGGCCATAAGCTCAACTCTCAGAAGTGGGTATGCAGGGGAGACAGATGTCTGCTACCCACTCGGACATGCGAGGGGGAACCTAGCTACACTCTGATGAAGAAGGACTTTGGAAATCGCTGTATTCAACTCAGATACACGTGGGTTCAGGCACAACGATTCCACATGCTTTTCTCACAACCTTTCCCTGCCACTAACATGAGGACGTTAGCAGCTCCTTCTACAGTCAAGCAGGATGCGGGAGGGTTGTGCCCTGTCCTTAGCTCTCACAGGGAAGCATGCCTTGAAGCCAGCTGTCAACTAGCTGCATACTTATGGCAGGGTGAAGGTAGCAGTATTCTGAGACAGGAGGTTCCCAGATTACCACTCTACTGCACCTGGAGATACCCTCCAGGTCTGCATTGTTAACTTGCGTCTCAGAAGCCTCTGGCAAACGTCTCTGGTGAAGACGTCCGAAACTCACTCTGCAGGCAGTGTGGAACTGTGAGGGACTGAGGGTGAGCTCAACTCTCAGAAGTAAGATGCTTTTGGACAAGGCGTTCAGCTATCTTCTCACATATGGAACTTAGTATGTAGCACCAGTCTACCACAGGAATTACTAGGAAATCGCTGGATTCAGCTTGGAGGCACTAGTGTTGTGTGCCGGGAGATTCAAATTACCTCTCCCAACACTTCCGTCAAACAGCGAGCCTATGCCTTTTAGAAGCGACGGGTACCAGCAGGCTGGATGGAGATGAACAGGCCATAAGCTCAACTCTCAGAAGTGTGTATGCATGGGTGGCAGATGTCTGCTACCCACTCGGACATGGGAGTTGGAACCTAGCTACACTCCTATTGAAGAAGGACTTTGGAAATCGCTGTATTCAACTCAGATACACGGGAGTTCAGGCCCAATGCTTACACATGCTTTTCCCACAACCTATCCCAGCCACTAACATAAGGAGGTTAGCAGGTACGTCTACAGTCAGGCAGGATGCGGGAGGGTTCTGCCCTGTCCTCAGCTCTCACAGGGAAGCATGCCTAGAAGCCAGCTCTCAACTAGCTGCATTCTTATGACAGTGTGAAGGTAGCAGTATTCTGAGTAAGGTGGTTCCGAGATTACCACTCTACTGCACCTGGAGATACCCTCCAGGTCTGCATTGTTAACTTGCGTCTCAGAAGCCTCTGGCAAACGTCTCTGGTGAAGACTTGCGAAACTCACTCTGCAGGCAGTGTGGAACTGTGAGGGACTGAGGGTGAGCTCAACTCTCAGAAGTAAGATGCTTTTGGACAAGGCGTTCAGCTACATTCTCACGTATGGAACTTAGTATGTAGCACCAGTCTACCACACGAATTACTAGGCAATCGCTGGAATGAGCTTGGAGGCACTAGTCTTGTTTGCCGGGAGATTCCAATTACCTCTCCCAACACTTCCGTCAAACAGCGAGGCTAGGCCTTTTAGAAGTGAAAGGAACCAGCAGGCTGGATGGGGAGGTACAGGCCTTAAGCTCAACTCTCAGAAGTGTGTATGCAGGGGAGACAGATGTCTGTTACCCACTCTGACATGGGAGTTGGAAACTAGCTACACTCTGATTGAAGAAGGCCATTGGAAATCGCTGTATTCAACTCAGATACACAGGAGTTCAGGCCCAATGCTTAAACATGTTTTTCCCGCAACCTCTCTCAGCCACTAACATTAGGATGTTAGCAGCTGCGCCTACAGTCAGGCAGGATGCGGGAGGGTTCTGCCCTGTCCTCAGCACTCCCAGGGAAGCATGCCTAGAAGCCAGCTCTCAACTAGCTGCATTCTTATGGCAGTGTGAAGGTAGCAGTATTCTGAGTCAGAAGGTTCCAAGATTACCACTCTACTGCACCTGGAGATACCCTCCAGGTCTGCATTGTTAACTTGCGTCTCAGAAGCCTGTGGCAAACGTCTCTGGTGAAGAAGTGCGAAACTCACTCTGCAGGCAGTGTGGAACTGTGAGGGACTGAGGGTGAGCTCAACTCTCAGCAGTAAGATGATTGTGGACAAGGCGTTCAGCTACATTCTCACGTATGGAACTTAGTATGTAGCACCAGTCTACCCCAGGAATTACTGGGAAATCGCTGGATTGAGCTTGGAGGCACTCGTCTTGTGTGCCGGGAGATTCCAGTTACCTCTCCCAACACTTCGGGGAAGCAGCGAGCCTAGGCCTTTTGGAAGCGAAAGGTAGCTGCAGGCAGGAGGTAGGGTTACAGGCCATAAGCTCAACTCTCAGAAGTGGGTATGCAGGGGAGACAGATGTCTGCTACCCACTCGGACATGCGAGGGGGAACCTAGCTACACTCTGATGAAGAAGGACTTTGGAAATCGCTGTATTCAACTCAGATACACGTGGGTTCAGGCACAACGATTCCACATGCTTTTCTCACAACCTTTCCCTGCCACTAACATGAGGACGTTAGCAGCTCCTTCTACAGTCAAGCAGGATGCGGGAGGGTTGTGCCCTGTCCTTAGCTCTCACAGGGAAGCATGCCTTGAAGCCAGCTGTCAACTAGCTGCATACTTATGGCAGGGTGAAGGTAGCAGTATTCTGAGACAGGAGGTTCCCAGATTACCACTCTACTGCACCTGGAGATACCCTCCAGGTCTGCATTGTTAACTTGCGTCTCAGAAGCCTGTGGCAAACGTCTCTGGTGAAGACCTGCGAAACTCACTCTGCAGGCAGTGTGGAACTGTGAGGGACTGAGGGTGAGCTCCACTCTCAGAAGTAAGATGCTTTTGGACAAGGCGTTCACCTTCCTTCTCACGTATGGAACTTAGTATGTAGCACCAGTCTACCACAGGAATTACTAGGAAATCGCTGGATTCAGCTTGGAGGCACTAGTGTTGTGTGCCGGGAGATTCAAATTACCTCTCCCAACACTTCCGTCAAACAGCGAGCCTATGCCTTTTAGAAGCGAAGGGTACCAGCAGGCTGGATGGAGATGAACAGGCCATAAGCTCAACTCTCAGAAGTGTGTATGCATGGGTGGCAGATGTCTGCTACCCACTCGGACATGGGAGTTGGAACCTAGCTACACTCCTATTGAAGAAGGACTTTGGAAATCGCTGTATTCAACTCAGATACACGGGAGTTCAGGCCCAATGCTTACACATGCTTTTCCCACAACCTATCCCAGCCACTAACATAAGGAGGTTAGCAGGTACGTCTACAGTCAGGCAGGATGCGGGAGGGTTCTGCCCTGTCCTCAGCTCTCACAGGGAAGCATGCCTAGAAGCCAGCTCTCAACTAGCTGCATTCTTATGACAGTGTGAAGGTAGCAGTATTCTGAGTAAGGTTGTTCCGAGATTACCACTCTACTGCACCTGGAGATACCCTCCAGGTCTGCATTGTTAACTTGCGTCTCAGAGGCCTGTGGCAAACGTCTCTGGTGAAGACGTGCGAAACTCACTCTGCAGGCAGTGTGGAACTGTGAGGGACTGAGGCGGAGCTCAACTCTCAGCAGTAAGATGATTGTGGACAAGGCGTTCAGCTACATTCTCACGTATGGAACTTAGTATGTAGCACCAGTCTACCCCAGGAATTACTGGGAAATCCCTGGATTGAGCTTGGAGGCACTCGTCTTGTGTGCCGGGAGATTCCAGTTACCTCTCCCAACACTTCGGTGAAGCAGCGAGCCTAGGCCTTTTGGAAGCGAAAGGTAGCTGCAGGCAGGAGGTAGGGTTACAGGCCATAAGCTCAACTCTCAGAAGTGGGTATGCAGGGGAGACAGATGTCTGCTACCCACTCGGACATGCGAGGGGGAACCTAGCTACACTCTGATGAAGAAGGACTTTGGAAATCGCTGTATTCAACTCAGATACACGTGGGTTCAGGCACAACGATTCCACATGCTTTTCTCACAACCTTTCCCTGCCACTAACATGAGGACGTTAGCAGCTCCTTCTACAGTCAAGCAGGATGCGGGAGGGTTGTGCCCTGTCCTTAGCTCTCACAGGGAAGCATGCCTTGAAGCCAGCTGTCAACTAGCTGCATACTTATGGCAGGGTGAAGGTAGCAGTATTCTGAGACAGGAGGTTCCCAGATTACCACTCTACTGCACCTGGAGATACCCTCCAGGTCTGCATTGTTAACTTGCGTCTCAGAAGCCTGTGGCAAACGTCTCTGGTGAAGACCTGCGAAACTCACTCTGCAGGCAGTGTGGAACTGTGAGGGACTGAGGGTGAGCTCCACTCTCAGAAGTAAGATGCTTTTGGACAAGGCGTTCACCTTCCTTCTCACGTATGGAACTTAGTATGTAGCACCAGTCTACCACAGGAATTACTAGGAAATCGCTGGATTCAGCTTGGAGGCACTAGTGTTGTGTGCCGGGAGATTCAAATTACCTCTCCCAACACTTCCGTCAAACAGCGAGCCTATGCCTTTTAGAAGCGAAGGGTACCAGCAGGCTGGATGGAGATGAACAGGCCATAAGCTCAACTCTCAGAAGTGTGTATGCATGGGTGGCAGATGTCTGCTACCCACTCGGACATGGGAGTTGGAACCTAGCTACACTCCTATTGAAGAAGGACTTTGGAAATCGCTGTATTCAACTCAGATACACGGGAGTTCAGGCCCAATGCTTACACATGCTTTTCCCACAACCTATCCCAGCCACTAACATAAGGAGGTTAGCAGGTACGTCTACAGTCAGGCAGGATGCGGGAGGGTTCTGCCCTGTCCTCAGCTCTCACAGGGAAGCATGCCTAGAAGCCAGCTCTCAACTAGCTGCATTCTTATGACAGTGTGAAGGTAGCAGTATTCTGAGTAAGGTTGTTCCGAGATTACCACTCTACTGCACCTGGAGATACCCTCCAGGTCTGCATTGTTAACTTGCGTCTCAGAGGCCTGTGGCAAACGTCTCTGGTGAAGACGTGCGAAACTCACTCTGCAGGCAGTGTGGAACTGTGAGGGACTGAGGCGGAGCTCAACTCTCAGCAGTAAGATGATTGTGGACAAGGCGTTCAGCTATCTTCTCACATATGGAACTTAGTATGTAGCACCAGTCTACCCCAGGAATTACTGGGAAATCGCTGGATTGAGCTTGGAGGCACTCGTCTTGTGTGCCGGGAGATTCCAGTTACCTCTCCCAACACTTCGGGGAAGCAGCGAGCCTAGGCCTTTTGGAAGCGAAAGGTAGCTGCAGGCAGGAGGTAGGGTTACAGGCCATAAGCTCAACTCTCAGAAGTGGGTATGCAGGGGAGACAGATGTCTGCTACCCACTCGGACATGGGAGTTGGAACCTAGCTACACTCCTATTGAAGAAGGACTTTGGAAATCGCTGTATTCAACTCAGATACACGGGAGTTCAGGCCCAATGCTTACACATGCTTTTCCCACAACCTATCCCAGCCACTAACATAAGGAGGTTAGCAGGTACGTCTACAGTCAGGCAGGATGCGGGAGGGTTCTGCCCTGTCCTCAGCTCTCACAGGGAAGCATGCCTAGAAGCCAGCTCTCAACTAGCTGCATTCTTATGACAGTGTGAAGGTAGCAGTATTCTGAGTAAGGTGGTTCCGAGATTACCACTCTACTGCACCTGGAGATACCCTCCAGGTCTGCATTGTTAACTTGCGTCTCAGAAGCCTCTGGCAAACGTCTCTGGTGAAGACTTGCGAAACTCACTCTGCAGGCAGTGTGGAACTGTGAGGGACTGAGAGTGAGCTCAACTCTCAGAAGTAAGATGCTTTTGGACAAGGCGTTCAGCTACATTCTCACGTATGGAACTTAGTATGTAGCACCAGTCTACCACACGAATTACTAGGCAATCGCTGGAATGAGCTTGGAGGCACTAGTCTTGTTTGCCGGGAGATTCCAATTACCTCTCCCAACACTTCCGTCAAACAGCGAGGCTAGGCCTTTTAGAAGTGAAAGGAACCAGCAGGCTGGATGGGGAGGTACAGGCCTTAAGCTCAACTCTCAGAAGTGTGTATGCAGGGGAGACAGATGTCTGTTACCCACTCTGACATGGGAGTTGGAAACTAGCTACACTCTGATTGAAGAAGGCCATTGGAAATCGCTGTATTCAACTCAGATACACAGGAGTTCAGGCCCAATGCTTAAACATGTTTTTCCCGCAACCTCTCTCAGCCACTAACATTAGGATGTTAGCAGCTGCGCCTACATTCAGGCAGGATGCGGGAGGGTTCTGCCCTGTCCTCAGCACTCCCAGGGAAGCATGCCTAGAAGCCAGCTCTCAACTAGCTGCATTCTTATGGCAGTGTGAAGGTAGCAGTATTCTGAGTCAGAAGGTTCCAAGATTACCACTCTACTGCACCTGGAGATACCCTCCAGGTCTGCATTGTTAACTTGCGTCTCAGAAGCCTGTGGCAAACGTCTCTGGTGAAGAAGTGCGAAACTCACTCTGCAGGCAGTGTGGAACTGTGAGGGACTGAGGGTGAGCTCAACTCTCAGCAGTAAGATGATTGTGGACAAGGCGTTCAGCTACATTCTCACGTATGGAACTTAGTATGTAGCACCAGTCTACCCCAGGAATTACTGGGAAATCGCTGGATTGAGCTTGGAGGCACTCGTCTTGTGTGCCGGGAGATTCCAGTTACCTCTCCCAACACTTCGGGGAAGCAGCGAGCCTAGGCCTTTTGGAAGCGAAAGGTAGCTGCAGGCAGGAGGTAGGGTTACAGGCCATAAGCTCAACTCTCAGAAGTGGGTATGCAGGGGAGACAGATGTCTGCTACCCACTCCGACATGCGAGGGGGAACCTAGCTACACTCTGATGAAGAAGGACTTTGGAAATCGCTGTATTCAACTCAGATACACGTGGGTTCAGGCACAACGATTCCACATGCTTTTCTCACAACCTTTCCCTGCCACTAACATGAGGACGTTAGCAGCTCCTTCTACAGTCAAGCAGGATGCGGGAGGGTTGTGCCCTGTCCTTAGCTCTCACAGGGAAGCATGCCTTGAAGCCAGCTGTCAACTAGCTGCATACTTATGGCAGGGTGAAGGTAGCAGTATTCTGAGACAGGAGGTTCCCAGATTACCACTCTACTGCACCTGGAGATACCCTCCAGGTCTGCATTGTTAACTTGCGTCTCAGAAGCCTGTGGCAAACGTCTCTGGTGAAGACCTGCGAAACTCACTCTGCAGGCAGTGTGGAACTGTGAGGGACTGAGGGTGAGCTCCACTCTCAGAAGTAAGATGCTTTTGGACAAGGCGTTCACCTTCCTTCTCACGTATGGAACTTAGTATGTAGCACCAGTCTACCACAGGAATTACTAGGAAATCGCTGGATTCAGCTTGGAGGCACTAGTGTTGTGTGCCGGGAGATTCAAATTACCTCTCCCAACACTTCCGTCAAACAGCGAGCCTATGCCTTTTAGAAGCGAAGGGTACCAGCAGGCTGGATGGAGATGAACAGGCCATAAGCTCAACTCTCAGAAGTGTGTATGCATGGGTGGCAGATGTCTGCTACCCACTCGGACATGGGAGTTGGAACCTAGCTACACTCCTATTGAAGAAGGACTTTGGAAATCGCTGTATTCAACTCAGATACACGGGAGTTCAGGCCCAATGCTTACACATGCTTTTCCCACAACCTATCCCAGCCACTAACATAAGGAGGTTAGCAGGTACGTCTACAGTCAGGCAGGATGCGGGAGGGTTCTGCCCTGTCCTCAGCTCTCACAGGGAAGCATGCCTAGAAGCCAGCTCTCAACTAGCTGCATTCTTATGACAGTGTGAAGGTAGCAGTATTCTGAGTAAGGTTGTTCCGAGATTACCACTCTACTGCACCTGGAGATACCCTCCAGGTCTGCATTGTTAACTTGCGTCTCAGAGGCCTGTGGCAAACGTCTCTGGTGAAGACGTGCGAAACTCACTCTGCAGGCAGTGTGGAACTGTGAGGGATTGAGGCGGAGCTCAACTCTCAGCAGTAAGATGATTGTGGACAAGGCGTTCAGCTATCTTCTCACATATGGAACTTAGTATGTAGCACCAGTCTACCCCAGGAATTACTGGGAAATCGCTGGATTGAGCTTGGAGGCACTCGTCTTGTGTGCCGGGAGATTCCAGTTACCTCTCCCAACACTTCGGTGAAGCAGCGAGCCTAGGCTTTTGGAAGCGAAAGGTAGCTGCAGGCAGGAGGTAGGGTTACAGGCCATAAGCTCAACTCTCAGAAGTGGGTATGCAGGGGAGACAGATGTCTGCTACCCACTCGGACATGCGAGGGGGAACCTAGCTACACTCTGATGAAGAAGGACTTTGGAAATCGCTGTATTCAACTCAGATACACGTGGGTTCAGGCACAACGATTCCACATGCTTTTCTCACAACCTTTCCCTGCCACTAACATGAGGACGTTAGCAGCTCCTTCTACAGTCAAGCAGGATGCGGGAGGGTTGTGCCCTGTCCTTAGCTCTCACAGGGAAGCATGCCTTGAAGCCAGCTGTCAACTAGCTGCATACTTATGGCAGGGTGAAGGTAGCAGTATTCTGAGACAGGAGGTTCCCAGATTACCACTCTACTGCACCTGGAGATACCCTCCAGGTCTGCATTGTTAACTCGCGTCTCAGAGGCCTCTGGCAAACGTCTCTGGTGAAGACGTCCGAAACTCACTCTCAAGGCACTGTGGAACTGTGAGGGACTGAGGGTGAGCTCAACTCTCAGCAGTAAGATGTTTTTGGACAAGGCGTTCAACTACCTACTCACGTATGGAACTTAGTATGTAGCACCAGTCTACCCCAGGAATTACTAGGAAATCGCTGGATTGAGCTTGGAGGCACTAGTGTTTTGTGCCGGGAGACTCCAATTACCTCTCCCAACACTTCCGTCAAACAGCGAGCCTAGGCCTTTTAGAAATGAAAGGAACCAGCAGGCTGGATGGGGAGGTACAGGCCTTAAGCTCAATTCTCAGAAGTGTGTATGCAGGGGAGACAGATGTCTGCTACCCACTCTGACATGGGAGTTGGAAACTAGCTACACTCTGATTGAAGAAGCCCATTGGAAATCGCTGTATTCAACTCAGATACACAGGAGTTCAGGCCCAGTGCTTACACATGCTTTCTCCAAAACCTCTCTCAGCCACTAAATTTAGGATGTTAGCAGCTACGCCTACAGTCAGGCAGGATGCGTGAGGGTTCTGCCCTGTCCTCAGCACTCCCAGGAAAGCATGCCTAGAAGCCAGCTCTCAACTAGCTGCATTCTTATGGCAGTGTGAAGGTAGCAGTATTCTGAGTCAGGAGGTTCCAAGATTACCACTCTACTGCACCTGGAGATACCCTCCAGGTCTGCATTGTTAACTTGAGTCTCAGAAGCCTGTGGCAAACGTCTCTGGTGAAGACCTGCGAAACTCACTCTGCAGGCAGTGTGGAACTGTGAGGGACTGAGGGTGAGCTCCACTCTCAGAAGTAAGATGCTTTTGGACAAGGCGTTCACCTTCCTTCTCACGTATGGAACTTAGTATGTAGCACCAGTCTACCACAGGAATTACTAGGAAATCGCTGGATTCAGCTTGGAGGCACTAGTGTTGTGTGCCGGGAGATTCAAATTACCTCTCCCAACACTTCCGTCAAACAGCGAGCCTATGCCTTTTAGAAGCGAAGGGTATCAGCAGGCTGGATGGAGATGAACAGGCCATAAGCTCAACTCTCAGAAGTGTGTATGCATGGGTGGCAGATGTCTGCTACCCACTCGGACATGGGAGTTGGAACCTAGCTACACTCCTATTGAAGAAGGACTTTGGAAATCGCTGTATTCAACTCAGATACACGGGAGTTCAGGCCCAATGCTTACACATGCTTTTCCCACAACCTATCCCAGCCACTAACATAAGGAGGTTAGCAGGTACGTCTACAGTCAGGCAGGATGCGGGAGGGTTCTGCCCTGTCCTCAGCTCTCACAGGGAAGCATGCCTAGAAGCCAGCTCTCAACTAGCTGCATTCTTATGACAGTGTGAAGGTAGCAGTATTCTGAGTAAGGTTGTTCCGAGATTACCACTCTACTGCACCTGGAGATACCCTCCAGGTCTGCATTGTTAACTTGCGTCTCAGAGGCCTGTGGCAAACGTCTCTGGTGAAGACGTGCGAAACTCACTCTGCAGGCAGTGTGGAACTGTGAGGGACTGAGGCGGAGCTCAACTCTCAGCAGTAAGATGATTGTGGACAAGGCGTTCAGCTATCTTCTCACATATGGAACTTAGTATGTAGCACCAGTCTACCCCAGGAATTACTGGGAAATCGCTGGATTGAGCTTGGAGGCACTCGTCTTGTGTGCCGGGAGATTCCAGTTACCTCTCCCAACACTTCGGTGAAGCAGCGAGCCTAGGCCTTTTGGAAGCGAAAGGTAGCTGCAGGCAGGAGGTAGGGTTATAGGCCATAAGCTCAACTCTCAGAAGTGGGTATGCAGGGGAGACAGATGTCTGCTACCCACTCGGACATGCGAGGGGGAACCTAGCTACACTCTGATGTAGAAGGACTTTGGAAATCGCTGTATTCAACTCAGATACACGTGGGTTCAGGCACAACGATTCCACATGCTTTTCTCACAACCTTTCCCTGCCACTAACATGAGGACGTTAGCAGCTCCTTCTACAGTCAAGCAGGATGCGGGAGGGTTGTGCCCTGTCCTTAGCTCTCACAGGGAAGCATGCCTTGAAGCCAGCTGTCAACTAGCTGCATACTTATGGCAGGGTGAAGGTAGCAGTATTCTGAGACAGGAGGTTCCCAGATTACCACTCTACTGCACCTGGAGATACCCTCCAGGTCTGCATTGTTAACTTGCGTCTCAGAGGCCTCTGGCTAACGTCTCTGGTGAAGACGTCCGAAACTCACTCTGAAGGCAGTGTGGAACTGTGAGGGACTGAGGGTGAGCTCAACTCTCAGAAGTAAGATGTTTTTGGACAAGGCGTTCAACTACCTACTCACGTATGGAACTTAGTATGTAGCACCAGTCTTCCACAGGAATTACTAGGAAATCGCTGGATTGAGCTTGGAGGCACTAGTCTTGTGTGCCGGGAGACTCCAATTACCTCTCCCAACACTTCCGTCAAACAGCGAGCCTAGGCCTTTTAGAAATGAAAGGAACCAGCAGGCTGGATGGGGAGGTACAGGCCATAAGCTCAACTCTCAGAAGTGTGTATGCATGGGAGACAGATGTCTGCTCCCCATTCTGACATGGGAGTTGGAACCTAGCTACACTCTGATTGAAGAAGGCCATTGGAAATCGCTGTATTCAACTCAGTTACACAGGAGTTCAGGCCCAATGCTTACACATGCTTTTCCAGCAACCTCTCTCAGCCACTAAGTTTAGCATGTTAGCAACCACGCCTACAGTCAGGCAGGATGCGGGAGGGTTCTGCCCTGTCCTCAGCACTCCCAGGGAAGCATGCCTAGAAGCCAGCTCTCAACTAGCTGCATTCTTATGGCAGTGTGAAGGTAGCATAATTCTGAGTCAGGAGGTTCCAAGATTACCACTCTACTGCACCTGGAGATACCCTCCAGGTCTGCATTGTTAACTTTCGTCGCAGAAGCCTGTGGCAAACGTCTCTGGTGAAGACCTGCGAAACTCACTCTGCAGGCAGTGTGGAACTGTGAGGGACTGAGGGTGAGCTCAACTCTCAGAAGTAAGATGCTTTTGGACAAGGCGTTCACCTTCCTTCTCAAGTATGGAACTTAGTATGTAGCACCAGTCAACCCGGGAATTACTAGGAAATCGCTGGATTGAGCTTGGAGGCACTAGTCTTGTGTGCCGGGAGATTCCAATTACCTCTCCCAACACTTCCGTCAAACAGCGAACCTCGGCCTTTTAGAAGTGAAAGGAACCAGCAGGCTGTATGGGGAGGTACAGGCCATAAGCTCAACTCTCAGAAGTGTGTATGCATGGGAGGCAGATGTCTGCTCCCCATTCTGACATGGGAGTTGGAACCTAGCTACACTCTGATTGAAGTAGGCCATTGGAAATCGCTGTATTCAACTCAGACACACAGGAGTTCAGGCCCAATGCTTACACATGCTTTTCCCCCAACCTCTCTCAGCCACTAATATAAGGATGTTAGCAGCTATGTCTAGACTGAGTCAGGATGCGGAAGGGTCCTGCCCTGAGCTCTGCTCTCAAAAGGATGCATGCCTGCAACCTAGATTTCCACTAGCTGAGTTGCTATGGCCGTGAGAACGTAGCAGCATTGTAACGCAGGACGTTCTGACAATACCGCTCTTCCGCACCTGGAGACGCAAGCATTGCAGCCTTCAGCTTGCCCCTTGCGTCCCACGAACTTCTGACAGACATGTCTAGTGAGGATATTCGTAACTCCATGTGCAGGCATTGTGGAACTGGGAAGGACGGCGTGTCAGCTCACCCCGCAGAAGGAAATTCCCGAGAGAGACAGCTTTCAAGGAGTTACTCAGGTTTCGAAGTTAGTTAGTAGCTCCCTTCTGAGAGAGGAATTCCTCAGAAGTTGCTGGATTGAGCTAAGAGACACTTGCCACTCACAAAGCTTGCATCCTGTATCGAACCAAATCCTTTGGAAGCAAAGCGTACAGGCCGTCAGCGTGTGGGAGGTACAAGCCAAAAGCTCAATCCAAAGGAATGTGCATGCCTTGGAGGCAGCCGTCTGCTAGGTGCGAAATTGACAAGGCAGACACTTGGTTCTCACTTCGCTACTGTCCCGCATACAACGAAATGCTGTGGAAGCAGACCAACAGGCAGTCAGGATGGCCGAGGTAAAGGCCATGAGCTCAACTCTCAGAAGTGTGTATGCTTTGCAGGCCGATGTCTGCTAGACACTTATACAGGGGAGCTAGAACTGAGCTACACTCGAATTGAACAAGGACATTGGCAATCGCTGTACTGAACTCAGATACACGAGAGTACAGGCCTGTCACTTCCACAGGCTTTTCACAGAACCCCTTCCAGTACCTAACATAAGGATGCTAAGACCTATGTCTACAGGCAGTTAGCATGCGGCACCTAACATAAGCATATTAGCAGTTACGTCTATAGGCAGGCAGGATGAGGGAGGGTCCTGACCTGATCTTAGCTCTCAAAAGGAAGCATGCCTAAAAACCAGCTATCTACTAGCTCCTTTTGATGGCTTTGTGAATGTAGCAGCATTGTAAGGCGGTACGCTTACAATGAATACCGCTCTAATGCATCTGGAGACACAACCATTGAAGCCTGCAGCTGGCCCTTGTGTCCCGTGAGCTTCTGAAAACATGTCTAGTGAGGATGTACATAACTGCATCTGTAGGCAGTGTGGAAGTGGGAAGAATGGCGTGTCAGTTCTTCTCACAGAAGGAAATTCCCCAGAGAGAGAGCTTTCAGCTAGGTTTCAGGTTTGGAAGTTAGTATGTAGCTCCCATCTGAGGGAGCAATTCTTCAGAAGTTGCTGGATTGAACTAAGACACATTTGCCTCTCGCAAAACTTGGGTCCCGTATCGAATGAAATCGCTTGGAAGCGAGGCGTACAGGCAGTCAGCATGTGGGAGATTCAATTCCTAAGCTCAATCCAAAGGAGTGTGCATGCCTTGCAGGCAGCTGTCGGCTAGGCGCAAAATTGACAAGGCAGACACTTGGTTCTCACTCTGCTACTCTCCCGATACAACGAAATGCTGTGGAAGCAGAACGTACAGGCCATAAGCTCAACTCTCAGAAGTGTGTATGCTTTGCAGGCTGATGTCTGCTAGACACATATCGAGGCGAGGTATACACGAGTTACACTCTAATTGAACAAGGATGTGGCAATCGCTGTATTGAAGTCAGAGGCACGTGAGTACACCCCTGACACTTCCACTTGCATTTCTCTAACCTCTCACAGCACCTAACATAAGGATGTTAGCAGCTATGACTACGAGCAGGCAGGATGCGGGAGGGTCCTGCCCTGAGCTCAGCTTTCAAAACGAGGCATGCCCCGAAGCCAGCTTTCTACTAACTGCGTTCTGATGGCCATGGGAAAGTGGCATCATTGTAATTCTGGATGTTCCATGAATACCACTTTACTGCACCTGAGGACACAAACTTGAAGCCTGCAGCTTGCCCCTTGTGTCCCATAAGCTTCTAACAAACATGCCTAGTGAGGATGTTTGTAACTGTATCTGCAGGCAGTGAGAAACTGGGAAGGACTGTTTCAGCTCATCTCTGAGAGGTATATTCCGCAGAGAGAGAGCTTTCAGCTAGGTATTCATGTTTGGAAGTTAGTATGTAGCTCCCATCTGAGGGGGAATTCCTCGTAAGTTGTGGTTTGAACTAAGACACATTTGCGTCTTGCAAAACTTGTGTCCCGTATTGAAAGAAATCCTTTGGAAGCGAAGCATACAGGCGGTGAGCATGTGGAGGTTCAAGTCCTAAGCTCAATCCATTGGAGTGGTCATGCCTTGGAGGCAGCTGTCCTCTAGGCACAAAATTGACAAGGCAGACACTTGGTTCTCACTCTGCTACTCTCCCGCATACAACGAAATGCTGTGGAAGCGAAACGTACAGGCAGTCAGGATGGAGGAGGTAGAGACCATAAGCTCAACTCTCAGAAGTGTGTATGCTTTGCAGGCTGATGTCTGCCAGACACTTATTGAGGCGAGGTATACCCCAGCTGCACTCTAATTGAACAAGGACATTGGCAATCGCTGTATTGAACTCAGATACACGTGAGTAGAGTCCTGACACTTCCACTCACATTTCTCCAACCTCTCCCAGCACCTCACTTAAGGATGTTAGCAGCTATGACTATGGGCAGGCAGGATGGGGGAGAGTCTTGCCCTGAGCTCCGCTCTCACAAGAGAGCATGCCTAGAAGCCAGCTTTCAACCAGCTGCGTTCTAATGGCTGTGAGACTAAAGCAGTCTTCTAACTCAGGAGGTTCGAAGAATACCACTCTACTGCACCTGGAGACACCTTCCAGGCCTGCCTTATTCCACTTGTGTCTCACAAGCTTCTGACAAACGTCTCAGGTGAAGATTTTGAAAACTCATTCTGCAGGCAGTGTGGAACTGTGAGGGACTGGGTGTGAGCTCAACTCTCAAAACAGAGATGCTTTTGGACTCGGGGTTCAGCTAGCTTCTCTCGTATGGAATTTAGTATGTAGCACCTAAGACAGGAATTACTGGGAATCGCTGGATTGAGCTTGGAGGCACTAGTCTTGTGTGCTGAGACTTTCCACTTACCTCTCACAGCACTTCAGTCACGCATCGAGCCTAGGCCTGTTTGCAGCGAAATGTACCTGCAGGCAGGATGTGGGAAGTACAGGCCATAAGCTCAACTCTCAAAAGTGTGTAGCCTGGGAGGCAGATGTCTGCTACCCACTCATTCATGGGAGTTAGAAACTAGCTACACTCTTTGAAGAAGGCTGTTTGAAATTGCTGTATTCAACTCAGATAATCGTGAGTACAGGCCTGACACTTTCACATGCATTTCGCCACCCTCTCCCAACACCTAACATAAGGATATTAGCAGTTACGTCTACGGGCAGGCAGGATGCAAGATGGTCTTGCCCTGAACTCAGCCTCAGAAGGAAGCATGCCTAGAAGCCAGCTTTCTACTAGCTCGTTCTGATGGCCGTGAGAATGTAGCAGCATTGTAAGGTGGGACGTTCCATGACTACCGCTCTACTGCACCTGGAGACAAAACCATTGAAGCCTGCCGCTGGCCCTTGCATCCCATGAGCTTCTGACAAACATGTCTAGTGAGGATGTTCGTAACTGTATCTGCAGGCAGTGTGGAACTGGGAAGGACCATGTTTCAGCTTATCTCCGAGCGGGAAGTTCCCCAAGAGAGCTTTCAGCTACGTTCTCAGGTTGGAAGTTAGTATGTAGCTCCCGTCTTAGGGAGGAATTCCTCAGAAGTCGCTGGATTGAACTAAGAGACACTTGGCTCTTGCAAAAATTGCATCCCGTATCAAACGAAATCCTTTGGAAGTGAAGTGTACAGGCAGTCAGCATGTGGAAGGTAAGCTCAAGCCAAAGGAGTGTGCATGCCTAGTAGGCAGCTGTCCGCTAGGCGCGATATTGACAAGGGAGACACTTGGTTTATACTCCGCTTCTCTCCCGTATACAACGAAATGCTGTGGAAGCCGAACTTTCAGGCAGTCAGGATTGGGGAGGTACATGCCATAAGCTCAACTCTCAGCAATGTGTATGCTTTGTAGGCTGATGTCTGCTAAACACTTATCGAAGCGAGGTATACCCAAGCTACACTGTAATTGAACAAGGACGTTGGCAATCGCTGTATTGAAGTCAGATGGATATGAGTACAGTCCTGGCGCTTCCACTTGCATTTCTCCAACCTCTCCCATCATCTCACTTAAGGATGTTAGCAGGTATGAGTATGGGCAGGCAGGATGCGGGAGGGTCCTGCCCAGAGCTCAACTCTCACAAGAGAGCATGCCTAGAAGCCAGCTTTCAACTGGCTGCGTTCTAATGGCCATAAGATCATATCAGTCTTCTAACTCAGGAAGTTCGAAGAATACCACTCTACTGCACTTGCAGACACCTTCCAGGCCTGCATTATTCCACTTGCTTCTCACAAGCTTCTGACAAACGTCTCTGGTGAAGATGTTCAAAACTCATTCTGCAGGCAATGTGGAACTGTGAGGGTTTTGGTGTGAACTCAACTCTTGGAAGAGAGATGCTTTTGGACTTGGGGTTCAGCTAGCTCTCACGTATGGAACTTAGTATGTAGCACCTAAGACATGAATTACTAGGAAATCGCAGGATTGAGCTTCGAGGCCCTATTCTTGTGTGCCGGGACTTTCGTCTTATCTCTCACACTTCAGTCATGCATCGAGCCTAGGCCTGTTACCAGCGCAGTGTACCTGGAGGAGGATGTGGGAAGTACAGGCCATAAGCTCAACTCTCAAAAGTGTGTACGCCTGGGAGGCTGATGTCTGCTACCCACTCGTACATTGGAGTTAGAAACTAGCTACACTCTGATTGAAGAAGGCCGTTTGAAATCGCTATATTCAACTCTGATAATGTTGAGTACAAGCCTGATACTTCCACATGCAAATGGAATCGAAACAAATAGAATCCCATCGAATAGAATCGAAAAGAATCGGAAACTATCGTATCGATACGAAAAAAATGGAATTGAATCGAATCGAATCCAAAAGGATTGAATCGCATCGAATTGAAAAGAATCGTATCGAATCGAAAATATTTGAAACAAATCAAATAAAAAGGAATTGAATAGAAAAATTCGAATCGAAAAGAAATGAATTGAATCGAATCGAAAAGGATCGAATCGAATCGAATCAAAAAGAATCGAATTGAAAAGAATTCAATCGAAGAGTTTCCATTCGAAACGAATTGAATCGAAAAGAATCTAATCGAACCAAAAAGATTCGAATGGAATCAAAAAGAAACGAATCAAAAAGAATCGAATCGAATCGATTCATTAGAATCGAATCGAATCGAATCGAAAAGTTTCGAATCCAAATGAATCTAATCGAAAAGAATGGAATCAAAAAGAATCGAATTGTTTCAGAAAAAATGAATCGAAGTGAATCGAATCGAAAAGAATTGAATCGAATTGATTTTAAAAGAAAGGAATTCGAATTGAAAGGACTCGAATCGAAAGATTCGAATCAAATCAAATCGAAACCAAAAGAATCGAATCGAATAGAATCAAAAAGAAACTAATTGAAAACTATCATATCGAAAAGAAAAAAATCGTATCGAATCAAAAAAATCGAATCGAATTATATCGAAAAGGATCTAATCAATTCTAAACGAATCAAAAAGAATCGAATCGAATCAAAAAGAATCGAATCGAATAGGAAATAATCGAAATAAATCAAATAAAAAAGAATCGCATAGAAAAAATCGAATCGAATTGAAAAGAATCAAATCTAATCGAAAAGAATTGAATCAAATCGAATCGAAAACAAACGAATCCAATCGAATCGAAAACAATTGAATCGAAGAGTTTCGAATCGAATCGCATTGAATCGAAAAGAATCTGATCGAACCGAAAAGATTCGAATGGTTTCAAAAAGAAACGAATCAAAAAGAATTGAATCGAATCGATTCGAAAAGAATAGAATCTAATCGAATCGAAAACTATCAAATCCAAATGAATCTAATCGAAAAAAAGTGGAATCAAAAAGAATCGAATTGTTTCAGAAAAAACGAATCGAATTGAATCGAATCGAATAGAATTGAATGGAATCAATTTTAAAAGAAAGGAATTCGACTCAAAAAGACTCGAATCGATAGATTCGAATCAAATCTAACCGAAACAAAAAGAATCGAATCGAATAGAATCGAAAAGAAACTAATCGAAAACTATCATATCAAAAAGAAAAAAATCGTATCGAATCAAAAAAATCGAATTGAATCGAATCGAAAAGGATCTAATCAATTCTAAACAAATCAAAAAAAATCGAAATGAATCCAAAAGAATCGAATCAAATAGAATAGAAAATAATCGAAACAAATCAAATAAAAAAGAATCGAATAGAAAAACATCGAATCGAATCGAAAAGAATCAAATCGAATCGAAAAGAATTGAATTGAATCGAATCGAAAATAATCGAATCCAATCGAAAACAATCGAATCGTAGAGTTTTAAATCGAATCGAATTCAATCGAAAAGAATCTAATCGAACCAAAAACATTCGAATGGAATCAAAAAGAAATGAATTAAAAAGAATCAAATCGAATTGAATCAAAAAGAATCGAATCGAATCGAAAATAATCGAATCCAAATGAATCGAGTCGAAAGGAGTGGAATCGAAAAGAATTGAATCGTTTAGAAAGAAACAAATCGAATTGAATCGAATCAAATAGAAAATAATCGAATCCAATCGAATTGAAAAGAATAGAAAAGAACTGAATCGAATCGAATCGAAAAGAAATCGATTCGAAAAGAATCGAATCGAAAAAAAAGAAAGGAATCGAATCGAATCGAAAAGAATCGAATCCAAAATAATCGAATCGAAGATTGAATCAAAAGAATGGAATCGATTCGTAAAAACCAAATCAAAGAGACTCGAAAAGAATCGAATCAAATAAAAAAAATAAAATCAAATAGAAAAGAATCGAATCGAATCGAAAAGAAAAGAATCGAATCAAATCGATTTGAAAAGAAAGATATTCGAATCGAAAAGAATCGAATCGAAAAGAATCGAATCGAAACGAATCGAAAAAAATCGAATCGAATTGCTCCAAATCAAAAGAATTGAATCGAATGGAAGTGAAAATAATCGAATCAAATCGAATTGAATCAAAATAATCAAATCGAAACGAATCAAAAAGAATCAAATCGATTCGAAAAGAAAGGAATTCAAATCAAAAACATTCGATTAGAAAGATTCGAATCGAATCGAATTGAATAGAAAAGAATAGAATCAAATCAAATAGAAAAGAAACGAATAGAAAACTGTCGAATGGAAATGAAAAAAATCGAATTGAATCGTATCGAAGAGAATCGAATCGAATCAAAAAAGATCGAATGGAATCGAATATAAGAATCTAATCGAATCGAATCAAAAAGAATCTAATCGAATCGAAAGGATCGAATCAAATTTTATCGAATGGAAAAGAATCAAATCAAATCGAAAAGAATCGAATCGAATCGAAAAGGATCGAATCGAATCAAATCGAATAGAAAAGAATCGAATAGAATCGAAAAGAATCGAATCAAATTGAATCGAAAAGAATCAAATCAAATCGAAAAGAATTGAATCGAATCGAAAAGAATCGAATCGAATCAAATCGAAAAGAATCGAATCAAATTGATTCGAAAAGAAAGAAATTAATATAGAAGAGGCTAGAATCGAAAAGAATCTAAATGAATCGAATAGAAAAATATCGAATCGAATCGCAACGAATCAAAAGAATCGAATCTAATGGAAGTGAAAATAATCGAATTGAATCAAAAAGAATCGAATCGAATCGAATCAAAAAGAATCGAATCGAATCGAAAAGAATCAAATCGAATCGATTCGAAAAGAAAGGAATTCAAATCAAAAACACTCGAATAGAAAGATTCGAATCGAATCGAATCGAATCGAAAAGAATAGAATCGAATAGAAAAGAAACGAATAGAAAACTATCGAATGGAAAAAACTATCGAAAAAAATCGAATCGAATCGGAGAGAATCGAATTGAATCGAAAAAAGATCAAATCGAATCGAATATAAGAATCGAATCGAATCGAATTGAAAAGAATCGAATCAAAAAGGATCAAATCGAATTGTATCGAATAGAAAAGAATCAAATCAAATCGAAAAGAATCGAATCAAATCGAATAGGAAAGAATCGAAAAAATCTAATAAAGAGTCGAATCGAATCGAAAATATCGAATCGAATCGAATCGAAAAGAATCTAATCGAATCGAATCGTTTGTAAAGAAAGGAATTCGAATCAAAAAGACTTGAATCATAAGATTCTAATCGAATCGAATCAAAAAGAAACGAACCAAAAACTATCGAATTGAAATGAAAAAAATCGAATCGAAATGAATCAAAAAGAATCGAAGAAATCTAATAAAAAAGAATTGAATCGAATCGAAAATATCGAATCGAATGGAAAAGAATCGAATCAAATCGAATCGAAAATAATCGAAACATCAAATAAAAAGAATCGAATGGAAAAAAATGAAAAGAATTGAATCGAATCGAAAAGAATTGAATTGAATCGAATCGAAAACAATCAAATCGAATAGAATCAAAAAGAATTGAATCTAAGAGTTTCGAATAGAATCGAATTGAATCGAAAAGAATCTAATCGAAATGAAAATATTCGAATAGAATCGAAAAGAAACGAATCAAAAAGAATCGAATCGAATTGAAAAGAATAGAATCTAATCGAGTCGAAAAGAATAGAATCCAAATAAATCAAGTCGAAAGGAGTGGAATCGAAAAGAATTGAATCGATTCGAAAAAAACGAATCAAATTGAATCTAATCGAATCGAAAATAATCGAATCAAATTGAATCGTAAAGAATACAAAATAATCGAATTGAATCGTAAAGAATAGAATCGAAGCGAACCGAAAAGAATCAAATCGAATTGAAAAGAATCGAATCGAATTGAACCGTAATGAAAAGAATCGAATCGAATCGAAAAGAATGGAATCGAATTGAATCGAAAAGAATTGAATCGAATGCAATCAAATCGAAAAGAATCGAATCGAATTGAAAAGAATCAAATCGAATTGATTGAATCAAAAAGAATCGAATCGAATCACATCGAATCGAAAATAATTGAAATGAATAAAAAATAATCGAATCGAATTGAATCGAGAATAATTGGAATTGAATTGAATCGATAATCGAATTGAATCTAATCGAGTTGAATCGAAAATAATCGAATCGAATCAAATCAATTAGAAAAAAATCGAATCAAATTGCATCGAACCAAAAGTAATCGAATCGTATTGAATCGATTCGAATTGAAAAGAATCGAATCGAATCGAATCGAAAAGAATCAAATCGAATTGAATCAAAAAGAATCGAATCCAAAGAATCGAATTGTAGAGAATCTAATAGAAACGAAAAGATTCGAATCGAAAAGAATCGAATGTAAACGAAAAGAATCAAATCGAATCGAATCGAAAAGAATCAAATCGAATCGAAAAGAATTGAATCGAAAAGAATCGAATCAAATCAAATCGATTGAAAAGATCGAATCAAAAAAATCAAAGAGAATCAAAACGAATCAAAACGAATCGAATCGAATTGAAAAGAATCATTGAATCAAATCGAAAAGAATCTAATCGAATCGTATCGAATCAAAAAAATCAAATCGAATTGAATCGAAAAGAATAGAATCATATTTAATTGAATCAAATGAATCGAATCGAATTGAATCGAAAAGAATCGAATCGAATCAAAATGAATCAAATCAAATCGAAAAGAATCGTATTGAATCGAATTGAATCGTAAAGAATCCAATGGAACATAATCGATTCGAATTGAAAAGAATCGAATCGAAAAGAATCAAATCGAACCGAAAAGAAAGGAATCTAATCGAATAGAATCAAATCGAATGGTATCATTGAATCGAAAAGAATCGAATCATATCGAATTGAATTGAAAAGAATCAAATCGAATAGAATCGAAAAGATTCGAATCGAATCAAAAAGAATCGAATCGTATCGAATCAAATCGAATAGAATTGAGTCGAATACAATGAAAAGAATCAAAACGAATTGAAAACAATCGAATTAAATCGAATCAAATATTATCAAATCGAATCGAAAAGAATCGAATTGAATAGCATCGAAACGAATCGAATCGAATCGAAAAGAATCAAATTGAATAGCATCGAATCGAATCAAAATGAAAAGAATCGAATAGAATCGAAAAGAATCAAATCGTATCGAATTGAATCGAAAAGAATCGAATCATATCGAATTGAATCGAAAAGAATCGATTCCAATCGAATTGAATCGAAAAGAATCGAATCGAACAGTACCGAATCGAATTGATAAGAATCGAATCAAATAAAATAGAAAAGAATCTAATTGAAACGAAAAGAATCTAATCGAATCGAATTGAAAAGAATCGAATCGAAAAAATCGAATCTAATAGAATCAAGTTGAGTTGAATCGAATAGAAAAGAATCGAATCGAATCATATCGAATTGAAAAGAATCGAATCAAATCGAATTGAATTGAAAAGAATCTAATCGAACTGAATCGAAAAGAATCGAATCGAAATGTAACAAATTGAATCCAAATGATCGAATCGAATCAAATCGAAAAAAATCGAATTGAAACGAAAAGAATCGAATAGAATCGAACTGAAAATAATCGAATCTAATCGAATAGAATAGAATAGAATCGAACAGAATTGAATCGAATGAAAAGAATCTTATCGAATCGAATCGAAAAGAATCGAATCGAATGGAGAAGAATCAAATCGAATCGAATCGAAAAGAATTGAATCAAAAAGAATCGAATCGAAGAGAATCTAATCGAAACGAAAAGAATCAAATCGAATCGAAAAGAATAGAATCAAAACGAAAAGAGACGAATTGAATCAAATCGAAAAGAATCGAATAGAAAAAAATCGAATCGAATCGTATCGAAAAGAATCGAATTGAAAAGAATAGAATAGAAAAATTCGAATCGAATCGAATCGAAATGAATCGAATCGAATCAAATTGATTGAAAAGATCAAATCAAAAAACATCAAAGAGAATCGAAATGAATCGAAACGAATCGAATCGAATTGAAAAGAATCGTATCAAATCAAATCTAAAAGAATCGAATCAAATCGAATCAAAAAGAATGGAATCGAATTGATTCATATTGAAAAGAATCGATCGAATCATATTGAATCAAAAAGAATCGAATCGAATCGAAAAGAATCGAATCGAATTTAATCGAAAAGAATCGAATCGAATTGAATTGAGTTGAAAAGAATTGAATTGAACAGTATCAAATCAAATTGAAAAGAATTGAATCAAATCAAAAAGAATCGAATCGAAACGAAAAGAATCGAATCGAATCGAATTCGAAAGAATCGAATTGAATTGGAATGAGAAGAATCGAATCGAATTGCATCGAAACGAAAATAATTGAATCGAATTGAATAAAAAAGAATCGAATCGAATCGAATCGAAAATAATTGGAATTGAATCGAATCGATAATCGAATCGAATCAAATCGACTCAAATCGAAAATAATCGAATCAAATCAAATGGATTAAAAAACAATCGAATTGAATCAAATCGAAAAGAATCGAAAAGAATCAAACCGAATCAAAAGAATCGAAAAGAATTGAATCAAGAAGAATCGAAATGAATTGAATCGAGTAGAATCGAATCGAAGCTAGGGGGAAAGAATTGAATCGAATCAAAAATTATCTAAACGAATCCAATTAAATCCAAAAGAATTGAATTGAATCGAATCGAAAAGAATCGAATCAAAATGTAACAAATCGAATCCAAATGATCGAATCGAATCAAATCAAAAAGAATCGAATCGAAAAGAATCGAATTGAATTGAATCGATTCGAGAAGAATCGAATTGAACGGTATCGAATTGAAAAGAATTGAATTGTATCAAATCGAATCGAATCGAAAAGAATCGAATCGAAGAGAATCTAATCGAAACGAAAAGAATCGAATCGAATCAAATTGAAAAGAATCGAATCGAACTGAAACGAAAATAATCAAATCGAAAAGAATGGAATTGAAAAGAATGGAATCGAAAAAATCGAATCGAAAAGAATCGAATCGAATGGAATGGAATCGAATGAATCGAAAAGAATCAATCGAATCGAATTGAATAGAAAAGAATCGAATAGGGGATCCCTGGGTGGCGCAGCGGTTTAGCGCCTGCCTTTGGCCCGGGGTGCAATCCTGGAGACCCGGGATCGAATCCCACATCGGGCTCCCGGTGCATGGAGACTGCTTCTTCCTCTGCCTGTGTCTCTGCCTCTCTCTCTCTCTCTGATGACTATCATAAATAAATAAAATTTTTTAAAAAAATGTTAAAAAAAATAATTGAATAGATTCGAATCGAAACGAATCGAAAAATCGAAACGAATGGAATCATATCAAATGGAAAAGAATCCAATCAAATTGAAAAGAGTAGAATCGAACGTAATCGAAAAGAATCGAATCGAAATGTAACAAATTGAATCCAAATGATCGAATCGAATCAAATCGAAAAGAATCGAATCGAAACGAAAAGAATCGAATAAAATCGAATTGAAAACAATCGAATCGAATCGAATCGAATGGAATAGAATCGAACAGAATTGAATCGAACGAAAAGAACCTTATCGAATCAAATCGAAA
Source organism: Canis lupus baileyi (assembly GCF_048164855.1). NCBI lineage: Eukaryota > Metazoa > Chordata > Mammalia > Carnivora > Canidae > Canis > Canis lupus. The sequence goes on along the minus strand of NW_027326448.1, from coordinate 49,838 downwards.
AGAATCAAATCGAATCGAATGGAGAAGAATCAAATCGAATCGAATCGAAAAGAATCTAATCGAAAAGAATCTAATCGAAACGAAAAGAATCAAATCGAATCGAAAAGAATCAAATCGAAACGAAGAGTCAAGTCGAATCGAATCAAAAAGAATCTAATAGAAAAAAATCGAATCGAATCAAATCGAAAAGAATCGAATTGAAAAGAATAGAATCGAAAAATTCGAATCAAATCGAATCAAAATGAATTGAATCGAATTAAATCGATTGAAAAGATCGAATCAAAAAACATCAAAGAGAATCGAAACGAATCGAAATGAATCGAATCGAATCAAATCGAATTGAAAAGAATCGTATCAAATCAAATCTAAAAGATTCGAATCAGGGGATCCCTGAATGGCGCAGCGGTTTGGGGCCTGCCTTTGGCCCAGGACGCGATCCTGGAGACCCGGGATCGAATCCCACGTCGGGCTTCCGCTGCATGGAGCCTGCTTCTCCCTCTGCCTGTGTCTGTCTCTCTCTCTGTGACTATCATAAATAAATAAAAAATTTAAAAAATAAAATAAAATAAAAGATTCGAATCAATCGAATCAAAAAGAATGGAATCGAATCAAAAAAATCATCGAGGGATCCCTGGGTGGCGCAGCGGTTTGGCGCCTGCCTTTGGCCCAGGGCGCGATCCTGGAGACCCAGGATCGAATCCCACGTCAGGCTCCCGGTGCATGGAGACTGCTTCTCCCTCTGCCTGTGTCTCTGCCTCTCTCTCTCTCTCTCTCTCTCTCTCTCTCTGTGTGACTATCATAAGTAAAATTAAAAAAAATAAAAAAATAAAAAAAAATCATCGAAAAGAATCGATCGAATCGTATTGAATCGAATCGAATCCAAAAGAATCGAATCGAATGGAATTGAATCGAATCGAAATTAATCGAAAAGAATTGAATTGAAGAATATCAAATCGAATTGAAAAGAATTGAATCAAATCGAAAAAAATTGAATCGAAACGAAAAGAATCGAATCGAATCGAATTCGAAAGAATCGAATTGAATTGAAATGAGAAGAATCGAATCAAATTGCATCGAATCGAAAATAATTGAATTGAATTGAATAAAAAATAATCGAATCGAATCGAATCGAAAATAATTGGAATTGAATCGAATCGATAATCGAATCGAATCAAATCGAGTCGAATCGAAAATAATTGAATCGAATCAAATGGATTAAAAAACAATTAAATCGAATCAAATTGAATCGAAAAGAATCGAATTGAATCGAAAAGAATCAAACCGAATCAAAAAGAATCGAAAAGAATTGAATCAAGAAGAATCGAAATGAATTTAATCGAGTAGAATCAAATCGAAGCTAGGGTAAAAGAATCGAATCGAATCAAAAATTATCTAAATGAATCCAATTAAATCCAAAAGAATTGAATCGAATCGAATCGAAAAGAACCGAATCAAAATGTAACAAATCGAATACAAATGATCAAATCGAATCAAATCGAAAAGAATCAAATTGAATCGAAAAGAATCAAACTGAATCAAAAAGAATTGAATCAAGAAGAATCGAAATGAATTGAATTGAGTAGAATCAAATCAAAGCTAGGGTAAAAGGATCGAATCGAATCAAAAATTATCTAAACGAATCCAATTAAATCCAAAAGAATTGAATTGAATCGAATCGAAAAGAATCGAATCAAAATGTAACAAATTGAATCCAAATGATCGAATCGAATCAAATCGAAAAGAATCAAATCGAATCGAAAAGAATCGAATTGAATCGATTCGAGAAGAATCGAATCGAATGGTATCGAATCGAAAAGAATCGAATCGTATCGAATCAAATTGAATCGAATATAATCGAAACGAAAAGAGTCGAATCGAAACAAGAGGTGAAGCAAATCGAATCGAAAAGAATCAAATTTAAAAGAATCGAATCGGGGATACCTGGGTGGCCCAGCAGTTTGGCGCCTGCCTTTGGCCCAGGGCGCGATCCTGGAAATCCGGGATCGAATCCCACATCAGGCTCCCCGTGCATGGAGCCTGTTTCTCCCTCTGCCTATGTCTCTGCCTCTCTCTCTCTCTGTGACTATCAGAAATAAATAAAAAAATAAAAGAATTGAATCGAATTGAAAAGAATCGAATCGAAAAAATCGAATCAAAAAGAATCGAATTGAATCGTATCGAATCGAAAAGAATCGAATCAAATGGAATCGAATCGAATCGAATCAAAAAGAATCGAATCGAATTGAATAGAAAAGAATCGAATAGATTCGAATCGACACGAATCGAAAAAAATTGAAACGAATCGAATCATATCAAATTGAAAAGAATCAAATCGAATAAAAAAGAATCGAATCGAACTGAATCGAAAAAAATCGAATCGACAGACCAAAAAGAATCGAATCGAAAAGAATCGTATCGAATCGAATCAAATAGAATCGAAAGAATCGAATTGATTCCAATCGACTTGAATCGAAAAGAATCGAATCGAACAGTATCGAATCTAATTGAAATGAATCGAATCAAATAAAATAGAAAAGAATCAAATCGAAAAGAAAAGATCGAATCGAATCAAATTGAAAAGAATTGAATCGAATCGAAAAGAATCGAATCGAAATGAAAAGAATCGAATCGATCGAAATGATCGAATTGAAAAGTATCGAATTGAATCGAATCAAATTGAAAAGAATCAAATCGAATCGTATCGAATCAAAAAGAATCAAATCAAATCGAATCGAAAAGAATAGAATCGTATTTAATTGAATCAAAAAGAATTGAATAGAAAAGAATCGAGTCGAATCAAAATGAATCGAATCAAATCAAAAAGAATCATATCGAATCGAATCAAATTGAATCGAAAAGAATCAGATTGAATCTTATATACTTGAATCAAAAAGATTCGAGTCGATTCGAATCGAAAATATCAAACCAAATAGAAAAGAATCGAATCGAAAAGAAAAGAATCGATTCAAATCGAAAATAATCGAATTGAATCAAAATGATTCGAATCGATACGAAACGAATCGAATCGAAAATAATAGAATCGAATCGAAATGAAAATAATCAAATTGAATCGAATTGAAAATAATCGAATCAAATCAAATCGAAGATAATTGAATCGAATCTAATAGAAAATAATCGATTCGCATTGAATTGAATCGAAAATAATCGAATTGAATTGAATCGAAAATAATTGAACCGAATCGATCGAATTGAGTTGAAAATAATCGAATCGAACCGAATTGAATCGAAAATAATCGAATCGAATCGAATAGAAAATAATTGAACCGAATCGATCGAATTGAGTTGAAAATAATCGAATCGAACCGAATTGAATCGAAAATAATCCAATCGAATCGAATCGAAAAGAATCGAATCGAAACAAAAAGAATCAATCAAATCAAAAATAATCGGATCAAGTCGAAAATAATCGAATCGAATCCAATCAAGTCGAATCGAAAATAATCAAATTGAATTCAAATGAATCGAAAATAATCGAATCGAACCGAAATGAATCGAATCAAATAAAAAATTATCGAGTCGAATTGAATAAAAAATAATCGAATCTAATGCAATCGAATCGAATCGAAAATATTCAAATAGCATCGAATTGAATCAAAATAATCGAATCGAATCGATAAGAATCGAATCAAATCGAATCGAATCGAATTGAAAAGAAGCGATCAAATCGAAAAGAATCGAATCGAATCGAAAAGTATCGAATCGAATTGAATCGAATCAAATCGAACAGAATTGAATCGAATCGAATCGAAAAGAATCAAATCGAATCGAAAAGAATCGAATCGAAAAGAATAGAATCGAATTGAAAAGAATAGAATTGATTCGAAAACATTCGAATCGAATTGAATCAAACCGAAAAGAATCAAATCGAATCGAAAAAAATCGAACCGAATCAAAAAGAATCAAATCGAAACGAAAGATTTTAATCGAATTGAATCGAATCAAAAGGAATCGAATCAAAAAAATCGAATCGAATCGAAAAGAATCAAATCGAATTGAATCGAAGAGAATCAAATCGAAAAGAATAGAATCGAAACGTATCGAAAAGAATCGAATCAAATCGAATGAATAAGAATCAAATCGAATCGTAAAAAATCGAGTCGAAAGGAAAAAATTCGAATCGAATCGTAAAGAATCGAATTGAATCGCATCAAAAAGATTTGAATCGAATCGAACTGAAAAGAATTGAATTGAAACGAATCGAATCAAAAAGACTCGAATCAAATCGAATCGAAAAGAATCGAATCGAATAAAATTGAATCGAATAGAAAAGAATCTATCTAAACGAAAAGAATTAAATCGATAAGAATCGAATTGAAAGAATTGAATCGAATCGATTCGAATCGAAAAAAATTGAATCGAATCGAATCCCTAACCTTAACCCCTAACCCCTAACACTAAACCTATCCTAACCCTAAGCCTTAACCCTAACACCTAACCCTAACCCTAACCCTAACCGTAACGCTAACCCTAACCCTAACCCCTAACCCAAACCCTACCCCGAACACTAACCCTAAACTTAACCCGTACCCTAACTAAACCGGTACCCTAACCCTAACAGGTACACTAACACTAAGCTGTACCCCAAACTTAACCCAGACCCTAACCCTTACCCTAACCCTAAGACCGTCCCCTAACCCATACACTAACCCATCCCCTAAACATAACCTAACCAGTACTCTAACACTACCCCGTACCCTAACCCGTATCCTAACCCTAACACTAACACATACCTAACCATAACCCTAACCCTAACCCCTAACCCTAACCCTAACCCTAACCGCTAACCCTAACCCTAAACCAAAACCTAACCCTAACCCCTAACCCTAACATTAACCCCTACCCCTACCCCTAACCCTAACCTGAACCCCTAACCACTAACCTTAAACCTAACCCTAACCTTTAACCCTAAACATTAACCCTAACCCTAACCCTAATCCTAACACTAACCCAAACCCAACCCTAAACACTAACCCTAACCTTAACCCCTAACCTTAACCCTAACACTAACACTAACCCTAACACCTAACCACTAACCCTAGCCCTACCCCCTAACCGCTAACCCCTAACCCTACCCCTAACCCTAACCCTTAACCCTAACCCTTAACCCGAACCCTAACCCTAACCCAAAACCTAACCCCCAACCCTAACCAAAACCCGTAACCACTAACCCTAACCCTAACCCTTAACCCTACCCTTAACCCTAACCATAACCCAAACCCTAACCCTAACCCCAAACCCTAACAGTAACCCCAAACCTTAACCCTAACCCTAACGCTAACACTACCCCTAACCCTAACCCCTAACCCCTAACCCTAACCTCTAATGCTCTCCGTAACCCTTAAACTCAACACTTAACCCTAAACCTAACCCTAACCCATACCCTAACCCGTACCCTAACCCTAACCGAACACTAACCGTAACCCGTACCCTAACCTTTACCCATACCCTAACCCTGAACCATACCCTAACCCCAACCTTAACCCGTACACGAACCCTAACCCGTATTCTAACACTAACCCATACCCTAACCCTAACACGTAACCTAAATCTAACCCTGACCCTAACCCAAACAATAACCTAACCCTAATCCTAACCCAATCCCTAACCCTTACGCTAACCCCAACCCTAACGCTAACACGTACACTAACCCCAATGGTACCCTAACACTAACCCTAACCCGTACCCTAAACCTAACCCTAAAATTAACCCTAACCCGTAACCTAACCCTATACCCTACCCTACCTTAACCCTAAACATAACCCGTACCATAACACTAAAACTACCCCTAAACCAAACGCTAACTCTAACCATAACCCTAACCCTATCTCTAAACCTAACCCTAAACCTAACCTAACCGTAACCCTCACCCTAACTGTATCCCTAACACATAAACTAACCCTAACTCTAACCCTAACCCATAAACTAAACCTAACCCTAACCCTAACCCTAAACAGTGCCCTAACCCTAACCCTAACATGTACCTTAACCCTAACCCTAAACCTAAACCTAACCCTAAGCCATACCCTAACCCTAACCCTAATCCGTACCCTAACCCATACCGTGACCCTAAACCTAACCCGTACCCTAAACCTAACACTAACCCTAACCTGAACCCTAACTCTAACCTGTACCCTAACCCTAAACCGTAACGTAACCTGTACCCTAACCTGTACCCTAACCCGTACCCAAACCCTAATCCTATCCCGTTCCCTAAACCAAACCCTAACACTAATCCGTACACTAACCCGAAACCGTACCCATACCCTAACCCATAAATAAACCTATACCCTACCCCTAACCCTAACCTGAACCCGTACCCTAAGCCTAACCATAACCCCAGCCCTAACCCTAAACCGTTCCCTAACCCTAACCCAAAACGTATCCCATACCCTAACCCGAACCCTAACCCATAAGCTAACCCTAACCTGTAACCTAAACCTAACACTATACCTAACCCTAAACAGTACCCTAACCCTAGCCCTAACCCTAAACACTAACCCGACCCATAACCCTAACCCTAACCGAAATCTAACCCTAACACTAAGCCTAACCATAACCTACCCTAACCCTAACCCTAACCTGTACCCTAACCCAAACCCTAACACCGTAAACCTAACCCTATCTTGTACCCTAAACCTAACCCAAACCCAAACCATAACCAGTACACTAACCCATACCTTAACCCGTACCATAATCCATACCATATCTCTAAACCGTACCCTCACCCTAACCCTAACCTGTACCCTAACCCTAATCTGTACCCTAACCTAAGCCTAAACCGAACCCTAATCATAACCCTAACACTAACCCTAATCCGTAGCCTAACCCTAACCCAAACCCTAAACATAACCCAAACTCTAACTCTAACCCTAACCCGTACTCTAACCCTAACCATAACCCTAACCTGTAACCTAACCCTAACCCTAACCCTAACACTGAACAGTACCCTAAACCTAACCCTATCCCATACACTAACCCTAAACCTAACCCTAAACCTAACCTTAACCCGTACCCTAATCCTAACCCGTACCCTAATGCTTACCCTAAGCCTCACCCGTACCCTAAACCAAACTCTAACCCATACCCTAACCCTAATCTTACCCCAACCCTAAACCTAACGAAACCCAATCCCTAATCCTAACCTTAACCCTAACCTAATCCTAACCTTATCCCTTACCCTATCCCAAAACCCTAACTCGTAACCAAACCCTAACCCTAATCCTAAACAGTACCCTAACTTTAACCCTAACCCGTACCCTAACCCTAACCGTAAACCTAAACCGATCCCTAACCCGTACCCTAACCCGTAACCTAACCCGTAACCTAACCCGTACCCTAACCCTAATCCTAACCCGTAGCCTACCCCTAACCCTAACCTGAACCTTAACCCTAACCCTAACCCTAACCCTAACCCTAACCCTAAGCTTAAACAGGACCCTAACCCTAACCCTAACCCATAACCTAACTCAAACTTTACAGCGTTGGAAGTCAGGTCGTTCCATGAACAAAACTCTACTGCACCTGGAGACACAACCGTTGAAGCCTGCAGCTTGCTCCTTGCGTCCCATGAGCTTCTGACAAACATGTCTTGTGAGGATGTTCGTAACTGCATCTGCAGGCAGTATGGAACTGGGAAGGACCGCGTGTCAGCTCACCTCGCAGAAGGAAGTTCCCCAGAGAGACAGCTTTCACCGAGGTACTCAGGTTTGGAAGTTCGTATGTAGCTCCCTTCTGAGGGAGGAATTACTCAGAAGTTGGATTGGGCTAGGAGACACTTGCCTCTCACAAAACTTGTGTCCCGTATCAAACGACGTCCTTTCGAAGTTCTGGCCCTGAGAACGCAGCAGTATTCTAACTCAGGAGGTTTCAAGCGTACCACTCTACTCCACCTGGAGACACCTTCCAGGCCTGCATTATTCCACTTGCGTCTCACAAGCTTCTGACAAGCTTCTCTGGTGAAGACGTTGGCAACACATTCTGCAGGCAGTGTGGAACTGTGAAGGACTGCGTGTGAGCCCAACTCTCGAATGTAAGTTGCCGTTGGATGTAGGGTTCAATTAGCTAGTATGGAACTTAGTATGTAGCACCAGTCTAAGACAGGAATTACTAGGATGTCGCGGGATTGAGCTTGGAGGCACTACTCTTGTGGGCTTCACCTGGACGAGGTGACTGGTCCTCACCTGGGACTCAACTGGACCTGATAACTTAGCTCCACACTTTGGCCTCACCTGGCCCTGATGACTCTGGGCCCCACCTAGGCCTCAATCTGGACTTGGTGACTGTGGTCCCCACCTGGGTCTCACCAGGACCTGGTGACTCTCGTTCCCACATGACCCACACCTGGACCCGGTGACTGTGGTGTTCTTGTAGACTCACATTTACCTGGTGACTCCAGTCCCCACCAGGGCCTCACCTGGATCTGGTGACTCTGGCCTGCAGGTTGGCCTCACCTGGACCTGATGAGTGGGGTTGCCACCTGGGCCTCACCCATACCTGGTGACACAGGTCCCCACGTGGGCCTCACTTGGACCTGGTGAATCTGGTCCTTACCTGGTCCTCACCCAGAACTGGTAACTCTGGTCACCACCTGGGTCTCACCTGGACCTGGTGAATCTGGTCCCCATCTGGGCCTCATCCAGTCCTGGTGACTTTGTTCCCCACCTGGACCTGATTGCTGTGGACTCCTTCTTGGCCTCACCTGGAACTGGTGACTCTGATCCTAACTGGGCCTCACCCAGATCTGGTGACTCTGGTCCTCACCTGTGGACCATTAGGACCTGGATACTCTGTTCCACACCTGAGCCTCACCTGGACATGATGACTCTGGATCCCCTCTGGCCCTCACCCTGACCTGGTGACTCTGGTCCCCATCTGGATGTCACCTGGACCAGGTGAATCTGGTACCCCTCTAGGCCTCAACTAGACCTGGTGTCTCTGGTCCTCAACTGGGCCTCACCGGAACCTTGTGAATATGCTCCCCACCTGCGCCTCATCTGGACCTGGTGACTCTGGTTCTACCTGGGCATCATCGGGAGATGGTTACTCTATTCCCCACTGGGACTGACCTGATCCTGGTAACTCTGGTCCTGACTTTGGCCTCTTCTGTACCAGGTGACTCTGGCTCCACCTGGGCCTCACCTGGAACTGGTGACTCTGATCCTCAGCATGGCCTCACCTGACCTGGTGACTGTGGTTCCCATCGGGACCTCACCTGGACCTCATGTCTCTGGTCCCACCTGGGCCTCACCAGGACCTGGTGTCTCTGGTACCCACCTGGGTAGCATCAGGATATGGTTACACTGTTCACTAACAGTGACCCAGCTGGACCTATTAACTCTGGTCTTCACCTGGGCCACACCTGGACGTGGTGACACTGGTTCCCACCTGGGTCTCACCTGGACCTGGTGAGTCGGATCCCCAACTGGTCCTCAACTGTAACTGGTGATTTTTGTTCCCACATGGACATCATGTGGACCTGGTGTCTGCAGTGTTTCTAGCTTCTCATGTACCTCGTGACTCTGGTTCCCACCAGGGCCTCACTGGGACCTGGTGAGTGTGGTTGCCACCTGCACCTCACCTGGACCTGGTGATTCTGGTCTGCACCTGAGACTACCCTGGATCTGGTGACTGTGGTCCCCACCTGGGCTTCACCTGGATTTGGTGACTCCGATCCCCATCTGGGCCTCACCTGGCCCTGTTGACCATGGTCCTCAACTGGGCATAATTGGGACCCGGTGACTGTGTTCCACAACTGGACCTCACCTGGACCAGGTGACTCTGGTCCCACTCTGGGTCTCACCATGCCCTAGTGACTGTGAACCCCACTTTGGCCTGACGTGGACCTGCTGACCCTGGTTGCCACCTGCACCTCACCTCGAACTGTTGACTCTGGTTCTTTCAAGGGCCTCCCCTGTACCCGGTGATCCTGGTCCCCACCTGGGCCTCACCTGGACGTGGTGACTCTTGTCACCACCGGGGACTCACCTGGACCTGGTTACTGTGTTCAACACCTGGGCCTCAAGTAGACCTGTTGACCATGGTCCCCAAGTTGGCCTCACATGGACCTGTTGCCTCTGATCTCCACCGGGGCCTCACGTGTACCTGGTAACTCTGGTCCTCACCTGGGCCTCATCTGGACCTGGTGACTCTGGTCCCCACCTGGGCTTCACCTGGATCTGTTGACTCTGGTCCCCACCTGGACTTCACCTGGATCTGGTGACTCTGGTCCCCACCTGGACCTCTCCTGGACCTGGTGACTCTCTTTCCAACATGGACCTCACCTGGATCTGGTGACTCTGGTCCTCAGTTTGGCCTCACCTGGACCTGGTGTCTCTCATCCCCACTTTGACCTAACTCAGAACTGCTGAATCTTGCCCCACCTAGGCCTAACCCAGACCTGGTGACTCTTGTCCCCAGCTATGCCTCAATTCGACCTGATGAATCTGGTCCTCACGTGGGCCTCACATGGACCTGGGACTCAGCTGGATAGAGTGGCTCTTGTTCCCACAAGGGGCTCACCTGATACTGGTGACTGTGGTCTTATTCTATGCCTCACCAGGACCTAGTGATTCTGATCCCCATCTGGGCCCTGCATGGCCCTAGTGACTGTGTTCCTCACCCAGGCATCATTGGGACCTGGATACTCTATTCCACACCTGGGCCTCACTTTGACCAGTGACCTCTGGTCCCATTCTGGGCCTCAAACTAAAATGGTTACTCTGGTTCCCCCTCTGGGCCTCACCCTTACCTGGTGACTCTGGTCACCCCTTGGGGTTCACTTGGACCTGGTGAATCTGGTCCTTAGCTGGTCCTCACCTGGATCTGGTGACTGGTCACCACCTGGGCCTCACCTGGACTTGGTGAATCCTGTTGCCACCTGGGCCTCACCTGGACCTTGTGACTGTGGTCCCACCTGGACCTCACCTGGATCTGGTGGCTCTGGTTCCCATATGGGGCTCTCCTGGACCTGGTTCCTGTGGTCTCCATCTGGCCTCACCTGGAACAAAATGACTCTGATCCATATTTGGGCCTCACCTGGACCTGTTGACTCTGGTCCTTACCTGGGCATCATTGGGACCTGGTTACTCTCTTATATACCTGGGCCTCACCTGGACCTGGTGACTCTGGTCCCCCTCTGGACCTCACCCTGACCTGGTGACTGTGGTCTCACCTGGGCTTCACCTGGATGAGGTGACTGGTTCCCACAGGGACCTCACCTGGACCTGGTGACTCAGGTCCTCATATGGGCATCATGGGACCTGGTTTCTCAGTTCCACATAGGGGCCTCACCTGGACCTAGTGATTCTCGTCCCCCTCTGGGCCTCACCCTGACGTGGTGACTCTGGTCCCCACCTGGATATCACCAGAACCGGGTGACTCTGGTCCCCCTCTGGGACTCACCCGGAGCTGGGGACACTGGTCCTCAACTGGGCCTCCACAGGACCTGGTGAATCTACTCCTCACTTGCCTCGTCTGGACCTTGTGACTCTTGTCCCACCTGACATCAATGGGACATGGTTACTCTTTTCCCCAACTGGGCCTCACCTGGACATGATAACTTTGCTCCACACTTTGGCCTCACCTGGCCCTGATGACTCTGGGCCCCCGACCTAGTCCTCAATCTGGACCTGGTGACTGTGGTCCCCACCTGGGTCTCACCTGGACCTGGTGACTCTCGTTCCCACATGAACCACACCTGGACCTGGTAACTGTGGTGTTCTTGTAGACTTACATTTACCTGGTGACTCCGGTCCCCACCAGGGCCTCACCTGGATCTGGTGACTCTGGCCTGCAGGTTGGCCTCACCTGGACCTGGTGAGTGGGTTTGCCACCTGGGCCTCACCCATACCTGGTGACTCAGGTCCCTACGTGGGCCTCTTGGACCTGGTGAATCTGGTCCTTACCTGGTCCTCACCCAGAACTGGGGACTCTGGTCACCACCTGGGACTCACCTGGACCTGGTGAATCTGGTCCCCATCTGGGCCTCACCCAGTCCTGGTGACTTTGTTCTCCACCTGGACCTGATTGCTGTGGACTCCTTCTTGGCCTCACCTGGAACTGGTGACTCTGATCCTATCTGCGTCACCCAGATCTGGTGACTCTGGTCTCACCTGGGCATCATTGGTACCTGGTTACTCTGTTCCACACCTGAGCCTCACCTGGACATGATGACTGTGGAACTCTCTGGGCCTCACCCTGACCTGGTGACTCTGGTCCCCATCTGGATGTCACCTGGACCAGGTGATTCTGGTACCCCTCTAGGCCTCAACCAGACCTGGTGAATCTGGTCCTCAACTGGGCCTCACCTGGACCTAGTGAATATGCTCCCCATCTGGACCTCATCTGGACCTGGTGACTCTGGTCCCTACCTGGGCATCATCGGGACATGGTTCCACTGCATGGCCTGCAGGTTGGCCTCATCTGGACCTGGTAACTCTGGTCCCTACCTGGGCATCATCGGGACATGGTTCCTCTGCATGGCCTGCAGGTTGGCCTCACCTGGACCCGGTGACTCTTGTCCTCACTTTGGCCTCTTCTGTACCAGGTGACTCTGGCCCCACCTGGGCCTCACCTGGACCGAGTGACTCTGATCCTCAGCAGCATGCCTCAAATGCACCTTTCCACTAGCTGCATTCATATGGCCGTGAGAATGTAGCTACATTGTAAGTCAGGAGGTTCCATGTATACCGCTCTACTGCACCTAGAGACACAATATTGAAGCCTGCAGCTAGCTCCTTTTGTCCTATGAGCTTCTGACCAACACGTCTAGTGAGGATGTTCGAAATTTCATCTGAAGGCCATGTGGAACTATGAGGGACTGGAGGTGAGTTCAAGTCTCAGAAGAAAGTACCCTTTGGACACTGCGTTCCACTAGCTTCTCATGTATGGGACTTACTATGTAGCACCAATTGTAGAGTGCAGTTCCTCACATATCTCTGGATTGGGCTTGGAGACACTAGGCGTGTGGACCGGCGCCTTCCACTAACCTCTCACAACCCTTCTGTCACAATTCAAGCCTAGGCCTGATAGGAGCGAAGTGTATCTGCAGTCAGCATGTGGGAGGTACAGGGCATAATTTCAACTCTCAGAAGTGTGTATGCTTTACAGGCAGATGTCTGCTAGACACTTATTGATGGGAGGTAGAACTGAGGTACACTCTAATTAAATAAGGACGTTGGCAATCGCTGCATTTAACTCAGATATACTTGAGTCAGGTCTGTCACTTCCACATGCTTTTCACACAACCTCTTCCAGCACCTAACATAAAGATGCTAAGACCTATGTCTACAGGCAGTCAGGATGCGGGACGGTCCTGCCCTGACCTCAGCTCGTACAAGGAAGCATGCCTAGAAGTCAGCTTTCAACTAGCTGCGTTCTTATGGCAGTGAGAATGTAGCAGTATTCTAATTCAGGAGGTTCCAAGATTACCACTCTACTGCACCTGGAGACACCTTCCAGGCCTGCATTATTCCACTTGCGTCTCACAAGCTTCTGACAAACGTCTCTGGTGAAGATGATCAAAACTCATTCTGCAGGCAGTGTGGAACTGTGAGGGACTGGGTGTGAGCTCAACTCTCAGAAGAGAGACTCTTTTGGACTTGGGGTTCAGCTAGCTTCTCACGTATGGAAATTAGTATGTAGCACCTGTCTAAGGAATTACTAGGAAGTCGCTGGATTGAGCTTGGAGGCACTAGTCTTGTGTGCCGGGACTTTCCACTTATCTCTCACAACACTTCAGTCATGCATCGAGCCTAGGCCTTTTAGCAGCGAAGTGTACCTGCAGGCACGATGTGGGAAATACAGGCCATAAGCTCAACTCTCAAAAGTGTGTACGCCTGGGAGGTAGATGTCTGCTACCCACTCAGACATGGGAGTTAGAAACTAGCTACACTCTTTGAAGAAGGCCGTTTGAAATCGCTGTATTCAATTCAGATAATCAGGAGTACAGGCCTGAAACTTCCACATGCATTTCACCGACCTCTCCCAGCACCTAACATAAGCATATTAGCAGGTACGTGTATGGGCAGGCAGGATACGGGAGGGTCCTTCCATGAGCTCAGCTCTCAGAAGGAAGCATGCCTAGAAGCCAGCTTTCTACTAGCTCGTTCGGATGGCCGTGAGAACGTGACAGCATTGTAAGGCGGTACGCTTACAATGAATACTGCTTTACTGCACCTGGAGACACAACCTTGAAGCCTGCAGCTGGCCCTTGCGTCCCATGAGCTTCTGAAAACATGTCTAGTGAGGATGTTCGTAACTGCATCTGCAGGCAGTGTGGAACTGGGAAGGACCGCATGTCAGCTCATCTCGCAGAAGGAAATTCCACAGAGAGAGAGCTTTCAGAGGTACTCAGGTTTGGAAGTTAGTATGTAGCACCCCTCTGAGGGAGGAATTCCTCAGAAGTCGCTGGATGAAACTAAGAGACACTTGCCTCTCGCAAAACTTGCATCCCGTATTGGACGAAATCCTTTGGAAGTGAAGTGTACAGGCCGTCAGCATGTGGGAGGTACAAGCCATAAGCTCAATCCAAAGGAGCGTGCATGCCTTGATGGCAGCTGTCCGCTACGCACAAAATTTACAAGGGAGACACGTGGTTTTCACTCTGCTACTGTCCCGCATACAACGAAATGCTGTGGAAGCGGAACATACAGGCAGTCAGGATGGGGGAGGTACAGGCCATAAGTTGAACTTGCAGAAGTGTGTTTGCTTTGCAGGCCGATGTCTGCTAGACACTTATCGAGACGAGGTATACAGGAGCTACACTCTAATTGAACATGGACATTGGAAATCGCTCTATTGAACTCAGATACATATGAGTACAGTCCTGACACTTCCACTGGCATTTCTCCAACCTCTCCGAACACCTAACATAAGGATGTTAGCAGCTACGACTACGGGCAGGCAGGATGCGGGAGGCTCCTGCCCTGAGCTCAGATTTCAAAGGAGACATGCCTGGAGGCCAGCTTTCTACTAACTGCGTTCTGATGGGCATGAGAACGTGGCAGCATTGTAATTCAGGATGTTCCATGAATACCGCTTTACTGCACCTGGAGACACAACCTTGAAGCCTGCAGCTTGCCCCTTGCATCCCATGAGCTTCTGACAAACATGTCTAGTGAGGATGTTTATAAGTGTATCTGCAGGCAGTGTGGACTGGGAAGGACCACGTTTCAGCTCATCTCTGAGAGGGAAGTTCCCCAGAGTGAGCTTTCAGGTAGGTTCTCAGGTTTGGAAGTTAGTATGTAGCTCCCATCTGAGGGAAGAATTCCTCAGATGTTGCTGTATTGAACAGAAAGAAGAAAGAAAGAAAGAAAGAAAGAAAGAAAGAAAGAAAGAAAGAAAGAAAGAAGAAAGAAAAAAGAAAGAAAGAAAGAAAGAAAAAAGAAAGAAAGAAAAGAAAGAAGGAAGGAAGGAAAGAAGGAAGGAAGGAAGGAAGGAAGGAAGGAAGGAAGGAAGGAAGAAAGAAAGAAAGAAAGAAAGAAAGAAAGAAAGAAAGAAAGAAAGAAAGAATGAGTGGCACCTGTGTGGCTCTGTCAGTTAAGCTTCTGCCTTAGGCTCAGATCATGATCCAGGTCCCAAGGCAGGCTCCCTGTTCAACAGAGAACCTGCTTCTCCCTCTCCCTCTTCCCCTCTCGCTCATGCTTTATCTCTACTCTCTCTCTCAAATAAATAAAAAACATCTTTGAAAAAGAAACAAACAAACAAATCCACAAGGAAGAGAAATTGCCCATGTAGAATAATTTCAAACAATTTGTGAAGACATTCCACCCTCAAGTTCATGAGCATAGCTTCCCACTCTTACGTGTGGAATACACATAGTAACTTCCTTCCTTCTAATAAGAAAACCTTAAAATAATAATGATAATATAATAATAATAATTAATAATAATAAAAAAGAATCAGTTTACTACTGAGAAAGCTGACAAACACTACTTCAGCAAGATGATCAGATCGATACCAAGACTGATAAATCATGTTGATAGTATCTATCCTTTATATGATATAATGAAAATGGCAGTATATCTCTGTATATAATCCACAAAAACAGTTCAGTCATGAGATAAACAACAGACATGTCCCAACTGAGAGAAATTTTACAAAATACTCTACTTGTCAAAGTGTTCCAGTTCAAAACAAGAAAAGGCTGAAAGAATGTCACAATCCAGATGAGCCTAAGGAAAGAGGACAAATGGAATGTGATTTGAGGATTGGTAACTTAGCAAAAACTAAGGAAATCTGAATAAACTATGGTCTTTTTTTTTTTGTCTTAGTTTAATGCGAATTTTTTAATATTGATTCATTAGCTCCTATTTGTACCGTACTAATATATCAATAATTGGATAAATTGAGTGCAAGTGCATGCGAATGCTCTGTACTATCTTCTCAGTTTCCCTATAAATCTTTGTTTTTTTCCTAATAAATAAGATTTATTTTGAAAATTGACTTAAATGAATCAGGCTCCAAGTGTGAAGACATTTTAAGAATTGTTGAATTAAAAAAAAAAAAAAAAAAAAAAAAAAAAAAAAAAGAATTGTTGAATTAACGTTTGCCTTATTCTTAAAGAGTTCCTTTGATGGAAACAAAGTAAGAATTTTAGATCAAAGGAACAAAAAACACTTAAGAACACGTATAATGCCTCCTCAACCTGAAAAGCAGGAAAGGATATTAAATAGTAAAAATCAGATAAAAATACTTCTAGTACAATAGACACCGTATTGCAAGTGCATTTAAAATTAGCAATGCATAACATTTATTTCCTTGACATTTGTCTTCCAAAGAGTTCAAAGTGTTTCAGTGTCAGTTGAAACAGGGGAAGAATCTCAGGGAAGGATCCTTCACATAAATAATAGGACCATTGGTACTAATGTCTCTCAGTTCTTTCCAAATCCATAAAGATGCATTTCCTGATGAGTGACTGAGCTGTGAAGAAAGAGATGAGAAACCCTCATCCCTCTGAATTACTTGTGTCAGAATATTTTGACCATAGTACCACGGATAGTAAATTATCCTTATTAACAGGAAATATGTCTCAGATTGGAATCTGAGCAATCAGATGGGCAGAGAAAAAATGCTTTGACTGGCTCTTCATCTTCTAAAAACAAAGGAGAGCTTTTTTATGTACAAAGTCTATTGTCAAGATAGCCTTAGGGAATAAGAGTCTGCAGCATTGAATCCAGCCGCACACAGGTTTCCTGATCCGAAATCCCTGGGCCTGTCCCCCAACACAGGCTGCCATGCTGAGGTCATTTTCAATTGCTCTCTTAGGAGCTCTGGGGAAGGGGGAAGGAGCGAGATAGGATGTGACTGGAAGCGTGGAGGCCTAGAAAATTAAGACCATTCCAACTTAAATTCAGTGTTAGCACAAGTCCAGCCATCCCAGGTCCCTGTGAAGAACAGCTGAAATTAACATTACTTCAGTTACCGGTAAAAGCAAAAGTTTACAGCTTAATGTCCTAGAAAGCCCCACAATAGAAACAAAACTGAGTCAAGGCCAAGGACAGGAAGCCTCTATTAGAATGAGAACAGAGCTCAATGCCCTTGAATGTCCCATATCAAATTGTAAACAGAACTTGAGGAATTGCTCCACCCCTTCTGGATGTCCCTGAGACCAGCCCTTAAAACTAAGCTAAAACCCACCTCGGGGTCCAAGTCCCTGCTCCACTCTGTCCGGTATACTTGCACACAAGCTCTAGCTTGTAAATAAACCCTCATGTGTTTGCATCAGTGTCGGCTTCTGGGTGGTTTCTCAGATTCACAATCTTGGGCACAACACTCTGAGATAAAAAAACAAAGCCAAAAGAAGCTCGGACGCAGGTAGAGTAAACGCAGGGTTCTGAGAGAATCGGCGGATACCCAGGGGCTTGGGAGCTCTTCTGTGGAGGCCCATGCAGACTGGGGGGCAGAATGCTCAGCCCCAGAGCCAGAGGACCCACAGACCCCACCGGCATCCGGCCTATCGGGGGGGGGGGGGGTCTCAAGGAGCAGCACTGTGCCGCCCACTGGAGGCTAGAGGTGCTGATGCCCACCCCACCTCTGATCCCGCAGGTGCATCTACCACACAGATGTGCACCTGCTAATCAGTGCCAGAGCCCATCCCCAGACCCTGCACAGACCACTCACCGCCACCAATTTGTCGGACCACAGAGGATGCATAGATTCAGCTGTGCCTGGAAAGTAGGATATAGCTTCCTTTGTACTTTGTGCTTTATTGTAATTTATTTTCCTTGATTTTTTTTATTAATTGACTTATTTTAATTTTATGTATGTACCTTATATAATTCTTATTTTTACTTTCATGGTACTTTAATTGTGTTTCATATTTGGGGTTTAGAATCTTTTGAAACGCAGGCCAAAATAATCTGGTTTTTTTTTTTGGAGAGCAGTTGTTATTGTTTTCCTTGGTTTTTCTTTTTCTTCCCTCTTTCTTTTCTGGAAAAGGTAATGAGATGGAGAAATTCACCTCCATAAAATAACATGAGATAGTACTCACAGCCAGGAAGTCCATCAATACACATATATGATGTCTAACTACATTTTAAAACAATGATTATAAAGATAGCAGCTGGGCTGGAAAAAGAGCACAGAAGAAAACTAGAGAATCCCTTACTGCAGAAGTAAAACAACTAAAATCTAGTCAGGCCAACGTTAAAAATGCTATAACTGAGATGCAGTCCCACGTGGAAGCCATAAAAACAAGAAAGGTTATGGACCACAGAGACGGACGTAGGGAAGTCAGCCACTTATTAAAAAATAACATTCATATCTTAGAAGACTCAGAAGATGAAGAGAGAGAACAGGTGGGCCTTGCTCAGCCATTAGAAACGACAAATACCCACCATTTGCTTCAACGTGAATGGAACTGGAAGGTATTATGCTGAGTGAAGTAAGTCAATCAGAGAAGGACAAACATTGTATGTTCTCATTCATTTGGGGAATATAGATAATAGTGAAAGGGAATATAAGGGAACGGAGAAGAAATGTGTGGGAAATATCAGAAAGGGAGACAGAACATAAAGACTCCTAACTCAGGGGATCCCTGGGTGGCGCAGTGGTTTAGCGCCTGCCTTTGGCCCAGGGTGCGATCCTGGAGACCCGGGATCGAATCCCACATCGGGTTGCTGATGCATGGAGCCTGCTTCTCCCTCTGCCTATGTCTCTGCCTCTCTTTCTCTCTCTCTCTCTGTGTGTGACTATCATAAATAAAATTAAAAAAAAAGACTCCTAACTCAGGGAAATGACTAGGGGTGATGGAAGGGGAGGAGGGCAGGTGGTGGGGGTGAATGTGTGATGGGCACTGAGGGGGGCACTTGATGGGATGAGCACTGGGTGTTATTCTGTATGCTGGCAAATTGAACACCAATAAAAAATAAAATTATTATTAAAATAAAAGAAAGAAATAAAGAAGAAAGAAAGAAAGAAAAAGAAAGAAAGAAAGAAAGAAAGAAAGAAAGAAAGAAAGAAAGAAAGAAAGAAAGAAGAAAGAAAGAAAGAAAGAAAGAAGTAGTACCTGGATGGATCAGTCAGTTAAGCTTCTGCATGAGGCTCAAATCATGATCCAGGTCCCAAGGCAGGCTCCCTGTTTAGCAGGGAACCTGCTTCTCCCTCTCCCTCTGCCCCTCTCGCTCATGCTTTTTCTCCTCTCTCTCTCTCTCATATAAATAAATAACATCTTTGAAAAAGAAACAAACAAACTCAGAAGGAAGAGAAATCTCCCATGTAGAAGAATTTCAAACAATTCGTGCAGACATACCACACTCAAGTTCATGAGCATAGCTTCCCACTCTTATGTGTGGAAAACACATAGTAACTTCCTTCTGCAAAATATATTATGAAAAACCTAAAATAATAATGATAATATAATAATAATAATAATAATAATAATAATAATAATAATAATAAAAGAATCACTTTACTACGGAGAACGCTGACAAACATTTCCTCAGCAAGATGATCAGATTGATACCAAGACTGATAAATCATGTTGACAGTATCTATCCTTTATATGATATAATGAAAATGGCAGTATATCTCTGTATATAATCCACAAAAACAGTTCAGTCATGAGATAAACAACAGACATGTCCCAACTGAGGGAAATTTTACAAACTACTCTACTTCTCATAGTGTTCCAATTCTACAACAACAAGGAAAGGCTGAAAGACTGTTACAATCCAGAGGAACCTAAGAAAACAGGAGGACAAATGGAATGTGAAATGAGGGATGGTAACTTAGCAAAAGCTAAGGAAATCTGAATAAAGTATGGTCTTTGGTTAATGCGACTATTTTAAAATTGATTCATTAGTTCATATTTGTACCGTACTAATATAAGATATCAATAATTGGAGAAATTGAGTGCCAATGCATGCGAATGCTCTGTACTATCTTCTCAATTTCCCTATAAATTCCCTCAATTCCCTATAAATCTTTGTTTTTTTCCTAATAAATAAGATTTATTTTGAAAATTGACTCATTTCTTGATGAGTGACTGAGCTGTGAATAAAGAGATGAGAAACCCTCATCCCTTTGAATTACTTGTGTCAGAATATTTTAACCATAGTACTACGGATAGTAAATTATTCTTAGTAACAGGAAATACGTCTCAGATTGGAATCTGAGCAATTAGATGGGCAGAGAAAAAAACTTTGACTCGCTCCTCATCTTTTAAAGATAAAGGACAGCTTTTCTATGTACAAAGTCAGTTGTCAAGATAGCCTTAGGGAATAAGAGTCTGCAGCATGGAATCCCACTGCACAGCTGGGACGCCCACGCCCCAGGTCTTCCTGATCCCAAATCCCTGGGCCTATCTCCCAACACAGGCTGCCAAGCTGAGGTCATTTGCAATTGCTCTCTTAGGAGCTCCAGGGAAGGGGAAAGAGCTAGATAGGATGGGACTGGATGCAAGGAGGCCAAGAAAATGCAGGCCTTTCTACTTTAAGTTCAGTGTTCGAACAAGACCAGCCATCCCAGGCCCCTGTGAAGAAGAGCTGAAATTTACATTACTTCAGTTACAGGAAAAAAAAACAAACAAAAGTTTACAGCTTAATATCCTAGAAAGCCCCACAATAGAATGAAACTGAGCCCATGCCAAGGGCTGGAAGCTCCTATTAGAATGAGAGCAGAGTTCAATACCCTTGAAGGCCCCATAACAAAATGTAAACAGAACTTGAGGAATTGCTCCAGCCCTTCTGGAGGACCCCGAGACAAGCCCTTAAAACTAAGCTAAAACCCACCTCAGGGTCCAAGTCCCTGCTCCGCAGTGTTGGGTGTACTTGGACGCAAGCTCGAGTTTGGAAATCAACCCTTGTGTGTTTGCATTGGTGTCAGCTCCTTAGTGGTTTCTCGGATTCGCAATCTTGGGCACAACACCCCCATGTCCCCTCCCACCTTGGTTGAACCGCTATCCCCTCCCACCCAGGGTGACACTCAGTCACCTCCCTCCCTACAACAGCTGGGCACAGGCCGTCACACAGGTCCCATGGGCACGGTGGGCACTCCCACCATCCCTGGCCTCCCAGAGGAAGGAAGGAGGTTTTGGCAGTACCCACTCCATGGTGGCCCCAGGGCTCCCTGCCCAGGACAGACAGGTTAGGGTCTGTGTCCCTGACTCCAGCTCCTCCTCCCCGGTTTTCCCACAGGAAATGAAGGAGGAGGCCCTGGTCTCCTCTAGGGACATCACGCTGGGGGACCTGGACGTCAACAGGATATTCAGCAGTCACGTCATGTTTTGGGACTACTATGGGGTAGGGTGAGGCTGAGGGGCCAGGGGGATTAGGACCCGGGAGGACCGGGGGCTTCTGGGTAGGGAACATGGGGCTTCAGAGCCTGGGAGAAGAACAGCAGCCAACAACACACGGCTGCATGGTAGGTTGTTGGGGATAAACACCGTGCCCCCACCCTCGGGGTCTCAGGGATGAGGAGGCCACTAGGACGGGGCCTCCAGGGATTGCCATGTTAGCTGAACCCCAAAAGGGTGAGGGACGGCCCCCTGAAAAGCAGGGGGCTGGGGTGGGGGCCGTCGGGCCAGTAAGGGGACCTGGGGGCAGGGTGAATGGCAGTGACTGGAGGAAGACACACATAGATCTGATGAGGGTCGGACGGGTCAGGGTGATACCCACCCTCAGGACTTTATATATTTCTAAATTCTATGCATTAAATTTGAGACAATTTGAAATTTGTCAACATACATTGTATGATGACCCCCAGATAATGCCCCTGGTCCAGCCAGGGCCCTGTACTCACCACACGGGGCCCCAGGGACAGGTGTCACAGCATACCCCAGACTGGGGTCACCTTTATCTGTGGACGTCTCAGTATGCATCTTAGAGAAAGAGGATGCCCTGTGTCCACCAGCCCCCCACACCATCCTCCCATTCCCCAGACCCACACCATCCCCTAACATCATCATCCCCCATGGCATAGCCCCTACACCATCCCCCTCACACACACACAGCCTCACACAATCCCTACGCACACTATACCCCAACACCATTCCCCTACAACATCCCCCACACCCCACCACCATCATACCCATGCCCTCACACCATCCACCCCCACACCATCGGCCCCGAGCAAGGACCCAGTGCAGCTGCACCCTGTGGGACATGCTCAGACTCCCCGGGGTTCTCTGGATACCCTGCTCCCATCAGAAGCCTGGGTGTCCCATTGAGTACCAGGGGTTGCAGGGAGGAGGGAAGGCAGGGAGCCCCGGACAGTGTGTGTGCAGGAGAGTGGTGCAGAGGACACACTGTGCCGTGCCTCCAACCTCTGTCCCTCCTGGAGGGTGGGGCACCCTGCACAGGACACCAGGCCCTAACCCAGAGGGACCTGGGCTGACTTGGGCCCAGGCTCTGTGGGGGCTGGGTTGATTTGAGCCCACACCAGTCCCAACTGAAAGACTAATGGAATCAGGCCCCCATGGCCCTCGACAACCCTGGATTCTGGCGCCGGGCTCAGCGAGCCCTCTCACAGCTGGATGTGGCCTACTGGGCCCTGAGCATGTCACACAGATACAGGTCGCTTAACTAGGGCAGCCCTGGGGATCCCAGGACACACCAGTGTGGGGAGTGGAGGGGTAAACCGGTGGGCCACACCCGCACTCACACCATGAGGCAGGCTCCACCAGGTGCTGGGACTCTAGAGGGCCCGAGGCCGGGGTCCAGCTGCCCTGCGGGTACCCAGAGCAGGAGCCCATGAGCTACAGGTCCAGGTCAGCACTGCTGTCCGCAGAACCGTCACTCAGGCTGAAACCTCAGGACACACGCCCCCACCCGGAGTCCACACATGCTCCCAGGTGGGGGACTCCAGCACCAGCCCACCCACCCCGTGTGATTCTTGCCCCCACTTAAAGGACAGAAAGGTCTCCTAGTCTCACTAGTCTTGTGTGCCGGGAGATTCCAATTACCTCTCCCAACACTTCCGTCAAACAGCGAGCTTAGGCCTTTTAGAAGCGAAGGATACTAGTAGGCTGGATGGAGATGTACAGGCCATAAGCTCAACTCTCAGAAGTGTGTATGCATGGGAGGCAGATGTCTGCTCCCCATTCTGACATGGGAGTTGGAACCTAGCTACACTCTGATTGAAGAAGGCCATTGGAAATCGCTGTATTCAAGTCAGATACACAGGAGTTCAGGCCCAATGCTTACACATGCTTTTCCCGCAACCTCTCTCAGCCACTAACATTAGGATGTTAGCAGCTACGCCTACAGTCAGGCAGGATGCGGGAGGGTTCTGCCTGTCCTCAGCTCTCCCATGGGAGCATGCCTAGAAACCAGCTCTCAACTAGCTGCATTCTTTTTTTTTTTTTAAGATTTTATTTATTTATTCATGATAGTCACAGAGAGAGAGAGAGAGAGAGAGGCAGAGACACAGGCCGAGGGAGAAGCAGGCTCCATGCACCGGGAGCCCGACGTGGGATTCGATCCCGGGTCTCCAGGATCGCGCCCTGGGCCAAAGACAGGCGCCAAACCGCTGCGCCACCCAGGGATCCCAACTAGCTGCATTCTTATGGCAGTGTGAAGGTAGCAGTATTCTGAGTCAGGAGGTTCCAAGATTACCACTCTACTGCACCTGGAGATACCCTCCAAGTCTGCATTGTTAACTTGCGTCACAGAAGCCTCTGGCAAATGTCGCTGGGTAAGACGTGCGAAACTCACTCTGCAAGCAGTGTGGAACTGTGAGGGACTGAGGGTGAGCTCAACTCTCAGAAGTAAGATGCTTTAGGACAAGGCGTTCAGCTACCTTCTCACGTATGGAACTTAGTATGTAGCACCAGTCTACCACAGGAATTACTGGGAATTCGCTGAATTGGGCTTGGAGGCACTCGTCTTGTGTGCCGGGAGATTCCAATTACCTCTCCCAACACTTCCGTGAAGCAGCGAGCCTAGGCCTTTTGGAAGCGAATGGTACCGGCAGGCAGGATGTAAGGTTACAGGCCATAAGCTCAACTCTCAGAAGTGTGTATGCATGGGAGGCAGATGTCTGCTACCCACTGTACATGCGAGTTGGAACCTAGTTACACTCTGATTGAAGAAGGCTGTTGGAAATCGCTGTATTCAACTCAGATACACGGGAGTTCAGGCACAACGATTCCACATGCTTTTCTCACAACCTCTCTCAGTCACTACCATGAGGATGTTAGCAGCTCCGTCTAGAGTCAGGCAGGATGCGGGAGGGTTCTGTCCTGAACTCAGCTCTCATAGGGAAGCATGCCTAGAAGCCAGCTCTCATCTAGCAGCATTCCTATGGCAGTGTGAAGGTAGCCGTATTCTGAGTCAGGAGGTTCTAAGATTACCACTCTACTGCACCTGGAGATACCCTCCAGGTCTGTATTGTTAATTTGCGTCTCAGGAGCCTCTGGCAAATGTCTCTGGTGCGAAACTCACTCTGCAGGCAGTGTGGAACTGTGAGGGACTGAGGGTGAGCTCAACTCTCAGAAGTAAGATGCTTTAGGACAAGGCGTTCAGCTACCTTCTCACGTATGGAACTTAGTATGTAGCACCAGTCTACCACAGGAATTACTGGGAATTCGCTGAATTGGGCTTGGAGGCACTCGTCTTGTGTGCCGGGAGATTCCAATTACCTCTCCCAACACTTCCGTGAAGCAGCGAGCCTAGGCCTTTTGGAAGAGATTGGTACCGGCAGGCAGGATGTAAGGTTACAGGCCATAAGCTCAACTCTCAGAAGTGTGTATGCATGGGAGGCAGATGTCTGCTACCCACTGTACATGCGAGTTGGAACCTAGTTACAGTCTGATTGAAGAAGGCTGTTGGAAATCGCTGTATTCAACTCAGATAAACGGGAGTTCAGGCACAACGATTCCACATGCTTTTCTCACAACCTCTCTCAGTCACTACCATGAGGATGTTAGCAGCTCCGTCTAGAGTCAGGCAGGATGCGGGAGGGTTCTGTCCTGAACTCAGCTCTCACCGGGAAGCAGGCCTAGAAGCCAGCTCTCATCTAGCAGCATTCCTATGGCAGTGAGAAGGTAGCCGTATTCTGAGTCAGGAGGTTCCAAGATTAACACTCTACTGCACCTGGAGATACCCTCCAGGTCTGCATTGTTAACTTGCGTCTCAGAAGCGTGTGGCAAACGTCTCTGGTGAAGACCTGCGAAACTCACTCTGCAGGCAGTGTGGAACTGTGAGGCTCAAATCACCCCAGCCCCCACAGAGCCCGGGGCCAGGCCAGCCCAGTTCCCTCTGGGTTAGAGGCTGGTGTCCTGTGCAGGGCGTGCCGCCCTCCAGGAGGGGCAGTGGGAGGAGGCAGGGCACAGTGCATACCGTGCTCCACCCACCTGCATCCACCCAGTCGTGGGCTCCCGGCATTCCCTCCTCCCTGCAACCTCTGTACTCTATGGGACACCAGGGATTCTGATGGGAGCCGGCTCTCCAGAGAACCCCGGGGAGGCTGAGCATGTCCCACAGGGGACAGCTTCCCCAGGTCCTTGCTGGGGTCCGATGGTGTGGGGGCAGAGGTATGATGGTGGTGGAGTGTGGGGGATGGTGTAGGGAGGATGGTGTGTGGGTATAGTGTGGGTGGGGAATGTGTAGGGTGTCGGGGATGGTGTAGGTGGGATGGTATGGGGACGATCCCATGGGGGATGATGATGTAGGTGGATGGTGTGGAGGTGGGTAATGAGAGGGATAGCCTCCACAGAAGAGCCCCCAAGCCCCCGGGTCTCCGCCGCTTCTCTCCGAACCCTGCGTTCACTCTGCCTACGTCCAAGCTTCTTTTGGTTTTGTTTTTTTATCTCAGACTGTTGTGCCCAAGATTGCAAATCCGAGAAACCACCGAGAAGCCGACACCGATGGAAACGCACGAGGGTTTTTTTTCAAGCTCGAGCTTGCGTCCAAGTACACCCGACACAGTGGAGCAGGGACTTGGACCCCGAGGTGGGTTTTAGCTTAGTTTTAAGGGCTGGTCTCGGGGACCTCCCGAAGGGCTGGAGCAATTTCTCAAGTTCTGTTTACATTTTGATATGGGGCCTTCAAGAGCATTGAGCTCTGTTCTCATTCTAATAGGGGCTTCCCGCCCTAGGCCTGGGCTCAGTTCTTATGCTAATGTGGGGCTTTCAAAGACATTAAGCTGTAAACTTTTTTTTTTCCTGTAACTGAAGTAATGAAAATTTCAGCTCTTCTTTGCAGGGGCGTGGGATGGCTGGACGTGTGCTAACACTGGATTAAAAGTGGAATGGCCTTAATTTTCTCGGCCTCAAAAAAAATTTTTTTTTTCTCGGCCTCCACGCGTCCCGTCTTCCTATCTAGCTCCTTCCCCCTTCCCCGGAGCTCCTAAGAGAGCAATTGCAAATGACCTCTGGTGGCAGCGTGTGTTGGGGGACAGGTCCAGGGATTTGGGATCAGGAAGACCTGGAGCGCGGGCGTCCCGGCTGTGAAGCCGGATTCGATGCTGCAGACTCTTATTCCCTAAGGCTATTTTGACAACTGACTTTGTACATAGAAAAGCTCTCCTTTGTCTTTAAAAGATGAAGAGCTAGTCAAAGCGGTTTTTCTCTGCCCATCTGATTCCTCAGATTCCAATCTGAGACATATTTCCTGTTAATAAGGATAATTTACTATCCGCAGTACTATGGTTAAAATATTCTGACACAAGTAATTCAGAGGGCTGAAGGTTCCTCATCTCTTCACAGCTCAGTCACTCATCAGGAAATGCATCTTTATGGATTTGGAAAGAACCAAGAGACATTATTACCAATGGTCATATTATTATGTTAAAGATTCTTCCTTGAGATCCCAGGAAGGCAATTTTTCCTTGGGCTTGCGGAGGCCTCTTGGAGTGAGGTTAGAATCAGAAATTGTGAGTTTGGGTTTCAGATAATGAACTGGTTAGCTACGTAAACACGGACAGGCATTTAGGTTCTTTTTGAATTTCAATTCCCTTAAAAGCTATAGAATAATTTCTAAACACCTCATTAGACTGTTGCAGGATTTCTTTATTGCTAATACAAGTTAACATTCATATGGCACATATTATGTGCCAAGAATTGTGTCATGCTTCACATAAAAGAACTCATGGGATCCTCCAACAACCCTATGGGCAGATACTGTTATCTTGATGGGCCAACTAAAGGATAGATAGGAAGAAAACATCTTGTCCAAGGTCATTTGACCTAGCTAGTTAAGTGGATTCGAACTCAGGAAGCCTGGCTCCAGGCTGTTATGGCCACCAGAAAATATTTATTAAGTACTTACTAACGTCCTAGATATTGTACAAATAAAGTCCAACTCTTTATCATTAGAGCTCTATGGCACAGGCATTATTACTGTCACAGTTTTGCAGAGAAAGAAGTAGGTTCAGAGCCTAAGCTCAAGGGACTTGCCCAGAGCCCTACAATTCAGAGGCAGAAACCTTCCTTTTCCTCATAATATTCTCCTTCCACCACTTACCTTCTCCTTTCTCTAAGTCTTAATATAAATGTTGCTTCTTCTGGTCATCTTCTCCGAGGCCCCAGTTAGACTAAGCCTTCTTATATATGTACTTGTAGTAAGCTGTATATTTACCTTTATATTGGCTACTATAATCTTGTTTAGTTGTCTTTCGGTCACTTTTTGGTTAGTATCCGTCTCTCCCACCAGCATGGCCTGGAGGGAGCTAGGGACTGCATCTATGTCTGGTTAACTTGGTATTCCTAGCACCTTGCACATAGTAGCTATGCACCAAATACTTAATAAATTAATGGATCCCTAATCCCTAATCAACATCTCGAGTTGATGTTGATAAACATTAGAACATGAAATGGACAAAGATAAGAATGAAATTGCTGAATGAAATGATAAAAAGCAATTTTATCCATTCACTCATTCAGTATTTTATCAGGTGCCTACTGTATGCCATATCTGAGCGAAGGAAAACGATACGTGATTCCATTAGGGTATTATAATAGCAACTTAAAAATTGGCCTTCTAAGGCATTTGCTATAGTTGAAAGCTCTAACTAAAAGGCTCAGTGATTAGAAAGGAACTCAATAAAATCAAAATAAAGTATTATCTGGGCAGTAATTTCCCAGTAAATTTGGTTTAATAAAAATTTCACATGAATCATTTCTTAACTGACACTGAAGCACTGTGAACTCTTTGGAAGACAAATGTCCAGGAAATAAATGTTATGCATTGCTAATTTTAAAGGCACTTGCAATATGGTGTCTACTATAAAAGAAGTATTTTTATCTGATTTTTGCTATTTAATATCCTTTCCTGCTTTTCAGGTTGAGGAGGTGTTCATAAGTGTTTTTCTTTCCTTCTGATATAAAATTCTTACTTTGTTCCCATCGAAGGAACTCTTTAAGAATAAGGCAAAAATTAATTAAACTATTCTTAAAATGTCTTCATACTTGGAGCCTGATACATTTAAGTCAATTTTCAAAATAAATCTTACTGATTAGAAAAAAACACAAAGATTTATAGGGAAATTGAGAAGATAGTACAGAGAATTCTCATGGGCTTGCACTCAATTTCTCCAATTATCAATATCTTATATTAGTACGGTACAAATATTAGCTAATGAATCAGTATTAAAATATTCGCATTCACCAAAGACCATACTTTATTCAGATTTCCTTAATTTTTGCTAAGTTACCATCCCTCACATCACATTACACTTGTCCTCATGTTTTCTTAGGCTCCTCTGGATTGTGACAATTTTTCAGCCTCTCCTTGTTGTTGTTGAACTGGAACACTTTGAGAAGTAGAGTATTTCGTAAAATTTCCCTCAGGTGGGACATGTCTGTTGTTTATCTCATGATTGAACTGGGATTGCGGATTATATACAGAGATATACTGCCATTTTTATTATATCATATAAAGTATAGATACTATCAACATGATTTATCAGTCTTGGTATCGATCTGATCATCTTGCTGAGGTAGTGTTTGTCAGCTTTCTCCATAGTAAAGTGATTCTTTATTATTATTATAATATTATTATTATTATAACTTTTTCATAATCTATTTTGTAGAAGGAAGTTACTATGTGTATTCCACACATAAGAGTGGGAAGTTACGCTCATCCACTTGAGGGTGGAATGTCTGCACAAATTGTTTGAAATTCTTCTACATGGGAGATTTCTCTTTCTTCTGTGTTTGTTTTTCAAAGATGTTATTTATTTATTTGAGAGAGAGAGAGGAGAGAAAAAGCATGAGCGAGAGGGGCAGAGGGAGAGGGAGAAGCAGGTTCCCTGCTGAACAGGGAGACTGCCTTGGGACGTGGATCATGATCTGAGCCTAAGGCAGAAGCTTAACTGACTGAGCCACCCAGGTGCCCCTCTTTCTTTCTTTTACAATTTTTAATATTAGTATAGATTCATGGATATTTATTTTACACTTTGGGTTATAATCCAACACTACTTATTTTGTTGCTTATATTGTCTCCGCTCTGGCCAGGGGAGCTCTTTCAGTTGACACCTGTGTCTCTTTAACATATTTCCATCAGTATGGAGTCTTTTGTCCATAAATTTGTGAAAGACAAACTTTATGTAAATCTCATTTTTGATTTGCACTTTGTTTCTGTTTGCCTCCTTCCCTCTCTCTTTGCTGTTTCATTTCTTTATTTATTATGATCTGAAAATAGGAAAGGACATAGGATTTCAAATTTTGCTATTTTAAGGTAAATCAATTCTCCTTGGTGCCTAGCCAGTGGTTCTCAAATGTTAGTGTGAAAAGAATAACCTGGAGACTTCTCTTGTCTTCTCAGTTTCCTTATCTGTTAGTTGAGGGGATCGGTTTCCATACCGTTCATTAACTCTTTGTTTTTAATGACAATCATGGATTTGTCATTATTGGACCGTCACTAATAAATATCACAGAAAGTGAATTCATTTCTCTTTCTCCCTCTCCCTCGTTTTTTGCATTTTTCCATTCTGGAACTTTGATTTGCTTTTCAGAATACTTATTTATTTGAAGTGGGAAAGAGTTTCAGTCATTTTCCATTCACATTTGTAACTTTTTTATGATCTACTGAGGGCCATTTCATAAATGAATTGCTGAGGATGGCTGAGCCGTCCAGTACCTTTTTTTAATTTAAATTTAAATTTAAAAAAATTTTTATTTAAATTCAATTTGTCAACATGTAGTATAATACCCAGCGTTCATCACATCACATGCCCTCCTTAATGCCCGTCCCCCAGTTAAACTATCCTCCCACCCACCTCCCCTTCCGCAATCCTTTGTTTCCCCAAGTTAGGAGTCTCTCATAGTTTATCTTCTGTGAGACCCAGGAAATTTAACAAAAATCCCCTACCCCTGGACAAGCAGAGCAGGACTGATGCCATTTTGTGTTACACCTGCCACCTCCTGTATGACCCCCACATAACCTTAACCTGCTTATTGCTTAAGGCGCTGCCCCACCCTAGTCAAGCCGCTGGGCACACCCTAATCGGAAATCGGCTCATAACCACGTAATCCTGCTTTGTGCCCACCAAAACTGCGCGCCAATTCTGACCAAAGTAATAGGCCAGCTCAAATGGATACTATAGGGTAAGATGTAATTCAATCGGCCACCTGCGTGTGTACCGACATGACTGTGCAACTTTCTGCGTATCCCATGGGCCACTGGCCCCTATAAAGCTGATACGCCCCTTAGTCTCAGGGTCCAAGTCCTTGCTCCGTTGTGTCGGGTACACTTGGACCCAAGCTCGAGCTTGTAAATAAACCCTCGTGTGTTTGTATCAGTGTCGGCTCCTCCGTGGTTTCTCGGATTCGCAATCTTGGGGACAACACTGCCTCTCTCAATTTTCTCCACTCAGTTTCCCTCCTCTCCCTTATGATCCTCTTCACTCTTTCTTACATTCGACATAAGAGTGAAACCGCATGATAATTCTTTCTCCATGTGGCTTATTTTATTCAGCATAATACCCTCCAGTTCCATGTCCATGAAAATGGTAGGTATTCATCCTTGCAGATGGCTAAATAATAATACATTGTATATATAGACCACATCTTCTTTATCCATTCATCTGTTGAAGGACATCAAGTCTCCTTCCACAGTTTGGCTATTAACATTGCCGGTGTGAACATTGGGGTGCAAGTGTCCAGTCAGTTCACTACATCTGTGTCTTTGGGTTAAATACCCAGTAGTGCAATCGATGGGTTGTAGTATAGCTCCATTTCCAGCTTTTTGAGGAACCTCCACACTGTTTTCCAGAGTGGCTGCACCAGTTCACATTCCCACTAACAATGCAAGAGTGTTCCACTTTCTCCACATCCTCTCCAACATTTGTCGTTTCCCGTCTTGTTAATTTCTCCCATTTTCACTGGTGTGAGGTGGTATCTCATTGTGGTTTTGATTTCTATCTCCCTGATGAAAAGTCACGTGGAGCATTTTTTCATGTGCTTGCTCACTCTGTGTAGGTCTTCTTTGGAGAAAAGCGGGTACCTTTAAGTTGGAGAAGAGATGGCAACTCAAGGGGTGTTATTTCCTGTCATGGCCACATACCAGAAGGTTCTTGAGTATGTGTATGTGCGTTTGCCTGTGCCTGTGAGGAGAGGTCGTTGGATAGAATTTGAAAGCAGATCCTCTCCATATTTATAGGTCTATATCTATTTCTCTCTCTTTCTGCACACATCTCTTTCTAACCATTTTGTCTCTATCTCTATAGGGAGATCTATATATGGACGTATAGAGATTAGATATAGAAATGTTTATTTTGCATATTTAAATATAAATATATAGTTCTGTTTATAGATTATTATATTATGAGTAATACATTTAATAATAAATATATTAAGTGGAAACATAGATTTATGTTTATATGTTTGTTTATATAAACATCTATTTATGTTCCTGGGAGTGGTCTATCAGTAGATCTATCACTCTATCATCTATCTAGCTAGCTAGCTATATATCCCAGGAAGAGAAAAACCCAGATCGAACAGATGGGAATGTCCCCCTCCGGAATGTGTCATACAAGAAGATAGGCAAAAATCTTCTGTACTTTCCTGATGTGCTGATGCAATTAACTCAGAGATGTACCTGTGATGTACTGTGGGCCAGGAGCCAGTGGTCAAGAGAGAATCCTTGAGACATTTTCCATGCAAAAAGGTGTTTTTATTAAAGTATGGGGACAGGACCCCTGGGCCTGAAAAGCTTCACCAGGATTATGAGGAGCCTTGGTTATAATCTTTTAAGTTGCTGTGTGGGATGGGGACTCTAGAGATAAAAGAAGTTTCCAAAAGGATGTTCACACTTGAAAGATTTATAGGATCCTGGAGGTCTGGCTATCAGCAAACAAATGTTGCTTTTGGCCTCTAGCAAAGCATTAACATTCAGGCAGCTGTGAATTCTTGGAAGAATGTCCCACTCTGTCGGTTTCAAGTATTTGTTTATGGACTGCAAGTTTGTTAGGAAATGTAATTGTAGGGATGCCTGAGTGGCTCAGTGGTTGATCCTGGGGTCCTAGGATGGGGTTCCACATTGGGCTTCCCACAGGGAGCCTGCTTCTCCCTTTGTCTCTGTCTCTGCCTCTCTCTCCTTCTCTCTCTCTCTCTCTGTGTGTCTCTCATGAGCAAATAAAATCTTTTTTTAAAAAAGCAGATATAATTTTAAACTATATTTTTTTGGCCTTAGTTCCCCCTATCACCTGGGTCTTCTATCCCTCCATGCATCTCTTGGTTCGTTGGCCTTTGGTGGTGAAGAATCCAAAGGATATGAGGCAGGAGGTGAGTGAGATGGGATTAAGCCAATGAAGTAATTTCCCAGGGAGCTTGGGTAAGAGAAGTGCAGCAGGCAGAATGAAGTGAGAAAGTCAGGTTCTTGTCTCACGGAGTCGAAGAATGAATCTGGTGGACAAAGAGTGAGTAAAGCGACGGGAGTTTATTAAGCAAGGATACTGAGAAAGCTCTCAGGAGTGGGAGGGGCCCAGGCTGGGTTGCCCACATGAGTAAGGACTAGTGATAACATCTTTCACATCTTTAATGGTTTACTTCTTTTTGGAGTCTGGTTATCCTTTTTTGGGCACAGAGGACTGTCCCAAAAAAGACCCTCTCTACCCATACCTAGGGCAGGGTGGTCTCGTTTGTTTCTTTATTTCTGGTTTCCTTACATCTCAGCATCCTTAGGATCTTTGTGAGCCTGAATCTGTAGCCCCCTACCTATTTCTTCCTACCTAGACTCTCCTGTCCCTCAGTCAAGAACAGGAGAGATGTGGCTCTGAGAAAAGTTGCACTAAGAAACATTGTCACAGTTTCAATATTCCCTCCCCACAATTTGTGAGACCCAATTACTTCCAAACTCCTTTTTCCTCCTTTTTGTTTTGGATGGCAATGCTGCTCTGTGACTGACCTACACAACCAATGGCTCAGTAACAGTTCAACACTGTGGAGAGAACCCAAGGGTCTGCTGGGGAAGCATGAAGGAGAACTGTGGACTTGCTTGTTTTGCCCTCAGAAATCAGCATTAAGGATCCTGATATGAAGTTCAAAAGACTGCAGGTAGTACTCTGGGACATAGATCGAAACCCAGTGGGGACGGAGCCTGTCTCTGTACCTGTCATATAGAAGGCCAAATAGACTTCTTTTTGGAATGGATGGGTGTTGAATAAATAGGAGAATCTGTGTATGCTGGGTCTGTTTCAGGTCACTGATTCATACTTAGGGAAAGACATTAATCCAGGGACTGGTTCTCTGAACAAGTCCTGGGAAAACATATCCTAAGGTATTCAAAAAGAGTAGTAAGATAGATAAGGAGTTCAGAATTGAGAAAAATATTAAAATCATCTGAGGAAAGTAGAGGTGTTCATCACGCAAGTGGGTTTCTTGCAATTTACTCACTTATAGCTTGTATATTCTGAACAGAAAAAAAGAAAGGGAAGGAACCGCATGTGCTTGATGTCATCAATTTCATCTATAAAAAGGAAATAATACTGCCTGTCCCGTGACACTGTTGTGAGGACTAATAGTGATGGTTGTTGATGTAGAGACTTGCTAGGTCCAGTCACCATAAAATGTAAAAACAACACACTTTTTTTTTTAATTTATTTTTTTATTGGTGTTCAATTTACTAACATACAGAATAACACCCAGTGCCCGTCACCCATTCACTCCCACCCCCCGCCCTCCTCCCCTTCTACCACCCCTAGTTCGTTTCCCAGAGTTAGCAGTCTTTACGTTCTGTCTCCCTTTCTGATATTTCCCACACATTTCTTCTCCCTTCCCTTATTTTCCCTTTCACTATTATTTATATTCCCCAAATGAATGAGAACATATAATGTTTGTCCTTCTCCGACTGACTTACTTCACTCAGCATAATACCCTCCAGTTCCATCCACGTTGAAGCAAATGGTGGGTATTTGTCATTTCTAATAGCTGAGTAATATTCCATTGTATACATAAACCACATCTTCTTTATCCATTCATCTTTCTTTGGACACCGAGGCTCCTTCCACAGTTTGGCTATCGTGGCCATTGCTGCTAGAAACATCGGGGTGCAGGTGTCCCGGCGTTTCATTGCATTTGTATCTTTGGGGTAAATCCCCAACAGTGCAATTGCTGGGTCGTAGGGCAGGTCTATTTTTAACTGTTTGAGGAACCTCCACACAGTTTTCCAGAGTGGCTGCACCAGTTCACAGTCCCACCAACAGTGTAAGAGGGTTCCCTTTTCTCCGCATCCTCTCCAACATTTGTTGTTTCCTGCCTTGTTAATTTTCCCCATGCTCACTGGTGTAAGGTGGTATCTCATTGTAGTTTTCATTTGTATTTCCCTGATGGCAAGTGATGCAGAGCATTTTCTCATATGCATGTTGGCCATGTCTATGTCTTCCTCTGTGAGATTTCTGTTCATGTCTTTTGCCCATTTCATGATTGGATTGTTTGTTTCTTTGGTGTTGAGTTTAATAAGTTCTTTATAGATCTTGGAAACTAGCCCTTTATCTGATATGTCATTTGCAAATATCTTCTCCCATTCTGTAGGTTGTCTTTGAGTTTTTTTGACTGTATACTTTGCTGTGCAAAAGCTTCTTATCTTGATGAAGTCCCAATAGTTCATTTTTGCTTTTGTTTCTTTTGCCTTCGTGGATGTATCTTGCAAGAAGTTACTATGGCCGAGTTCAAAAAGGGTGTTGCCTGTGTTCTTCTCTAGGATTTTGATGGAATCTTGTCTCACATTTAGATCTTTCATCCATTTTGAGTTTATCTTTGTGTATCATGAAAGAGAGTGGTCTAGTTTCATTCTTCTGCATGTGGATGTCCAATTTTCCCAGCACCATTTATTGAAGAGACTGTCTTTCTTCCAATGGATAGTCTTTCCTCCTTTATCGAATATTAGTTGCCCATAAAGTTCAGGGTCCACTTCTGGATTC
Organism: Canis lupus baileyi; assembly: GCF_048164855.1. Lineage (NCBI taxonomy): Eukaryota > Metazoa > Chordata > Mammalia > Carnivora > Canidae > Canis > Canis lupus. The sequence goes on along the minus strand of NW_027326448.1, from coordinate 14,015 downwards.
TCTATTCTGTTCCACTGATCTATGTGTCTGTTTTTGTGCCAGTACCACACTGTCTTGATGACCACAGCTTTGTAGTACAACCTGAAATCTGGCATTGTGATGCCCCCAGCTATGGTTTTCTTTTTTAAAATTCCCCTGGCTATTCGGGGTCTTTTCTGATTCCACACAAATCTTAAAATAATTTGTTCTAACTGTCTGAAGAAAGTCCATGGTATTTTGGTAGGGATTGCATTAAACGTGTATATTGCCCTGGGTAACATTGACATTTTCACAATATTAATTCTGCCAATCCATGAGCATGGAATATTTTTCCATCTCTTTGTGTCTTCCTCAATTTCTTTCAGAAGTGTTCTATAGTTTTGAGGGTATAGATCCTTTACCTCTTTGGTGAGGTTTATTCCTAGGTATCTTATGCTTTTGGGTGCAATTGTAAATGGGATTGACTCCTTAATTTCTCTTTCTTCAGTCTCATTGTTAGTGTATAGAAATGCCACTGACTTCTGGGCATTGATTTTGTATCCTGCCACACTACCGAATTGCTGTATGAGTTCTAGCAATCTTGGGTTGGAGACTTTTGGGTTTTCTATGTAGAGTATCATGTCATCGGCGAAGAGGGAGAGTTTGACTTCTTCTTTGCCAATTTGAATGCCTTTAATGTCTTTTTGTTGTCTGATTGCTGAGGCTAGGACCTCCAGTACTATGTTGAACAGCAGTGGTGAGAGTGGACATCCCTGTCTTGTTCCTGATCTTAGGGGAAAGGCTCCCAGTGCTTCCCCATTGAGAATGATATTTGCTGTGGGCTTTTCATAGATGGCTTTTAAGATGTCGAGGAATGTTCCCTCTATCCCTACACTCTGAAGAGTTTTGATCAGGAATGGATGCTGTATTTTGTCAAATGCTTTCTCTGCATCCAATGAGAGGATCATATGGTTCTTGGTTTTTCTCTTGCTGATATGATGAATCACATTGATTGTTTTACGGGTGTTGAATCAGCCTTGTGTCCCAGGGATAAATCCTACTTGGTCATGGTGAATAATTTTCTTAATGTACTGTTGGATCCTATTGGCCAGTATCTTGGTGAGAATTTTTGCTTCCATGTTCATCAGGGATATTGGTCTGTAATTCTCCTTTTTGGCGGGGTCTTTGTCTGGCTTTGGAATTAAGGTGATGCTGGCTTCATAGAACGAATTTGGAAGTACTCCATCTCTTTCTATCTTTCCAAACAGCTTTAGGAGAATAGGTATGGTTTCTTCTTTAAACGTTTGATAAAATTCCCCTGGGAAGCCATCTGGCCCTGGACTCTTGTGTCTTGGGAGGTTTTTGATGACTGCTTCAATTTCCTCCCTGGTTATTGGCCTGTTCAGGTTTTCTATTTCTTCCTGTTCCAGTTTTGGTAGTTTGTGGCTTTCCAGGAATGCGTCCATTTCTTCTAGATTGCCTAATTTATTGGCGTATAGCTGTTCATAATATGTTTTTAAAATCATTTGTATTTCCTTGGTGTTGGTAGTGATCTCTCCTTTCTCATTCATGATTTTATTAATTTGAGTCTTCTCTCTCTTCTTTTTAATAAGGCTGGCTAATGGTTTATCTATCTTATTAATTCTTTCAAAGAACCAACTCCTGGTTCTGTTGATCTGTTCCACAGTTCTTCTGGTCTCGATTTCGTTGAGTTCTGCTCGAATCTTTATTAACTCCCCTCTTCTCTTGGGTGTAGGATCTATTTGCTGTTTTTTCTCTAGCTCCTATATGTGTAAGGTTAACTTTTGTATTTGAGTTCTTTCCAGTTTTTGAATGGATGCTTGTATTGCGATGTATTTCCCCCTTAGGACTGCTTTTGCTGCATCCCAAAGATTTTGAACGGTTGTATCTTCATTCTCATTAGTTTCCATGAATCTTTTTAATTCTTCCTTAATTTCCTGGTTGACCCTTTTATCTTTTAGCAGGATGTTCCTTAACCTCCATGTGTTTGAGGTCCTTCCAAACTTCTTGTTGTGATTTAGTTCTAATTTCAAGGCATTATGGTCCGAGAATATGCAGGGGACAATCCCAATCTTTTGGTATCGGTTCAGACCCGATTTGTGACCCAATATGTGGTCTATTCTGGAGAAAGTTCCATGTGCGCTTGAGAAGAATGTGTATTCAGTTGAGTTTGGATGTAAAGTTCTGTAGATATCTGTGAAATCCATCTGGTCCAGCGTATCATTTAAAGCTCTCGTTTCTTTGGAGATGTTTTGCTTAGAAGACCTATCGAGTATAGAAAGAGCTAGATTGAAGTCACCAAGTATAAGTGTATTATTATCTAAGTATTTCTTCACTTTGGTTAATAATTGATGTATATATTTGGCAGCTCCCACATTCGGAGCATATATATTGAGGATTGTTAAGTCCTCTTGTTGAATAGATCCTTTAAGTATGATATAGTGTCCCTCTTCATCTCTCACTACAGTCTTTGGGGTAAATTTTAGTTTATCTGATATAAGAATGGCTACCCCTGCTTTCTTTTGAGGACCATTCGAATGGTAAATGGTTCTCCAACCTTTTATTTTCAGGCTGTAGGTGTCCTTCTGTCTAAAATGAGTCTCTTGTAGACAGCAAATAGATGGCTCCTGCTTTTTTATCCAGTCTGAAACCCTGCGCCTTTTGATGGGGTCATTAAGCCCGTTCACATTCAGAGTTACTATTGAGAGATATGAGTTTAGTGTCATCATGATATCTATTCAGTCTTTGTTTTTGTGGACTGTTCCACTGAACTTCTTCTTAAAGGGGAATTTTAAGAGTCCCCCTTAAAATTTCTTGCAGAGCTGGTTTGGAGGTCACATATTCTTTTAGTTGCTGCCTGTCTTGGAAGCTCTTTATCTCTCCTTCCATTTTGAATGAGAGCCTTGCTGGATAAAGTATTCTTGGTTGCATGTTCTTCTCATTTAGGACCCTGAATATATCCTGCCAGCCCTTTCTGGCCTTCCAGAAATCTGTGGAGAGTTCTGCTGTTACCCTAATACTCCTCCCCATAAAAGTCAGGGATTTCTTGTCTCTTGCTGCTTTAAGGATCTTCTCCTTATCTTTGGAATTTGCAAGCTTCACAATTAAATGTCGAGGTGTTGAACGGTTTTTATTGATCTTAGGGGGGGGAATCTCTCTATTTCCTGGATCTGAATGCCTGTTTCCCTTCCCAGATTAGGAAAGTTTTCAGCTAGAATTTGTTCAAATACATATTCTGGCCCTCTGTCCCTTTCGGCGTCCTCGGGAACCCCAATTAAACGTAGGTTTTTCTTCCTCAGGCTGTCGTTTATTTCCCTTAATCTATCTTCATGGTCTTTTAATTGTTTGTCTCTTTTTTCCTCAGTTTCCCTCTTTGCTATCAACTTGTCTTCTATGTCACTCACTCGTTCTTCCACCTCGTTAACCCTCGTCGTTAGGACTTCTAGTTTGGATTGCATCTCATTCAATTGATTTTTAATTTCTGCCTGATTAGCTCTAAATTCTGCAGTCATGAAGTCTCTTGAGTCCTTTATACTTTTTTTCTAGAGCCACCAGTAGCTGTATAATAGTGCTTCTGAATTGGCTTTCTGATATTGAATTGTAATCCAGATTTTGTAACTCTGTGGGAGAGAGGACTGTTTCTGATTCTTTCTTTTGAGGTGAGGTTTTCCTTCTAGTCATTTTGCTCAGTGCAGAGTGGCCCAAAGCAAATTGTATTGGGAAAAAGAGAGGAGAGAAAGAAGGAAAGAAAAGAGAAAGAGAAAGAAAAAGGGAAGAAAAAGAAAAAAAAAAACGAAAAAAAAGAAGAAAAAGAGAAAGAAAAAGAAAGGAGAAAAAAAGGGGGTGGGGGAAGGAAACAAATCAAAAAGCAAAACAAAACAAAAACAAAAACAAACAAAAAAAAAGAACCACAGGGGAGTATCTTCTGATTCTGTGTTCTTTAAGTCCCTTGGCTTCTCCTGGAAGTTGTCAGTCTAGCTGATCTTCTGGGGGAGGGGCCTGTTGTGCTGATTTTCAGGTGTTAGCAGTTGGGGGAGCTGCTCTGCCCCTGCCTGGTGCAGGGCTCAGTGGGGGTTGTTTACCCCGTGAGGCCGCAGGAGGAACAGCCCCAGTGGCGGGGCAGCTCTGGAAACCTGGATTCAGCTCCGGCAGGAACTCCATCTGCAGGGCCTGGAGGCTCCGGGGCGGGGCCGCTGCTCTGCTCAGCTGGGGCAGGGGCGTCCTTGCTGTCCTGGGCCCTCCCGGCCTCTGCGGGATCCTGGGCTGTGTCTCGGCGCCCTGTGCTCTGGAGCCTGCGCTGTTGGATTCGCGCTCCCGGGCTGCGCAACCCCCTCCACGGAGCTGCCGCCCGAGCCCCTCCGAGCTGCTCCGGGTCCCGCCGCGCGCTGCAGCCCTTAGGGAGCTCGGCGCACTCTCCTGGGCGCGCAGTTGCTCTGTTACTGTCCCAGGGAGCCCGAGGGCATCCTCGCCCTCCTGGGTCTTGCTCCAACTCCCCGCAAGCCCCTTTCCCCCGGGAAGGTCGGTGCAGCTCCTGCGTCTCCGGGACGGGGCTCTCCTGTCCTGGGGACACTCGCCCCGGCCTCAGCCCAGCTCCTTGCGTGGCCCCTCCCCCTTGAAGGCCTTTGTTCCTTTATTTCTTTTTCCCCGTCTTCCTACCTTGATAGATGCGCGAACTCTTCTCACTGTAGCATTCCAGCTGGTCTCTCTTTAAATCTCAGGCCGAATTCATAGATTTTCAGGATAATTTGAAGGTTTTCTAGGTAGTTTGGTGGAGACAGGTGATTTGGAGACCCTACTCTTCCGCCATCTTGCTCCTCCCTCCAAAAACAACACACTTGATTAATATAGCTACCAATATAGCTGCCATATACTTTTTCATTTTATTTATTTATTTATTTATTTATTTATTTATTTATTTATTTATTAATTATTTGAGAGAGAGAGAGGGAGAGAGAGGCAGAGACACAGATAGAGGGAGAAGCAGGTTCCATGCAGGGAGCCTGACGTGGGACTCCATCCTGCATCTCCAGCATCCCACACTGGGCTGAAGGTGGCGCTAAATCGCTGAGCCACCGGGGCTGCCCTACAATATACTTGTTAAAAATATATTTTATCTATTTATTCATGAGAGAGAGAGAGAAAGAGAGAGAGAGAGAGGCAGAGACACAGGCAGAGGGAGAGGCAGGCTCCATGCAGGGAGCCCGAAGTGGGACTCCATTCTGGGTCTCCAGGATCACGCCCTGGGCAGAAGGCAGTGCTAAACGGCTGAGCCACCCAGGCTGCCCATTTTCAATTCTTAAAACACACAATTTGACTTCTTTCTAGCAAAGTTTTATGTGAGTTGGTGTGGCTATCAATTAAAAGCTGTAGGGTATGGATCCCAGACTGCCCCTAAGGTGCATGTTCAGAGCCCTTCCAATTCCTCCAAGTGCAGACTGGAAACCACCGAGCTGGTCTGAGGTCACATCCACAGCTGTGGGAACCAAGTGCCAGAGGCCGTCAGAATCCAGCCTGGATCAGAAACCCAGTTGTCTCCTGAAGCATCTGAGTCAGGGAATTGGTTTTTCTCAAGGCAGGGTGAAAAAAACCTTACACGATCAGGATTTCTCTCATCCCAAGAAAAATGCTTAGGTTTTTTTTGTTTGTTTCTTTTTTCTCATGTTGTTTGGCTATTTCTCTTGTCACATTGCCCTACTTCCTTTGGTAATTAGTTTTGGAAAGAAATCATTCACATAATGAAAATGATCTAGAAACTCAGGTTAAAAAAATTTTCTAGCCAGTGTGGATATGTGTGATTCACAGTTGCTTTAAGCCTACAGAAATTTGTTTGCACAAATTAATAACTACTTTTAATAAACAGACTTTACTGTTCACTGCTAAAAATATTCCTGTCAGAAGGGCAAGACAGCCGAAGAGTAGGGTCCCCAAGTCACCTGTCCCTACCAAACTACCTAGGTAACTCTCAAATCATCCTGAAAACCTATGAATTCGGCCTGAGATTTAAAGAGAGAACAGCCGGAACGCTACAGTGAGAAGAGTTCGCATTTCTATCAAGGCGGTTCCCACCTTGGCTTCACCGGGACCCGGTGACTGTGGTCTCCACCTTTGTCTCACCTGGACCTGGTGACTGTGGTACCCACCTGGGCCTCACCGTACCTGGTGACTGGGCTCCTCAGCTACCAATGACTAACATCCAGGATGGACCCTTAGTTACTACTGACACCAGTACCATCCCCAGGGTCTCACTTGTTCCTGGTGACTATGGTCCTTGTCTGGGCTGACCTGACTCATCCTTGGCTCTGATCCTCTCCTGGGCCTCCCCTGCCTTGCAGGTATGGTCTCCCTTGTCGTGGGTGTGTATTGTCTATGGTCCCTTCTGGGCCTCACCTGATGGTACCGGGCCACGATATCGGCCCTTCGCAAGGGCAGTAGGTTCTCCGAGTCCTCCTGCATGGTGCTGCAATCCAAACACATCCAAGAATGACGGCACATGAAAACCTTCCGAGGACACATGCATCCGGGTGCTCCCCCTGGGCAGGTCTCCCTCCATCTGACCAGAGCCGGAGACAACCCCATAGCCCTGAGGGGCACAGGCTTGGCTGGAACATCACACACGGGCCCTCCCTGCCTGTCGCTCGTCCACCTACAGTCCACCTTCCCAGCCACTGTCCCAGGACACGCCGTCACGCTGGGATCACAGAGCGCTCCCACCCCGGTATCAGGAGCACACGGGCGGGGGACCCAGGAGGCTCTGGCGAACTGCCGATCTGATGCTCGGGGTGATGTCTCCCAGCCCCGGGGATATCGAAGGTTTCTCTTAGATTCCACAAGCACAACCACCGAGGGGAGAAAGCAACGGACTAGACTTCATCAAAATTAAAACCTGATGCCAGCAAGAGTACGACCAAACTCCCCACCCTGAGGGCAACGATGCGTGAATAGCCTGAGGGGGGTCTGGGGGGAGCACGAGGGACTCTGCCCGCATTCCAGTGCGTGAAGAGCAAGCCTGCTCACCGGTCAGGAGGACCCAGCAGGCCCTGACCGTCCTCCCCTCACCACAGAGTGGGGGGGGGGGTGTCATCCCTGTCGGGGTCCTTGCATCTAGGACGGGCTGGAAAGGTCATGTATTGTGTCTCTCTGCATAGCACAGACCTTACAGGGGAGCGGGGGTCCCGGGGGAGCTGTCGAACTCCAACTGTAGCCTCCTTCCCTGGACAGGGCCTTAGGGGGCCACCCTCACCCCGTGGGGCTGTGGAAGGGCTGCAGGAGCTGCTCAAGATCATCTCATTGGGGTCGGGGTGTTTTGGACCCCAGCCCAGGAGGCCAGCGCCCCCACCCGGACCCACAGGCCCCAGAGTGGTCCACGGGGAGCAGGCATCAGGGGCCACTCACCTGTGACCTGTCGCTGTGTGAGCGCCTCCTCTTTATGCACTGTGTACTGGGGAGAGTGGGAGTTCTGGGGTACTGGGGAGAGTGGGAGAGTTGGGGTACTGGGGAGAGTGGGAGTACTGGGGTACTGGGGAGAGTGGGAGAGTTGGGGTACTGGGGTGAGTGTGAGTACTGGGGAGAGTGGGGGTACTGGGGAGAGTGGGGGTACTGAGGAGAGTGGGAGTACTGAGCTACTTGGGAGAGCAGGAGAGTCGGGTCGCTGTGAGCCAGATCCAAAGCACGAGTGCTTCCGAAGGTCTGCAGAAGCACAGTGAGCGCCAGGCAGCGGTGGAACCCGGGGGCGACACAGTTCCGCCCACAGTGGGGTCCCGCATCATCACTGTGGGCAGGCGGGGTCCAATCAGCACTTAGCCCTTCACCCTGAAGGCCGAGGGTCCCGGGGGAGGGTCCTGTCCCCACGCCAGGTGGGAAGGGGATGCAGGCACCCTCCCCCATCCTTGGGCCCTGCAGGCCTCCCACCATTCTAGGCAGACTGGGGGTCACAGATGTCCCCCCGACCCCCAGAGTTCACAGCATGGGGTCGCACTTAACATTTGAGGGGCTCCTGGGTGGTTCAGTCGGTTCCACGTCGACTCTTTAACTTGGCTCAGGTCAGGATCTCGAGGTTGTGGCATGGAGCCTCGCGTGGGGCTCGGGCTCCATTGGGTGAGGAGTCCACTCCAGGTTCCCCTCTCCCTCTGCTCCTCCCTACCGCACCCTCTTTCAAGTAAATTTTCTAAAAATTGACATGAAGACACGTGAGCATCTTTATCCCCTCTGCAGAGGTGTCTTCGTGTGTGTAACGACCGTGTAAATGCCTTTCACGGACCCACCGGGAGTCCTACCAGAAACCTCTTTTCCTTGATATTTGCTGAAGTACAGTCAACACACAATGTGACAGTAGTTTCAGGGCTACAACTAGTGACTTGACAATTCTGTGCCTTACTCAGCTCCCCCCACGAGAAGCAGCGTCACCGTCTGTCCCCGTACAAAGTTGCCACAACAGTACTGACTCTATTCCCTAGGCTGTATTTTCTAAATTTCTGTGACTTATTTTATTTACGAACCAGACGCTTATAGCTGTTACTATTGTTCATCTACGTCGCCCGTGTCCTACCCACGGCCCCTCTGTCCATCAGTCAGCAGGATCCATCACATTAACCAGAGAAAGGACATGGGGCAGCCCCCGGTGGTTCAGCGGTTTAGCGCCTGCCTTCAGCCCAGGGCGTGATCCTGGAGTCCCGGGATCGAGTCCCACGTCGGGTTCCCTACATGGAGCCGCCTTCTCCCTCTGCCAGTGTCTCTGTCTTTCTCTCTCTGTGTCTCTGTGTCTCTCAAGGATATATAAACAAAATCTTAAAAAAAAGAAAAACGAGAGAAAGGACAAAAAGCATACGATCCTCAAGAGTTGCAGAAAAAACATTTGACAAAATACAGCATCAAAAGCATAGTGGGTTTTGAGGAAATGTCTATCAAGAGAATAAAGGCCGCTAGGAAGCTGACATCATCTTCAAGGGTGAAAACCTGAAATCGTCTCCCCTAAGAGCAGGAACAAGCCAAGGAGGTCCCCTCTCAGCACTGGAAGTCTTAATGTAGTCAACAGGAAACAGCAAAGGTTTCACACCTGGAAGGGGGACGTCACACTGTCCCTATTTGCTGAAGACGCGGTACTAGAAACAGGAAACCCGAGAGCCCACACCAAAACCTGTTAGAACTAATGATTGAATTCAGTAAATTCACGGGACACCAACTGAACCTACAGAGCTCAGTAGCCTTGCTGTGTCCTGATAATGAGCACTCAGGAAGGAAATGAAGGACGTGACTCCCTTCTCAGGAGCATCACAGAGAATAAATAATGAGCCTGAACCAAAGGAGCACAAGACTTGTGCACTGAGCCATACCAGGCTCTGGGAGGTCGTCCTGGGCTCGTGGGGTGGAAGCCTCATCTTGTGAAAGTGTCCGCAGTTCCTGAAGCCACCCTCGGTTTCAATGTCATTCCTATGAAAATCATGGTGGTAGATCCTAGAAATAGGAAAAAAAAAAAAACAACCCTAACATCCGTCAGCCCCCACAAATGACCCCGGACAGCAAATCAGTATTGGAGAAGCAGGACAGAGTGGGACGCAGCACTTTCCTATTTCAAACGATGTCACAGTGACACAGGATAAAGCAGTGCGGTTCTCGGACCCCTGGCTGGCTCTGTCGGTGAAGTATCCGACTCCTGACCTCACCTCCGGTCCTGATCTCGGGGTCGTGAGTTCTAGCCCTGGGCTGGGCCATGGACGAGGCGTGGCCCCTACTTAGACCCACAGGGGGTGGTTCCAGCATAAGCTGAAGGAGCAGAACAGAGAGTCCAGAAGGAAATGTGCTCTGATACAACCGATTTTTTTAACTTAATTTAATTTAAACCCAATTAATTAACGTATAGTGTATTATACTTTCAGAGGTAGAATTCAGGGATTCACCAGTTGGAGAGAACAGCAGTGCTCGTGACATCACCTGCCCTCCTTCGTGCCTGTCCCCCGTTAACCCCTCCCCCCCCCCATCGACCTTCAGTTTGTTTCCTATCGTTAAGAGTCTGTATTTCCTGCATCTGTTTTCATCTTATTTGTTTTTCCTTCCCTTCACAGTAGTTCATCTGCTTTGCTTCTTTAATTCCACCTATGAATGACACCACACGGTCATTCTCTTTCCCGACTGACTTATTTCACTTAACACGATCCCTCTAGTTCTATCCACGTCATTGCAAATGGCAAGATTTCCTTCTCTTTGATAGCTGAGTACCGTTCCTCTCTCTATGACCATCATCTATCTCCCATCCTCTTTATCCATCATCTGTCTGAAGGCACCGAGGCTCCTCCCACAGTGTGGCTACTGTGGACCCGGCTGCTGTAGACATCGGGGCTCAGGTGTCCCGGCGTTTCATTGCATCTGTATCTTCGGAGTGAGCTCCAGGCCGTGCACCTGCCGGTCGCAGGGCAGGTCTATCGGTAACTTCCTGAGGAGCCTCCTGACTGTTTCCAGGGCCGCTGCACCAGCCCGCGGTCCCGCCCACAGTGGAAGAGGGTTGAGTGAGTCTTGGCGGACGTGGTAAAAGTTTGGTCCACATTTCATTTCGCATCCTGTGTGTTCCAATTCATTGTCCTTAAGTATTTCTGGGGAAGCCGGGTGTTGGGCTCCATTTCAGCGCGACGTTTGTGAACCTCCTAGGTCTCAGCTGGAGCCTGGAAGGAGGCAGGTCCGGCCCTGGGCGCGGAGACGCCGCCTCCTGCACGGCCTCCTTCAGCTCCTGAGCGTCCCGCAGGGGGCGCCCGAACCCAGGCCCGGGTCAAGGGCACACGTGCGCAGTAGGCTTCGTCCGCCAGCAGTAACAGGAGCCCCTCTGCGCTCTGGAGGCCTGAGGAGGACGTGGGGCTGCGTCCACGCTGACAGGAGCCCCGGCCTCCTCAGTACCCGCGGGTAGGCTTCAGGACCATGTGGGGTTGCCTCCACGGTGACAGGAGTCCTGGCCTCCTCAGGACTCGCAGTGAGGCTTCTAGAGGATGTGGAGCCCCGTCCTCGCTGACAGGAGCCTGGTCTCCTCAGGACCCGCGGTGAGACTTCAGGAAGATGTGGGGCCGCGTCCCCGCTGCCAGGAGCCCCAGCCTCCTTAGGACCCACGGTGAGTTTCCCGGATGACGTGGGGCTATGTCCGCGGGGACAGGAGCCCCAGCCTCCTCAGGACCCGTGGGGAGTTTGCGGGATGACGTGGGGCCGCGTCCACGCTGACAGGAGCCCCAGCCTCCTCAGGACCTGCGGTGAGTCTTCGGGATGACGTGGGGCCGCGTCTATGCTGACAGGAACCCCGGCCTTCTCGGGACCCGCGGGTAGGCTTCAGTGCCATGTGGGGCCGCATCCATGGTGACAGGAGCCTGGCCTCCTCAGAACCCGCTGGGAGGCTTCTGGAGGATGTGAGGCATAGTCCACAGTGACAGGACCCCTCTCGTCCTCAGGACCCGCTGTCTATGACTCAGGAACACATGGGGCCACGTCCGCCATGACAGGAGTCCGGCTTCCTCAGGACCCGCTGAAGGACCCTGGAGGCGCTGTTCAGAGTCACATCCACCTCAGCAGGGATACTCAGAACGACAAGGTAAGTGAATGGGGAGAATTGAGATAGGGTTAGAGTTTAGGGTGAGCAATAGGTGGTTAAGGTTAGGTTGGATGATATGGATTAGTGATCATGGTTATGCGTACGAGTTACTGGTGAGGGTGAGGGATGGGGTAAGGGTCAAGAGGTAGGAGTTAAAGTAAGGTATTAGGGATTAGGAAATTGACTTAGGGTCTGGATTAGGGTAATGTTACAGATAGGTTATAGGGTTTAGGGTTAGGGAAAGGGAGGGAATACGGATAGAGATAGAGTGGGGGATGGGGTTAGGGTTAGGGTACGGGATAGGGTTAGGGTACGGGTTAGGGTACGGGTTAGAGTTAGGGTATGGGTACGGGTAAGGGTTAGGGTACGGGTTAGGGTTAGGGTTAGGGTACGGGTTAGGGTTAGGGTTAGGGTATGGGTTAGGGTTAGGGTACGGGTTAGGGTACGGGTTAGGGTTAGGGTACGGGTTAGGGTACGGGTTAGGGTACGGGTTAGGGTTAGGGTTAGGGTTAGGGTTAGGGTACGGGTTAGGGTTAGGGTACGGGTTAGGGTTAGGGTTAGGGTACGGGTTAGGGTACGGGTTAGGGTTAGGGTACGGGTTAGGGTTAGGGTACGGGTTAGGGTTAGGGTACGGGTTAGGGTTAGGGTTAGGGTACGGGTTAGGGTACGGGTTAGGGTACGGGTTAGGGTTAGGGTACGGGTTAGGGTTAGGGTTAGGGTACGGGTTAGGGTACGGGTTAGGGTTAGGGTTAGGGTTAGGGTACGGGTTAGGGTACGGGTTAGGGTACGGGTTAGGGTTAGGGTTAGGGTACGGGTTAGGGTTAGGGTACGGGTTAGGGTTAGGGTTAGGGTACGGGTTAGGGTTAGGGTACGGGTTAGGGTTAGGGTACGGGTTAGGGTACGGGTTAGGGTTAGGGTACGGGTTAGGGTTAGGGTACGGGTTAGGGTTAGGGATACGGGTTAGGGTACGGGTTAGGGTTAGGGTTAGGGTTAGGGTTAGGGTACGGGTTAGGGTTAGGGTATGGGTTAGGGTTAGGGTTAGGGTTAGGGTTAGGGTTAGGGTACGGGTTAGGGTTAGGGTACGGGTTAGGGTTAGGGTACGGGTTAGGGTTAGGGTACGGGTTAGGGTTAGGGTTAGGGTACGGGTTAGGGTTAGGGTTAGGGTTAGGGTTAGGGTTAGGGTTAGGGTACGGGTTAGGGTTAGGGTACGGGTTAGGGTTAGGGTACGGGTTAGGGTTAGGGTACGGGTTAGGGTTAGGGTTAGGGTTAGGGTTAGGGTTAGGGTACGGGTTAGGGTTAGGGTACGGGTTAGGGTACGGGTTAGGGTTAGGGTACGGGTTAGGGTACGGGTTAGGGTACGGGTTAGGGTACGGGTTAGGGTACGGGTTAGGGTACGGGTTAGGGTTAGGGTACGGGTTAGGGTACGGGTTAGGGTACGGGTTAGGGTACGGGTTAGGGTACGGGTTAGGGTACGGGTTAGGGTACGGGTTAGGGTACGGGTTAGGGTTAGGGTACGGGTTAGGGTACGGGTTAGGGTACGGGTTAGGGTACGGGTTAGGGTACGGGTTAGGGTACGGGTTAGGGTACGGGTTAGGGTACGGGTTAGGGTACGGGTTAGGGTACGGGTTAGGGTACGGGTACGGGTTAGGGTACGGGTTAGGGTACGGGTTAGGGTACGGGTTAGGGTACGGGTTAGGGTACGGGTTAGGGTTAGGGTTAGGGTTAGGGTTAGGGTACGGGTTAGGGTACGGGTTAGGGTTAGGGTTAGGGTTAGGGTTAGGGTACGGGTTAGGGTTAGGGTTAGGGTTAGGGTTAGGGTTAGGGTTAGGGTTAGGGTTAGGGTTAGGGTTAGGGTACGGGTTAGGGTTAGGGTACGGGTTAGGGTTAGGGTTAGGGTACGGGTTAGGGTACGGGTTAGGGTTAGGGTACGGGTTAGGGTTTAGGGTACGGGTTAGGGTACGGGTTAGGGTTAGGGTTTAGGGTTAGGGTTAGGGTTAGGGTACGGGTTAGGGTTAGGGTTAGGGTTAGGGTTAGGGTTAGGGTTAGGGTACGGGTTAGGGTACGGGTTAGGGTACGGGTTAGGGTACGGGTTAGGGTTAGGGTTAGGGTTAGGGTACGGGTTAGGGTACGGGTTAGGGTACGGGTTAGGGTTAGGGTTAGGGTTAGGGTTAGGGTTAGGGTACGGGTTAGGGTACGGGTTAGGGTACGGGTTAGGGTTAGGGTTAGGGTTAGGGTTAGGGTTAGGGTTAGGGTTAGGGTTAGGGTTAGGGTACGGGTTAGGGTTAGGGTTAGGGTTAGGGTTAGGGTTAGGGTTAGGGTTAGGGTTAGGGTTAGGGTACGGGTTAGGGTTAGGGTTAGGGTTAGGGTTAGGGTTAGGGTTAGGGTAGGGTTGGTTAGGGAACAAGTGTATGCGATTAGGGTTAGGGTTAGGGTTAGGGTTTGGGTTAGGGTTAGGGTTAGGGTTAGGGTTTAGGGG